>NC_033801.1:89368986-89369712 GCF_001876935.1 Asparagus officinalis | reverse complement strand
GCCATATCAGACATAGCGGCCGACATGGCAGATTCAAACCCTTACTGTCACAATTTGTTGCTTTAGATGTCAAATGTCGTTTTTGAGGTGTTGTTGACGCCACGGTGAAAATCGGAAATAGCGGGTGCTATTCTGGCATTGAAAAAGCTTCCAATTTGAGGCAATAATGACTTTAGCCTCATTAGGTTTAAGTTGTCTCAAAACCCAACCCGACCCAAACCGAATGTGAACTATACCTAAGAGTGTTCAAACAGGCCGGACCGGGCTGGCCCGAACTAGAACTTTGGGCCCTGTTCGGGTTCAAAGCCCTACCCAGACCCTGGCCTGAGCTATCGGGGTAGAGGCCTAGTCTGGCTACCAGGCCGACCCATTTTTAATGTTTTAGGATCAAAATTTTATTCTTTTAACAAAATCAAAATAAATTAGAATTTTAGAAAATTTTGATTAAATGTCTTTAATTGTTGTAAATTATTGTAAAAAATCACTAAGAACTTTTGTAAAAAAGTTTTAACTTATAAGTATTATAAGTATGTACTTACATATAACTATATAGCTATATATTATATATACAAGTATCACATATTCACATATATGTATATACTTGTATATATATGTATGTATGTATGTATATATATATATATATATATATATATATATATATATATATATATATATATATATATATATATATATATATATATATATATATATATATATATATATATA
>NC_033801.1:89337118-89367509 GCF_001876935.1 Asparagus officinalis | reverse complement strand
ACCGTGTCGAACCTCAAGTTTGACATGGATTCCCTCGACTCAGTCCTCGAACTGATGACAGGAAGAGTATATATCTCACGGCGATGAGATATATCACTGTTTTTTATTCTTATTTCCTCTGAGAAACGAGAGTTTTGTCTGAGATCTTACTCTTGTTGTGCAGCAGAGGTGCTGTCGAAATTTTCACTGCACACAACAAGGGTCAAAAGAAAAGGTGACCAGGTGTTGGGTCTGAAGCTTGATCAATGGAGGAGATTATCAAGAAGTTGAACCCCGCGGATGTGTCAACTTTGATGAAGCTGATGAAGTTGTCGGTTGGTGAGAACGCGACAAAACCATCCAAGAAGTTAGAACTTCCTACCATAGATCTGAAGCTTGATGGACCGGGTACTTACCTGAGCTGGTCACGACGGGTGAGATATACCCTTGCAGGGAGGAACCTGGAGGGTTATCTGACAGGAGAGGTGACAGAGCCGGATGAGGACTCGGAGGGGAGAGATGAGTGGAAGTCCACTCACATGTTGGTATATATTTGGCTCCTCAACTCATTGGTCCAGTCGATCGTCGCCACAGTTGATGGCATTAAGAAGGTGAAGGACGTCTGGGAGAAGTTAAGGACCTATGATGGAGTAGGAAATAACCTGCGGGTGTTTCGGGAGAAATCGACGCCACAGTCCAGGGAGAGTGGACTGTACAGGAGTATGCCACAGAGTTGGAACGTCTGTGGCTAGATTATGATCACTTCTCACCTCGGGCGAGCTGTAAGGACCCGGGATGTAAAGAGCGGGAGGTCTTCCTACAGGAGAGGACTATGGTATTCCTCAAGGGATTGACATCAGAGTTCGCTTAGCGAATTGCATTGCTGCTCGCTCATCCGAAGATTCCCACGCTTGAGAAGGCTGTCTCTGCTATGATCCAGGAGGAGACTCGTATTAGGCTGCAGGTGGGGACAGGTGGATTTCCTATGGTGAAGTCAGCACTGGCAGCCTCTAGCAACACTGGATCTAGGGGAGAGACTCGACAGTGCTACAACTGCGGTGCGGTGTGGTCATCTAAGACATGCTTGCACCAAGCCACCCAAGGAAGGAGATTCGGGTGGACGTGGACAGTTCGGAGGTCGTGGTCGTGGTCGTGGGGGTTGACGAGGTGGAAGAGGAGCAGGGAACCGGACGAATCTGATGGTAGCAGAGGAAGAAGAAGCTGAGGTGGTCTTTACTGAGGAGGATCGTGCTCTCCTGGCGATACTCAGGAGGAAGCAGCAAGTAGCAGGGGACGGAGACTTGAGGAGTGGAACTGAGGAGGCATCCACTTCGTTTTTCGCTAGAGGCAACACTGCTACCTATACTCATCCGACCAGAGGTACTGATGACATACATGCTTTTGCTTCTATGTCTCCCGACAGATCATCATAATGGATAGTCGACTCCGGTGCGTCTCGACATGTGACAGGTAATGCTAGTGAGTTTTCATCATATACTCACTTAGAATCACCTGATAGTATTCAAACAACTGATGGTACATTTCAACCGGTGGTTGGTAATGGTACAGTCGATTGTACTGGTTCTGTAACTTTGTCCAATGTTTTGCATGCTCCTTCCTTTCCAGTCAATCTTTTGTCCATTAGTTCTATCATCCTCCAACTAAAATGCATTATTTCTTTTGATATTCCCAAGCATCCTCCAACTAAAATGCATTATTTCTTTTGATATTCCCAAGGTGATTTTCCAGGAGAAGGGGACAGGACGGAGACTTAGGACTGACACATGGCGTAGTGGACTGTGGTATCTGGATCGTGAATGGCTGGATTCAGCATTGGTGTCAGTCGTAGAGGAAGCAGGAGTAGGCATTGTTTTAAAAAACCTCTGCCTAGTCCGCTTAGGCGTACGCCTAGGCCTAGGCGGTACCTAGGCCGCCTAACTAGCGCCTAACGCCTAGGCGGTATTTAGGCTGCCTACCTAGATATTACGAACGTTTAGATGAGCATTGTCTGCTTACGTGGATTGCACCATGTAAGCCTTGATTGTGATTTTATGTGTCATAGCATACACGTCCTCCAAACTCCATTAACCTCCAAATATGAACACCTCCACTACCTCCTCCGACCTTCAGCAAAACCTCATCGACCACCACTTAAATAAAAAAAGAAAAAAACGTCCAAAAACCGCTTAGGCGTCTACCTAGGCGACTAAGCGTTAGGCGCCAAGTCTGACGTCTAGAAGCGCCCAGCGTTTAATGTAACATTGGGAGTAGGATCTAAAATGAGTGCTGAGAGTGAGTTAATGCTTCATCACCAGCGTTTGGGACACTCATCCTTTAGTGTTTTAGGTAGATTGTATCCTTCTTTATTTGAGAAAGCAAATAAACAGAAACTTGTGTGTGATGCATGTGAGTTTGGAAAACTAGAAGCTCTTATGTTAGTTCTGATCATAGAAGTTCTCATGCATTTGACTTGGTACAGTCAGATGTTTGGGGGCCTTGTTCCACAAGTTCTATGAATGAATATAAATATTTTGTTACATTTATTAATTGTTTCTCTCGTGTTACTTGGTTATACCTGATGAAGAATAAGAGTGAAGTGTTTGGATGCTTCCAAAACTTTCATATGAATGTTCAGACTCAATACGGAGCAGTGGTCAAGGTATTGAGGTCGGATAATGGGACAGAGTATACCAACAGAACGTTTGAAGAATATTTGTCAGCTCAGGGAATATATCATCAGACAACCTGTTCATACACACCAGCTCAGAATGGGGTAGCGAAAAGGAAGAACATACATCTTTTAGAGGTTGTTAGAAGCATGATGATCTCTATGAATGTCCCAGAAACATTATGGGGGCAAGCAGTATTGACTGCAGCAGCGCTGATCAACAGAATGCCCTCGAGAGTGCTGGATTGGAAATCTCCGTGTGAGATATTGAAGGGAGATAATGGTGGGATTCTTCCACTTGAAGTGTTTGGCTGTGTGCTTTGTGAAGGACAACAGGCCATCTGTCGGGAAGCTTGCCCCTAGAGCTGTGAAGTGCATCTTTGTGAGATATTCTGCTACTCAGAAGGGATATGTTTGCTGGAACCCGGTGGAGAAAAGGTTGTTTGTGAGCATGGATGTGCACTTTTGAGAACTCGAGCCATATTACACCCGGAAGATAACTTCATCCATTGGTAACTCGCCCAATCCTAGAAGTATGAGGCGAGAGGAGGAGAATTGTGAGAGATCGGTGAACAATGTGAAGAAATCAATTTCTGTATCGATTCCTTGGGAGGGAGAATTGGTTGAGGAGCAGGAGAATAAAGAAGAAAAGAAAAATGAGACAAGAGGTGTTAGGCCCACGGTTCAGGGGGATCTATTAACCTATAGTAGGAAGGAAAAACAAATTACAGGAACAGTACCTACAGTGCCACTAGTGCTGCCAAGTCTCTTGCCAACGCCTGCCTCGACTCCTGAGACACCTACACCACCACCAGTTTCATCCCAAGGTGATAACATTCCTCTCCCTACTGATAACATTCCTCTTCCTACTCCCACACCAATATCAGTACGGAGGACTACTCGTAGTAATGCGGGAAATCCTCCCGATTTATATGGTTGGGATCTTGTCCAATTTGTATCATATTCTAACATCCACCCTGCACATGGGACATTCATTGTATCATTGGATTCTGTTACTGTACCTAACAATTGGCAGGTTGCTAAGAAGGACCCAAAGTGAAAAGCGGCTATGAACGAGGAGCTAGTAAAGAGAACAGTTGGATGTAAGTGGGTCTTCACTGTGAAGCAGAATCCAAATGGACAAGTTGAACGTTACAAGGCTCGTCTGGTGGCAAAAGGGTATAGTCAGACATATGACATCGATTATGATGAGATTTTTACACCGGTGGTAAAGATGAGCATTGTTCGGACCTTAATCTCTCTGACAGTAAATGGTGGATGAAAGCTACACCAACTAGATATGAAGAATATATTTCTTCATGGAGATCTAGTGGAGGAGGTATACATGGAGATACCACCAGGATTCGGACAGATCAGACAGTGGGAAAGGTTTGCAGATTAAAGAAGTCTCTCTATAGCCTGAAGCAATCTTCCCGTGCTTGGTTCGACAGATTCAGACGGGCTATGATAGGTATGGGATACCAGCAGATTAACGCCGATCATATCGTGTTCTTTCGACGGAGTGAAGATCACATCACCATGCTTGCAGTATATGTGGATGATATGATTATTACAGGGGATGATGAGAAGGAGATTAACCAACTCAAAGTGAGACTGGGTAAGAAATTCGAGGTGAAAAATCTTAGCTTGCTTCGATACTTTCTTGGAATAGAGATAGCTCGAGGAGCGGAAGGGATCGTTCTATCCCAGAGAAAGTATGCATTGTATCTTCTCAAAGAGACAGGAATGTTAGGGTACAAACCTGCAACTACACCGATCGACCAGAAGTTTAAGCTGGGTACTGAAGCTGGAGAACCAGTTGATCGTGACGGATACCAAAGGCTGGTGGACAGGTTGATCTATCTGAGTCACACACGTCCCGATATCTCTTTCGCAGTGAGCGTGGTGAGTCGCTACATGCATAATCCAAGGAATGGTCATATAGACGTAATGTACCAGATTCTAAGGTATTTGAAGAGTGCCCCCGGAAAAGGACTAATCTTCAAGAAGAATGAACATATGAGCATTGAGGGTTATTGTGACTCCAATTGGGCTAGCTGTGCTGATGACAGGAGGTCCACCTTAGGATATTGTATATTTATAGGAGGTAACTTGGTCTCGTGGAAGAACAAGAAGCAATCAGTGGTGGTAAAATTAACAGCTGAAGCAGAGTATAGAGCTATGGTCTTAGGAGTTGCTGAGTTACTATGGTTGAAGAGTATGCTGGTGGAGCTGAAATTGGAGCAAGGAGCTAAGATGAAATTGTGGTGTGATAACAAGTCAGCCATCAGTATCGCCAACAACCCAGTGCAGCATGATAGAACCAAACACATCGAGATCGATAGGTTCTTCATCAAAGAGAAGTTGGATAGTGGACTACTGGAGCTAAGTCATGTTTCGACTAAGGACCAGGCAGCAGATTGTCTGACTAAGCGACTTAGTTCGGTAGATATGGTTAGAGGATGTGACAAGATGGGCTTAGTGGATATCTTTCGCCGATCTTGAGGAGGAGTGTTGACATATTAGTAATATATATAGGGACTTATTTGTAAGTTGTGTTTTGTAGGGGCCTATATAAGCCCAAGAAACTTCATAATACAATTAGGTTTTTCGATAGGTTCTTCATCAAAGAGAAGTTGGATAGTGGACTACTGGAGCTAAGTCATGTTTCGACTAAGGACCAGGCAGCAGATTGTCTGACTAAGCGACTTAGTTCGGTAGATATGGTTAGAGGATGTGACAAGATGGGCTTAGTGGATATCTTTCGCCGATCTTGAGGAGGAGTGTTGACATATTAGTAATATATATAGGGACTTATTTGTAAGTTGTGTTTTGTAGGGGCCTATATAAGCCTAAGAAACTTCATAATACAATTAGGTTTTTCATATTCAATTGGTATATATATAAATATACAATAATAACAAACATAGCATCAAATATAACACAAAATTAGTTTGGTTATTTGGTCGATTTCAAATCTCCCATAGAGATGACTAGTGTTTGAACCTTAAAATCACCAATTTTGACTATATTTAATATATATATATATATATATAACTTTTCGGATGCGAAAACTTTTCGCACAGCAAACGGTGCGAAATCTTTATAGGTCGTTGGATGTGGTTGAACGGCTGAGAGTGTCATTCATCTCGTGACCACATCAACAACACAAGATAAAAGTTCTTCATCTTTTATCTGCAAAAAACATACCACAAACAAGATAAAATTCATACTATCTGCAAAAAACATACCACAACTCATGATTCTCTATTCAATCGGCTCTGTAACTTGGATGCACTTGATTGATGACTTCAGTAAGCGTATGTATTTATAAGACAAATATCTGAGATATCAAGAGCTAGCCATAATGTCTCTTCTATGTAAGGGATAAACTTGTGTTGTTGTGCAGGTTTAAACTTGTAATAGTGGCTTGTGGCTGGTCCTGATAGGTTCATGTTCTTGACTGAAGTAACACTTTGATAAGAAAATGTAAAATTGGAGATGAGAAATATTTACAGCCACAAGCCTTCAAACTTTCAAATGTGAGAAATATTTACAGCCACAAGCCTTCAAACTTTCAAACGTTAGATGGGAATAATGACAAGTGCTCCGCGAGAGAAGGAGACCCACACGAGAGGGAGAGGAGAGGCAACTGGACAAAATAAATTTCAAATGTTGCACCGATCAACATAGGTCGCTATGACTTAGGCTCTGTGTGGGGTTGTGCTTTGCTTGTTTGTTGCCACAACCAAATCCAACCATTTTAACAAAAAGGGATAAAGTTATCAAGAGCATTTATCAAATAGCCAACAATAATCATCAAAAAGCCCTAAATCAAGCAAGAAATTAAAAAGCCCTAAAATTTCAAAATCGAGCAATCAATCTAAGCCCTAAAGTTTCCCCAAATCTACCCACTTTCACAAACAACAAACAAAATGGAGGAAAACCCACTTTCACAAACAACCCACATCACAAATGATGGAAAAAAATAACAAGAATAGCAAGAATAGTAGAAGAAGATAAAAACCCGGAGTCGACCGCTGGGGCTGGGGTCTGGGTCGGATCCGGAGTCGGTCGACGGCGGGCTTAATGGCGGAGGGTTCGGATCCGAAGTCCGTCGGTCGATGACGGGTGCTGCGTCACAAGATGGGAGGCGAGAGAGTCTGGGGAGAGAGAGGAGGAGGTATGGGGAGAGAAGAGGGAGGAGAGTCTGGAGATTAGCTGAAATGAGGAGGAATGGGGTTTTGGGGAAATGTGTTGTTGATTGTAGTCCACGAGATGAATGAAACTTTGCTAGGCCCGTGCACATTCAGCATCGCAACGGCCTATAAAGATTTCAGCACGTTTGCTGTGCGAAATACGGCTTCGATCTCGTCATGACCAAAGTTCTCTCTCTCTCTCTCTCTCTCTATATATATATATATATATATATATATATATATATATGAGATTAATGGGTATCCTTGATAAGGAGGGGGATTCCCTCATTGACAATGATGTAGCATAATCCCCACCATATGAAATTCTCTCCTACTTTATTCTTTCTCCTTCGCATGGTGGGGATTGTGCCACATCATTGTGGAGGAAAATCCCCTCCTTGTCAAGGATACCCGTTAATCTATATATGTGTGCACATAGACACCCCGGTGTCCCCCTGCATGCTGGGCTAGGCTAGGGTCGGGCACTGATGAACCAACACGGACCTAGACTCTGGCTCGCCTCACTACGCCTCATGTACCTTGTAATGCGAGGCAATGACGAAACGCCCCACATTTGATGTAGCAGCGCCTTTTGCGCCTCGTGTACATCCTTATTTTGTGCAGGGTGCATGTAGTACATATCCTCATATAATTTTGTTTGTTAACATTTCAATCGAGTCTTTATACTTGATAATCCATATCCCAAAATACAAAATAAATCCATTAGGTCATTTTAGTAGCCTTCAATTTAGGACCATTACTAATCTTTTGCTTGGATATTAGTCGTCATTTAACATTTAATTTAAAAATTTATGAATATTGCTATTATGTTGGGTGTTAGCATTAGAAATTAATGCATTATATTATGCTTTTGTAGTAAGATATTATTTATCCTGACATAATTTTCATGTAAATTCTAAAAATGTGTTCTTTTGCACTTGATTGTATATATTGAAAAATTATGTGTGCGGTGTGCGCTTCGCATCACTCGGGCGCACGCATCGCGTTGCGCCTTGCACATGTGCGCGTAAAGATGCTTTGCGCCCCGCATTGTGCCTTGCGCATTGACAACACTACCCTTAAATATACCTTTTGTTTAGGACTCTTTTTACATTTAGAACTTCGACCTCTCTTCAACTCCGTCTTTTCTTCTTTGTCTCCAAGATTGAAGGTCCCTCCCTCCCTCCCTCCCTCCCTCTCTATGGAAAATTAAGGTTTGACGTTGGGAGTGGAAACTAAAGCTTCACCCATCCTTCTTCTTTGAATCAAAGTTTTCTCTCTCTCTCCCTCTCCTTCTCGTTCTCTTAGTTTCTCTCTTGTCTCTCTCTCTTTCTCTCGGTCTCTCCCTCTCACTTAGTCTTTCCTTTCTCTCAATCTCTCTCATATCTCTGTCTCTATCCCCCTCTCACTGTTAGTCTCTCTCCCTTGCTCTCAGTCTTTCCTCTCTCTCTCTCTCTCTCTCTCTCTCTCTCTCTCTCTCTCCCTCTCCCTCTCCCTCTCTCTCTCTCGAGAATCAAGTTTCTACAATCGGTTGGTGACCAAAATATCATATGTTATTTATCTTTTGTATGTTAAGACTATAGAATTTATTAAGTATGCTTAGATTGCATTTAGGAAGTCATATTACATATATGCACAACATACAATAAGGCGATCCAATATAGAAATCAGATATTCAGTACATATCCCCCGAGATTATCCCCAGTTTTCGCTATCTGACATGGATTTTTACCATCCAACACGAACCCAACATCTGACATTTCAAACCTTGCTTGGGTGTATACAAGACCATGAATGGCTAGTTATTCATTACTACGCCCTCCTTTCCTAAAGATTAAGGATCAAAAGTTATCTTATATGTAATCCACAAATTCTAGATCAAGATAATTTAGTCTTCACATTCGCTTCCTTGATTTCAATCTATGAAAATAAGTAACTGTCATATTTTTTGGTAGGGAGCCTTGGTAACATAAGTATTATCGTAGTGTGACCTCGATATTAGGAGTTCAAGTCATGGAAAAATTCTCTTATAAAAATCCAAAGTAAGGCTGTGTACATAGACCCAAAGTGATATGACCCCTTCCCAACACTACGGATAGTGGGAGTTACATGCTGCCCGGGCTACTCATAGTTAACTACTCCATTCTTGGTTCAAAAGAAACATGTATTTTATGTGAAAATTCTATGTATTACATATTACTACAAAATTCTGATCATTATTAAAGATATTGTAAAGAGGCAATTCCTTAAAAGGACCTTCATGAAACAAACATCAAGAAGCAATTTTTCATCTGTTTATTAGCCTTCTATTTTTTCCTCATCTGATAGTGAAGTCCTCTCGTAAAAATTGTGAAGCTTCGGAAAAATTCTCGTCACCCAGTCACAATTTTACTCATAATTAATATGAATAACATGTTTCCAGTTCTATAAATTAAAATTTGTACTGATTCACAGCAAGTTCATGAACATGTTCATCAATCAAAATTTCTCTCGGCCTAGATAGCATTTGCTTTCATATACCATTTCATACACGAGTTGAGTCCTTCACCTTAGATTTTAAGAGGAACCTAGAACACACATCGGGATTACTGGAGGTCAAACTAATAACTAAAAATAAATAAATAATATACTCATGATATATGACGGCTGTATCCATTTGTACTAAAGTCCCTTTGAGATGGATAAAAACTGAAGCTTACTGATCAAAAAATAAAAAATAAAAAAATGTACTGCCGCACAAAAGATTGGCCACAGGACTTAGTTCTAGTGTGAATTTCCCCTTCTTGACATAGAAATAATTATTTTGAGGAAATTGACTGCAAATAGCACTTCACTATTCATTTCAAATAAGGGAATTTCCCAATATGATCTCCCCTTATTTCCCCGAATAAATAAATAAAAAGACTAGGTTATTTTCTTCCACATTGACCTCTTTCCTTTCAATAAGAGCCAAATTCTAATGTCAACACTTCACCCCATTATCAATCACTATGCCCAATGTATGGTGTGTTTGGGAGATGACTAAGAGCAAGTACAGCAAGCTCCCAGTTGGGAGTCCTAGTCAGCAAGCTCTCAAGAGCTCTCAAGCATTTTAGAATAAAAAATTAACAAATTAAGCCTTGAGAGGCACTTCTTCTTTTATGGAGCTCCAACAAGCTCCTAGTTAGGAGCTCCAACAATATCAAAAACCCCTCTTCTATCAAAAAACCCTATCAAAAAAACCCCTCTTCTATTGCAAAGGTACAAAAGCAATGAGTTTTTTGTTAAAAAAAATTTTTTTAATAGCTTGGGAGCTCCGTGGCACAAAGCCCTAGGCTTTGTGCCACGGAAGCTCTCAGAGCTCCCTTAGGAGCTTGCTGGAGCAAGTCCAGCAAGCTCCCACCGCCACCTCAGCCTTAGGAGGTGGGGTGGGAGCTTGCTGCACTTTCCCTAAGGGAAGGGAAGGAATGAAAATTTTTTCCCTTCCTTCCCTTCCCCTTCTTTACCCCCCAATTTGGGGGTAAGATTTTAGTTTAATTTTCCTCCTCATTCCCCTCCTCTACCCTTCTAAATGGAACTCCCAAACAAAGTTAAACCAAAATTTCCCTTCCCTTTCCCTTCTCTAGCCTCCAACCAAACAGGCTATACTAAAGTCGTTTGGACACCTTAAACATAAACCAATAATTTTCAAGTTACAACTGAAAACATACCAAACTAGCAACACAATGTCATGATAATACATACATTTGGTCAAATGCTAAGAGCTACCAAAAGAGAAAAGAAAGGGGAAAAAAAAAGAGCCCACGGAGAACAGTCCTTAGAAAACCCAAAACCCACTTTGATTGCAACGTAGAATGTAATTAAGGGCAAAGAGAAAAACCCACCACCATGATCAAGCACAAAAATAGAAACTTAAATCAACAGCAGCTAATTTTAAAAAAAAGAAAAAAAGAAAAGAAAAATGGAGATCACTGAGAGATGGAGAGTACCCAGAAGAGGGATGATGGAATTCTTTGCTCCCACACCTTTGACGCTGGTCGTGGCTCCAGAACTTCGCTGGTTTTGTTTTGATAGTGAACGGTGGGCGCTTCCCTGGTTTATTTTTATTTTTATTATTTATTTCCACTGTTGAAGCTTTGAAGGGGAAATGAAAAGTTCGGGTTCTCGAGGTGCGCTCCGTTGGCTCCACACAGCCTGTTTGGTCAGGATTTAGCTGTTGGGCGCCCAACAGGAAACAAGGAATAAGCGGCCTTTTATTTTTATTTTCAAATTTGTATTCTTAGATGATCATTTTCTTGTACTCTGGAGAGAAAAAGAGAAGCGGACCTCGTATTTAACTTTGCATTTCACCAACAAAAATAATTTTGAAAACGGTAATGATATGGAATGTATGAAAAGAATTGATCGCATACTAAAAAAATTCTATCAGAACTAAAAATGTTCAACCAAAAATTTGTTTTTTGTTCGATAAAAAGTGTGAAATTCCTGTAGATTATAATGAATTTTAGAGAGAGAGAGAGATGTGGGTCACATATTATATTTGTTGGGTCCTTTTGTTTTGATGATGATTAACAAACAATTTACAACTAATGTTATTTGTCTAGTGTTTGTGCTTTGTATTTATTTTAGACAAACAATAAGTTAGAGGATGGATGGAATCGAGCATTCATGATCATATCCAATGGAGGTTGGCGGAATAGTGGTTGAAGCCTTGCAATTCAAGTTGAAGATCCAAGTTCAAGCTTCATCCGCAAGTTTACCAAGTCGAACTCATTGAAGACCTTCATCAAACTTGAGTAATTTAGTTTAGATTTTATATTATGTGTGTTAAGTACTCTAAGCTCAATATCATATACACACACATTTTATTTATGTATATATATATAGTTATGTATATATACACAAGTTTTGGTTTTATAGTTTACAAGTTTATATAAATATGAAACCTATATTATTGTTTACATATATATACATGTTTCATATTTGTTAAATGCATATTGTGCAAAAACCTTATTTTTGCATAATATTGAGTTATTAGTTTATAGACTTAACAATCATAACATACATCTTTTAGTAAGTCTATAAAATCAGTTTATAAAGTTTCAAAACATGGTTTATGTCCAATGTTAAAAACAAGTGTTTTTCATTTACATGTTTTGGACTATTTTGTAAAATGAAGAGATTTCTCTTTTGGGAGGTGTTTTTTGAAAACCAATTTTTGTAACATGTATATTATCATGTTTACAATCATTTCCCAAAGTTTTATATTTTTCTGATTTTATTTGCTTTTTTTAAAATATGTTTGAAAATTAGATTTCTGTTTTAAAATAGGCTGATAATTTGTTATCAGTCGACTGGTCAGTCGATTGATGACATCAGTCGACTGATGAATCGACTAAAGAAATCGCCTGGAATGTCAAAATTTTTTATTTTGTTTTGGTCGACTGATGAGATCATCAGTCGACTGATAAGGTCGTCAGTCGACTGATGAGCTGGAAAATACCTCTAACGGTCAACTCATTAGTCGACTGATGGAAGCCGTCAGCCAACTGATGCTGTAACGGCTAGTTTTTTCAGCCTTTTACAGATTTGGGTTTTTGGTCTTTTTGTCTTGTTTTCTTTTGGCTTTGGGGTTCCTATAAATACCCCCACATATCCTCAGTTTTATTAACTCAAGAGAATTGTTTAAAACAAGTTTAAGGGTATTTAAGTTTTGTTTAACTTTGTTTAAGAGTTTGTTTGTGAAGAAACTTTCACAAGAGCTTGGGGAGATCATCTATTGGTGTTTGAGCATTCAACTCTTCTCCTTCTCTCTCTTGTCATCTAGAGAAGTTTTCTAAACTCAATCTAGCTATTTTATCTTCTCCTTCTCTCTCTTGTCATCTAGAGAAGTTTTCTAAACTCAATCTAGCTATTTTATATGTTTGACTTTTATTTCCATAAGCTAGAATCTATATTGAGTTTAATTTGATTTTGTTTTATTAAATCTCTTGTTACACACACCTACTTGAGCTTATTGTATTTTCATACATTGTATAATTTGGGTTGTGGGGTTTGTGTGACATTGAGTGTGAGCTTACATTATGTTCTCATCCATTGTAAAGAACAATTTATTTACTAAGTGCCTAAATTGTGAGATTCACTTTGTATTATACTAGTACACCAAGAGGAGTGTGTGGTGAGAGACGGGGTCGTCCCAAGAGGAGTGGGGTAGGTGTTGTTGGACCTTAGAGGGGGGTGATTAGGGTCAAGAGGCTACAATTATGTAATAAAATTAAGACAAGCAAACCATAATATTCTAATGCAATCAAAATAGAGGAGATGGGGTTAGGAATCGTTATCCTGTGACGCGCGATGTGTTAACGAGGTTCGGTCCGCTGACCTACGTCCCAGCTCCCCACTCTCGAGGAGAAATCCACTACACAACCCGGTTTGGAAGCCGGAACTTCGTCTACACAACGATCCCCTCACGATCTCACACTACACAGTTGATCTCACTAGATCACACTCCTCACAATTGATCTACACAAGATCACACTCTCAAGATAGTAGAAATGGTGTAAGATTCTCTCTTTACAACGTCCCTATGGCAAAGAGAAAGAGCACACTGAAGCTGGGAAGTGAAACACATAAAAACTCAGAAAGAACAGGTTTGGAAATTTTGCTCAGTAAAAACAGCGTCTCTGGTTTTTACAAAAGCTGGGACACTGAGGAAGAAGAAGAGGTTGAGTTTAAATAGAAGAAACCAGCTGTTTAAACCCATACCCTTAATCCCCCAAAATCTGGAAACAATCGTCGCTGAAATCTGTACTGAGCGACGCCGAAAAGGTACTAAAAATTACCGTTTGAAAAAAAACTTGGCGGTCGACCGACGAAATTTGCGGTCGACCGCGCTCCAGATCCGAAACTGAGAAAACAAGCAGAGACTTCTTCGGTCGACCGGTGCGGTCGACCGATGGAAATTTCGAGCTCTCGCGGCGGTCGACCGACAAACTCTCTGCTGCCCACTGACGAATGAACACAGGTGCGGTCGACCGCATTCCGATACATTCCAAAAAACTGATTTTGACACACTTTAACAATTTGTAAAATATTCATTTGACTTCTAAAAATTGTGAAACTTTGTAAAATGTTTTTAATACTAAAAACAAATTGTTTAGAAAAAGAATTTTGCAAATAGGTCCTCATACTTGTAAGAAATAGTATTTTATGAAAAACGCTTAAAAACATAAGTATGAAAACGTGTGTGTGATATCCCAATAGCTTCAAGTGAAATCAATAATTCTTTGCCTACATTCTAGCACTATAGAGAAAAATAAAAGCTAGCTAATATCCTCATATAGAATGCAATTCTTGAGTCTTGATATAGCTTGAGTTGGATGAAGCTTCTATTTGAATTTGTTATTCTTGAAATAGCGTTGCTTCATCACTATGCCTCATCCTCCTTTGGATATCATCGTTGTAGCGCATATTCCATTCAATCCTCCATTTGTGGCACTAACAAGCTTGATATATGAATTCACTACATTTTTACTCAATAAGCCATTAGTACCGATAATGGTGGTTGTAAAACATCATCAAAACATAAGGGCTAACAATATCCTCCTTTTTGATGATGACAACCAACCATTATATAAGAGCAAAAATACAGATAGCTTATAGATAGGTGCTCCCCATATCTATGAGCTCCCCCTAAGTATATGCAACAAATGAGGAGATTTCTCTCCCCCTTTGTCACCATCGAAAATGGGGTAAAGAGAAATGTAAAATGCAACTAAACAAGCAAGCAATTTAGAACTTTCACATAGTGCATAAGCCCAAGCCATTTCTTATGCGACAAAAATCATCCTCTCCAAGAGGCTTAGTAAATATATCCGCTAATTGAGATTTTGTGTCAACAAATACTAGAGATACATCTTGTCTCTCTACATGATCGTGTAAGAAATGATGGCGCACATCAATATGCTTGGTTCTAGAATGCAAAATCGAATTTTTGGAAATATTTATAGCACTAGTGTTATCACAAAATATTTTTATATTTTGAAAATTTAAATCATAGTCAACTAAGCTTTGTTTCATCCATAAAACTTGAGCACAACATAAGCCGGCGACAATGTATTCCGCTTCCGTAGTGGATAATGCAACACAATTTTGTTTCTTGGAAGCCCAAGAAACAAGTGAATTTCCTAAGAATTGGCATGTTCCACTCGTACTCTTGCGATCTACCTTACATCCGGCAAAGTCAGCATCACAAAAACCATATAAATCAAAAGAGGTGCTTTTTGGATAAAATAAACCAATATTAAAAGTTCCATTAACATACTTAATGATCCTTTTAACCGCAATTAAATGAGATGCTTTAGGAGATGCTTGAAAACGTGCACATGCACACACACTAAACATGATATCGGGTCTACTAGCGGTGAGATAAAGAAGACTACCTATCTTACCTCAGTATAGTTTTTGGTCCACGTCTTCACCACTTCATCCGTATCAAGCTTAACACTTGTACTCATGGGAGTAGGCGTATGCTTAGAGTTCTCCAAATTGAATTTCTTCACCAATTCCTTAGCATACTTGCTTTGAGAAATAAATATCTCATCCTTTGTTTGCTTGACTTGAAGCCCGGGAAAGAATGTAAGCTCTCCCATCATACTCATCTCAAAATGATCTTGCATAACTTTAGAAAATTCCTTGCACAAAGATTCATTAGTAGCACCGAAAATGATATCATCAACATATATTTGAACTAAAATGAAATCATTTTTCCTTTTTCTCACAAAAAGAGTGTTATCAATTGTTCCTTTTGAAAAACCATTTTCAACAAGAAAACTAGAGAGGCGAGCATACCAAGCTCTAGGAGCTTGTTTCAACCCATATAAAGCTTTTTGAACCCGGTAAACATGATTAGGAAAAACATGATCTATGAAACTGGGGGGTTGCTCAACATATACTTCCTCTTCTATAAAACCATTTAAAAAGGCACTTTTAACATACATTTGAAATAATTTGAAATTTTTAAAGCTAGCAAATGCCAAAAACATCCTAATAGATTCCAACCTTGCAACCGGTGCAAATGTTTCATCATAGTCTATGCCCTCCTCTTGATTGTATCCTTGGGCAACCAAACGAGCTTTATTTCTAGTAACAATGCCATGTTCATCAAGTTTGTTTCTAAAAACCCATTTAGTACCAATAACACTAGCATTGTTAGGTCTAGGAACTAACTTCCAAACTTCATTTCTTTGAAAATTGTTTAATTCTTCATGCATAGCTAAAACCCAAAATTCATCATTTAAAGCATCATTAATCCTTTTAGGCTCTCATCATCATCTTTTCTAGGTAAAACAACTTGAGAACCAACATTAGTCTCATCAAAAGTAACGTTTATAGATTCTTCAACAACGAGACTTCGTTTATTGAAGATCCTATAAGCCTTACTTCGAGGTGCATAACCTAAGAAAATACCAACATCGATATTGGAATCAAATTTATCATGGTGATCTTTTGTATTTAAAATAAAACATTTGCAACCAAAGATACGAAAATAATCAATAAAAGGAGTTTTTCCATAAAAAGTTCATAAGAAGCTTTCTTAAGCTTTGGTCTAATCAAAACACGATTTAAAACATGGCAAGCCGTATTGACGGCTTTCGTCCAAAAATATTTTGGCAAATCAAATGAATTTAGTATAGTGCGTGCCATCTCTTGTATGCTGCGATTTTTCTGTTCAACAACATCATTTTGTTGTGGTGTTCTAGGAGCGGAAAACATGTGAGTTATACCATGATAAGCACAAAAATCATAGAAAAATTCATTTTGAAATTCACCTCCATGATCACTTCTAATTTTCACAACTTTCAAATCTTTTTCATTTTTAATTCGTTTGACATGATTAGAAAATTCTTCAAAACAATTATTTTTATTTGCAAGAAATATTGTCCATGTAAAACGAGAGAAATCATCAATAATCACAAATACATAGTGTTTGCCTCCAAGAGAGGTAACACGCATAGGACCAAAAAAATCAAGATGAAGCAATTGCAAAGGTTTAGAAGTCGATACCTCATTAATGGATTTGAAGGAAGATTTTGTTTGTTTACCTTTGGCACAATCCTCACATGTGGTATCTTTGATGAAGTGCAAGCTAGGTAACCCTTTTACAAGATTTCTCTTAGACAATTTTGATATCAATTCTATATTTGCATGTCCAAGTCTCTTATGCCAAATCCAAGGGTTTTCATCAATTGCTGCAAGCCACTTCACATCTTGATTCACTAGTTCATTCATCTCAAAAATGTATACATTAGATTTGCGATTAGCAATAAAAACAATTTTTCCATTCATACTAATGATGCATTTATCCGGTTTAAAGGAAATATCAAAACCTTTATCACTCAATTGGCTAACTAATGCTAAGAAGATTATGATTCAAATCATTTACCAAATAAACATCTTCTATAACGGGTGAGGGTTTCTTACTAATAGAACCAATACCAATGATTTTACCTTTCTCACCACCACCGAAGGAGACGCTACCTCCTTCAATCCTTGATAGGGTTGCAAATAACTCTTTGTTGCCTGTCATATGATGTGAGCAACCACTATCAAGGTACCACATCTCCTTACGTCGTTGCCGTGATGTTCCCTACAAGAGATGAAGATGAAGATGTAGTAGCTTTAGATACCCAAGTCTTGGGTCCTTGGTGGTTAGTAGTCTTGGTACCTTTTAGTACCCATATCATTCCATAAAAATCATGGTTGTCTTTAATCTTACAATGAGTAGAAATGTGTCCATGTTTCATACAATATGTGCACACAAAATTTCTCTTGTGTGTATGAGCATGAGATCTATGAAATCTATTTCTACCATGATGATTATAATTATCATAAGCATGAGTGGGTCTTGTCCTACCACTCTCAATTTCTAGTCTTTCAATCTTTGATCTTAATTGCTTATTCTCGAAATCGAGATCTCCTAGCAATTCATCTTTTAGTGCAAGAGAGGTTGTTATTTGTTCTAGCTTAATATCACAAGAAGCATGCAACTTTTTAAAAGAAGAGTATTCTTTAGACATTCTTTTAAATTCAAAGTTCAACTCTTCTAAAGCCATAGCTAATTACCTCTTGTTCATGGGCCATAAAACAAATGTTGGGGTCATGAAGAGCAAGTTTGGCTCCTTCTTCATTGCTATCCGAATCACTTGGTTCGGATTCTTCCCATCCGGCATACATAGCCTTCTTCTTCTTATACTTCATGTACTTCTCCATGAGCTTGGGGCAATCCTTAGCGATGTGGCCCGGTTCATTGCATTCGAAACATTTTCCTACACGTGAAGAAAATTTGTTGTTAGATCGAGGGTTAAATTTCTTATTCATTTTCATGGGTCTAGAGATTCTTCTAGAGAGATGAGCCACTTCTCTAGAAAAATCCACTTCACTATCCGATGACGGAGAGGAGTAATCACTAGCTCCTTTGAGAGCTATGGTCTTCAATTTTGGTGATGGCTCCTCAACTTCTCGTGAGGGCACTTCCTCCTTCTCCTTCCCCTTGAGCTTCTTCTCATGGACTTTGAGCTTTCCGATGAGGCCATCGAGAGGTAAAGTGGTAAGGTCATGAGCTTCTTCTATCGCCGTCGCCTTGGGTTCCCACATCGGAGTCAATGAACGAAGAATCTTGTAGTTCATCTCTTGAATAGTCAATTTCTTGTCAAGACCATGCAATTCATTGATAATGTTAGTGAAGCGAGAAAACATAGCATCAATTGATTCATTTGGAAGCATTTGAAATAACTCATATTCATGCATAAGTCCGTTAATCTTGGATTCCTTAACTTGGGGGGTTCCTTCGTGTGTAATACACAATTTCACCCATATTTCGTATGCGGTTGCACACGTGAAAACCCTATTATACTCGTTGGGGGAAAGACTACAAATTAAGGCATTCATAGCCTTAGCATTGAGATTGGCTTGGTGCCTTTCTCCATCGGTCATGTTCCTGACTTTGAACTTCTCTACATATTTCTTTTCTATGAGCTCTAGGATGTTAAGATCAATGCAACAAAGGTAAATTCTCATCCTAGCCTTCCAATAAGCAAAATTACTCCCGGTGAAGAGTGGTGGTCTAGTGAGGGATTGTCCTTCTAACATATGCATATTCATTGAAGCCTCCATAAGATCTTTTCTCTAAGGTGATTAAAACAAAAACTAATATAGTGACCACGCTCTGATACCAATTGTTGGACCCTAGAGGGGGGTGATTAGGGTCAAGAGGCTATAATTATGCAATAAAATTAAGACAAGCAAACCAAAATATTCTAATGTAATCAAAATAGAGGAGATAGGGTTAGGAATCGTTATCCTGTGACGCGCGATGTGTTAACGAGGTTCGGTCCGCTGACCTACGTCTCCGATCCCCACTCTCGAGGAGAAATCCACTACACAACCCGATTTGGAAGCCGGAACTTCGTCTACACAGCGATCCCCTCACGATCTCACACTACACAGTTGATCTCACTAGATCACACTCCCTCACAATTGATCTACACAAGATCACACTCTCAAGATAGTAGAAATGGTGTAAGACTCTCTCTTTACAACGTCCCTATGGCAAAAAGAAAGAGCACACTGAAGCTGGGAAGTGAAACACACAAAAACTCAGAAAGAACAGGTTTGAAAATTTTGCTCAGTAAAAACAGCGTCTCTGGTTTTTGCAAAGGCTGGGACACTGAGGAAGAAGAAGAGATTGAGCTTAAATAGAAGAAACCAGCTGTTTAAACCCATACCCTTAATCCCCCAAAATCTGAAAACAATCGTCGCTGAAATCTGTACTGAGCGGCGCCGAAAAGGTACTAAAAATTACCGTTTGAAAAAAAACTTGGCGGTCGACCGACGAAATTTTCGGTCGACCGCGATCCAGATCCGAAACTGAGAAAACAAGCAGAGACTTCTTCGGTCGACCGGTGCGGTCGACCGATGGAAATTTTGAGCTCTCAGTCGATCGCGGCGGTCGACCGACAAACTCTCTGCTGCCCACTGACGAATGAACACAGGTGCGGTCGACCGGTGCGGTCGATCGTATTCTGATATATTCCAAAAAAAACTAATTTTGACACACTTTAACAATTTGTAAAATATTCATTTGACTTCTGAAAATTGTGAAACTTTGTAAAATATTTTTAATACTAAAAACAAATTGTTTAGAAAAAGAATTTTGCAAATAGGTCCTCATACTTGTAAGAAATAGTATTTTATGAAAAACGCTTAAAAACATAAGTATGAAAACGTGTGTGTGATATCCCAATAGCTTCAAGTGAAATCAATAATTCTTTGCCTACATTCTAGCACTAGATAGAAAAATAAAAGCTAGCTAATATCCTCATATAGAATGCAATCTTGAGTCTTGATATAGCTTGAGTTGGATGAAGCTTCTATTTGAATTTGTTATTCTTGAAATAGCGTTGCTTCATCACTATGCCTCCTCCTCCTTTGGATATCATCGTTGTAGCGCATATTCCATCCAATCCTCCATTTGTGGCACTAACAAGCTTGATATATAAATTCACTACATTTGTACTCAATAAGCCATTTGTACCGATAATGGTGGTTGTAAAACATCATCAAAACATAAGGGCTAACAGTAATGCCTAGAGAGAGGTTGTAATTTCTAATACTTGAGGGAGACACGGGCTAGAGACCAACACTTGATGTGGTAGTTAGTGTGTTTACATTGTGAGTGATTGTAAAGTTTTTGGTGAGCTAGAAAACCGAGTTGTGAGGTGTAAAATGTTATTCGGGTGAGCGTTGAAAATCCGGTTGTGTAGTGGATTTCTCCCTAGGAGTGGGGAGCGGAGACGTAGGAAGGAAGGTCTGAACTCCATGATCATTTGATTGTGTTTGTGTTTACATTGGCGTTCATTTATACTTGTGCTCATTGCTCATATCGTCATTGTCTTATTATTTAGTTTGTTCTCTATGTTGTTTACACTATTTGTTTACCCTTGTTTACATTGCTTATCCTTGCATATATCTCATTGCATATCTTATTTGCTAGGATATTTGTTAATAAGTTTTTAATTAACATTAAATCGGATTAAATTAGCATAAACTCTATTCACCCTCCCTCTAGGGTTCTTTCCTAGTGGCATTAGGGTACTTTCAATTGGTATGAGAGTTTGGTGCTCTTTGATTTAAGGTTTAATCACCTTGAGTTAAAGATCCAAGTTATCTTTTATGCTAATCTAGTTTTGATTGTATTTGTCTTGCTTGCATATTTTTTTAATTATGGATATGAGATTAGGCTTTGATATAAATGTTGCTCCTAAATTCAATGCTTTCCCTTATGACCAATGTTGTTTTAGATTTAATATATTTGTTAGATCTAAACATTTTGATTTATGAGAAGTTATTAAAAATGCTTATATTGTACCCACTACGGAGAAATTCAAGTGGTGTAAAAATAATAAAAGAATGTTTACAATGAACAAGGTTTTATTAGAATTCTTGCTTAATGCTTTTGACTCATCCATTTCTAATAAATTTGTTCATTTTGATAGTGCTTACAAATTATGGAAATTCATAGAAGCACATCAAGGAGACTTGGAGGCAATCTGATAAGATTTGGAGGATTCGATTTTAAGTTCAAAAGGAGCTTCATTTTCATGTACACGGTCACTAGACGATAGCCCTAGTGTGGTAAGCTAGTCTGATTCCAAAGATGATTTATCTATTGATGAACTCGCATGTGCATATGAAAAATTAATGCATGCCTATAAGAAATTGCACCATAATTTTATTGATTTAAAAAGCAAGCATATTAGTTTGAAATCCGATCATGAGTTGTTAGCTTCTAAGTTTGATAGTATTTCAAATGAGAATGTGATCCTCAAAGAAAAGAATGATAAATTAAAATTGGATCATGATTCTTTAATTTCAAACTTTGCTAGGTTAACTCATGAAAGAGATGATGCCATGCTAGAAGTAGTAGCTATAACTTTGCTAGGTTAACTCATGAAAGAGATGATGCCATGCTAGAAGTAGTAGCTATTAGGAATGAATTTAATTCTTTTAAGAATAATCATGTTTGCTCTACTTCTAATGTTAATGCTAATGTGTCTAATAATGAGTTGAATGTTATTAAAAATCTCATTTCATCCTTAGATTCAACTCTTAATAAATGCATTAACAATCATGATAAGCTTATGAACATGTGTGCTCATTTCATCCTTAGATTCAACTCTTAATAAATGCATTAACAATCATGATAAGCTTATGAACATGTGTGCTAAGTCTCATGCTAAAACATCTAAACTAAATGCATTAACAATCATGATAAGCTTATGAACATGTGTGCTAAGTCTCATGCTAAAACATCTAAACACTCTATTCATCATGCACACATGTATAGCAAAATTTACAAGTGCTCTATTTGTGGTCGTAAAAGCCACTTGTCTAAATTTTGCTATGATGCATGTAAACCTACAAAATCTAATGCTCCTTGTGCATCTCATGTAGCTTCATCATCATATACGCATACACATTCACATGCTCATTCTCACGAAGTTCATCATAAGCATGCTAATGTGTATCGATGTGATTTTTGTGGTAGATTTGGTCATTTGGCCAAATTTTGTTTTGATTTAAAGAGAGTTTCACATTTGCAAAATAATTTTAAAAGGCCATCCATGTTTGCAAATATTTTAAAGGTTTCCCGTGCACGAGTTAATGGTCCACAAAAATAAATGGATCTCTTTCATTACACATATTACAATCAGAAGGGTCATTTGCAAGATTATTGTTATGACCGTATTAGTGCACCACATGTGCCCAAAAGGATTCATAACCCTAGGGCATTGAGCTTTCATGATAGGGGTCATGTCCCTAGACTCTTAGGTACCAAGAGTAATTAGGTACCAAAATTTGTTTGATCTTTAAGAATAAAATTTTCGATTTTTTTGTTTTGTTTTTATGTTCTTAAAGATGATTTTTGAGTTTTTTCAAATCCATAGTTCATGATTCTTGTATGTTTTGAAATCTTATTTTGAACTATGAAGAGTTTGTTTTGGTATGCACTTTTGGATTCATTTTAAATCACTTATATAATGACATTTATGTGTTTGTGCTTACGGATCATCTATTTGTGCTTTATAATGTATTCTTTATATGGTTTGATAAAATTTTTCAAAGAAAATTTGCTTTCTTGATCAAACATCATTTTTTATATATACTTTATTTTGATGAGAGATTTGTGTTTATATAACCCCCGGGTTTATTGGGTGTTTATTCCCAAATCATGTTTACCGGGTGCTAAAATATTTATATGGGTTGAAACAAGCCTAAGAGCTTAATATATTTTCCTCTCTTGCTTTATATGGTTTGCTTTTATGGATTTCATTTGATTTTTGATTTCACTTGAGTGATTTGTTTTCATTTGAAAACTTTTTGCATGATTTTCATGTTCTTTTTCTTTTGATTTCATAAATCTACTTTTATACATTGTTTTTATGTTTGAGTAAGGAGACACTATTCTCATATTGATATATTTATATGTGTTCTCATTGTCCTTTTGTATGTGAGTTGTGTTTAACATGCTTTCATCTATGCTTGCTCACATATGTTTGCCTTTGTCTTTATTGTATATATTCCATAAAGTATTTTGATAGGGGGAGCCATCCCTATTTCTATTATTTGTTTTTATACTCACCCATGCTTATTTGTAGGGGGAGCTTTCGCTCTCTCCATTATTTTGTTTTCCCCTTTTTTGATGTTGTCAAAGAGGGAGAAATATTGTGAGTATATCTTGTTTTGGTTATATGCATGATAATTCTAATTTGTATATTCATTTCCTTTCATGCATATATCTCTTTTTGTAAATTGTTTGTCATCATCAAAAAGGGGGAGATTGTTGGGTCATTTTGTTTTGATGATGATTAACAAATAATTTACAACTAATGTTGTTTGTCTAGTATTTGTGTTTTGTATTTATTCTATACAAATAATAAGTTAGAGGATGGATGGAATCGAGCATTACGATCATATCCAATAGAGGTTGGCGGGATAGTGGTTGAAGCCTTGCAATTCAAGTTGAAGATCCAAGTTCAAGCTTCATCCGCAAGTTTACCAAGTCGAACTCATTGAAGACCTTCATCAAACTTGGGTAATTTAGTTTAGATTTTATATTATGTGTGTTAAGTACTCTAAGCTCAATATCATATACACACACATTTTATATATATATATATATATATATATATATATATATATATATATATATATATATAACTTCAATATCAGTTTATACATATTTTATTAAGTCTATAAAATTAGTTTATAAAGTTTCAAAACATGGTTTATGTCCAATGTTAAAAACAAGTGTTTTTCATTTACATGTTTTGGACTATTTTGTAAAATAAAGAGATTTCTATTTTGGGAGGTGTTTTTTGAAAACCAATTTTTGTAACATGTATATTATCATGTTTACAATCATTTCCCCAAGTTTTATATTTTTCTGATTTTATTTGCTTTTTTTAAAATATGTTTAAAAATTAGATTTTTGTTTCAAAACAAGCTGATAACTTGTTATCAGTCGACTGATGAATCGACTAAAGAAATCGCCTGGAATGTCAAAAAAATTTATTTTGTTTTGGTCGACTAATGAGATCATCAGTCGACTGATGAGCTGGAAAATGCCTCTAACGGTCAACTCATTAGTCGACTGATGGAAGCCGTCAGTCGACTGATGCTGTAACGACTAGATTTTTTAGCCTTTTACAGATTTGGGTTTTTGGTCTTTTTGTCTTGTTTTCTCTTGGCTTTAGGGGTCCTATAAATACCTCCACATATCCTCAGTTTTATTAACCCAAGAGAATTGTTTAAAACAAGTTTAATGGTGTTTAAGTTTTGTTTAAGTTTGTTTAAGAGTTTGTTTGTGAAGTAACTTTCGCAAGAGCTTGGGGAGATCATCTATTGGTGTTTGAGCATTCAACTCTTCTCCTTTTCTCTCTTGTCATCTAGAGAAGTTTTCTAAACTCAATCTAGCTATTTTATATGTTTGATTTTTATTTTCATAAGCTAGAATCTATATTGAGTTTAGTTTGATTTTGTTTTATTAAATCTCTTGTTACACACACCCACTTGAGTTTATTGTATTTTCATACATTATATAATTTGGGTTGTGGGGTTTGTGTTACATTGAGTGTGAGCTTACATTATGTTCTCATCCATTGTAGAGAACAATTTATTTATTGAGTGCCTAAATTGTGAGATTCACTTTGTATTATACTAGTACACCAAGAGGAGTGTGTGGTGAGAGACGGGGTCGTCCCAAGAGGAGTGTGGTAGGTGGTAATGCCTAGAGAGAGGTTGTAATTTCTAACACTTGAGGGAGACAAGGGCTAGAGACCAACACTTGATGTGGTGGTTAGTGTGTTTACATTGTGAGTGATTGTAAAGTTTCCGATGAGCTAGAAAACCGAGTTGTGATGTGTAAAACGTTATTCAGGTGAGCGTTGAAAACCCGGTTGTGTAGTGGATTTCTCCCCGGGAGTGGGGAGCGGAGACGTAGGACGGAAGGTCCGAACTCCATGATCATTTGATTGTGTTTGAGTTTACATTGGCGTTCATTTATACTTGTGCTCATTACTCATATCGCCATTGTCTCATTATTTAGTTTGTCCTCTATATTGTTTACTCTATTTGTTTACCCTTGTTTATATTGCTTATCCTTGCATATATCTCATTACATATCTTATTTGCTAGGATCCCTTGTTTATATTGCTTATCCTTGCATATATCTCATTACATATCTTATTTGCTAGGATATTTGTTAATAAGTTTTTAATTGTTGCTTATCCTTGCATATATCTCATTACATATCTTATTTGCTAGGATATTTGTTAATAAGTTTTTAATTGGCATTAAATTGGATTAAATTAGCATAAACCCTATTCACCCCCCCTATAGGGTTCTTTCCTAGTGGCATTAGAGTACTTTCAATATCCACCATTCAACTAAGAAAACAAAAATATTTAAAAATTAAGCGATACGGGTCTGAATGTGATCCTCTCATCAGATCTATATAAATATATAAATAAGAAGATCTTTGATAACTGAAAAGTTTAAACGATGAGAAAATATCTAGTAGAGAAAATCCATAGCAATAAATGTGCACCCTAAGGATGTCAATCCTTACATCTGTACATGAATCCCAAAATCCAATAGTCCAAAGGCTAACATTCATTTGGTGTACATTTAATATCATAAACCTGGATGCACTTGATACTTTTTCATAAGGTGAATAAGTTGATAAGCCTTGATTTATGGGGTGCAATACATAAAGAGAAAACAATATGATGTCCAATAAAGAGTACTAACTGTACAAATCTAAAGACTCCCAACTACTCAATGACAATCACTTGTTGACGCTACTACCGTCATTTTATCCAATCACTATGGAATCTTGAGATATATAAAGGGGGCGTTTGTTTCAACTTTTTTTTTTGGACATAGGGTGGATTACAAATTCTAGGATGAAAAAGTGGGTTTTTTGAGTTTATGAATTCCATAACCTTTGCTTGATTCAAAATAAATTTTGGGATATTGAATACCCAAATAATAAAAAACTAATATATTATAGTATTTACGAAATCCCCTCTTTGAGAGAGGATTTAGGCTAGATTTCAAATTCTAAAATTTATAATGTTACAACTTGAGTTTAAAACAAACAAAATACAAATTATAGAATTACATATTTGATATAGAATATACAGCATACACGTTTATGTCAAAGTGGGATACTCGCAAGCCCAAATGCGGGCCTCATCGAAGAAAATAACTAGTTTTGAAGAAACGACCGTAACTTTCAAACCGTACGTTGGAATTGGACGAATTATATATGAAAATCGACTATCTCGATGAGACGAAGCCATCCAAACTCACCCCTTTGGGTTTGGTTTGCGTTCTCTATTTCGCCAAATTCCTTACGGTTTGAGAGATATTTACATTTTTGTCCGTTTTTTATTATTTTTAGTAATATTTTAGGAGTTTGTTTTATTTAGGAAACAAATCCAATTTGATCTCAGATTTGACCAGTGGACTTTCTAATAAGAAGTATTTTTAGTAGTTCTAATATTTTAGGAATTCTTTTACTATTTTCGGTAGAGTTTGAATCCTTGTAGGAGTCTTGTTTCTTTTTTTCTATTTAAGAAGAGTCTTATAAGCCCTAGAGGCATAACTTTTGATTAATAAAATTTTATTTTTCTTTAATATTTACTTCGTGGATTCGAAGATTGTCCTTGGTGGATTCCGAGACTACAACTTCCGCACTGCGTTAATTGGTATCAGAGCCTTGTTCCTCCGATCTGATGGCAGGTGATGAAGCCCCTATTCCTCGAACTGAGGTCAACATGCTGAGGTCCGATGTAGAGCAACTGAAGACCAATTGTGATCAGATGAGGGCTGCCATAGAGCGACTTACGATGACAGTAGAGCGTCTGAACCTAATAGGAGTTCAAAATCGCGTTGATGGTCGCCAACAACGTGATCTGACTCCATATGATGAATCCGACAGCGAGGAAGATCCCTATGCACCCCCACACCATGGTGTTTATCGCAGAGATCGACAACGAAGGGATAATTATGAAGCTGGAGGTTTCAAGATGAAGATGGATCTGCCATCTTTCAACGGGCAACTTCATATTGAAGAGTTCCTCGACTGGATTGCAGAAGTAGAGAGATTCTTTGAGTATATGGAGATCCCAGAAGAACGGAAGGTAAAATTAGTGGCTTACCGACTCAAAGGTGGAGCTTCAGCTTGGTGGGAATCTGTTTGTCTGAATTGGCGGCGGTCGGACCGCCCAAGCCAGGCTGCGACTCGACGTGAATGCAAAAAGACAGAAACTGTAAAAATCCTACAGGGTTTGTGGCGAGTCGACCGTTCACGATCGGACGCGCGCAACGGGGACCGCCATTGCTCCAGACTCTCGCTGAGCTCCGCCTTGTTGTAAAAAAAAAACGTTACGGCCAATGTATGACTAATGAACTACTAAACCTAACAAGAATTTTATAAGAAAGATGATTATGCATCTATATGCTATGGCTATAAGAAAGATTTTATGGGCAGTCCTTCTCTCTCTCTCTCTCTCTCTCTCTCGTCTCGTATCTATATATAATAGTATAATATTATATATATATATATGATATATATATAAGTATATCATATAGTATATATATATATATATATATATATATATGATGTGTGTGTGTGTGTGTGTGAGGGAGGAGGGGGGGATCAGAGCTTAAGGGGCTGTTAGATTTTTTGGGTAAACCAGGTGATAGCTAAGCAGTATATACGGAAGTGGTGCCAGGCTAGCTAGACTGCTCCGGCTACAGTTACTTTACCGCCAAAATAGGAGCTCTTTCGCAGCGAGAATAGCTAGAGGCTACGCACTCAAGATTTTAACTGTCAGCCGTTAGTTGCCCGCATGTTGGCCGGGGCAAACAAACATGGTCATAATTGGTCTGACGGGCTACGGTACTTTTCAGTGAAAAAATCCTCTAACGCAAAGCACACACCTGGAGCATGGGCGCTCTCCATGATGTGATCACTTACATCAATATAGTGTTGGCGCGCGCGCGGCTCAAGGAGGCAAGGCGGGTGTGAATAGAGGAGGCGGCACTGTCGCCATTATGTTTGTCAATATCATGCATGATCTCCCCGTAAGTATTTTGGTAGCGTAATTTATGCATTTTGACGGGAATTTACGGCGCCTCTCCCATCTTAGAGATTGGGGGTAGCATAATTTTGCATTTTGCGATTGACGCGCCTCCTTCGGCACATTAGAGGAAACGGGATTAGGGCGGAAGGAGAAATCAATAATTAATAAGTCGCGGCTTAGTTGTTAGGTGGGTGGGTGGGGGGTACAAAAAAGAAGATATGGGTATGTTGCTGGAATGGCAGGGTAAAGAGGGAGGGCCGCTGTCGAAGATAGTCCTCTGATAGATTATATGTCATCATCAGAGTAATAGAAAATTAGTATTCTCGATTTTGGTAGAAGCATTTCGTGAGTGTCTGCGTGCTCATTTCATCTTTCGCTCGTCTTTTACGGTGCAACTTCTTATTGTACGCGCCCTACTCCCAAAGCTTGGGGCCCGTTTGGTTGGTTTCCTTAAAAATACGAAAGGAAATCGGGTACATGTCGAGGTAAATGCATATGAAAGCAAAGTATGTTTAGCCAGGCACTTTTCATCCCTAAAATCACGGCCACAACATCTAATAAATATATTATTTTTATCTTCAACTCATGCTCATTTCATTCTCCTTTCTTCATTTAAGAATAAACAATACACAAGAAATGTGTCGAGCATCATCAAGTCATCAGCAACTCAAATCTTCTATCCCATTTTTAAAAATCACCAGCACATATCCAATAATATTGTGACAACTGCATCTCATGGCTCATTAAACAGTCCTTTCTCATCATTTCCTAAAAAAACAAGATTGGGTTTTCGTTAAGTTTAGCGTGTCACATCACCAATAATCGATACCTCAACTCAATCTCAATCTCAGTCTGGGTTTTCCTATTTTTAAAAAGCGAAGCCCAAACACAAACAACCTCAGAAACATCATGCCAAGGTAATTATACCTCCAATTCATGTTCCTTATTTTCTTTAACGGGGCAACCAAACAACGCTCAAAACAAATTTTTTTTTAAAATCACTAAGCATCACATCATCCAATATAAGGTTGACAAGTCATCTGCATGCTTATCATCCTATTCTAGCAATTTCTTCTTTTTTAAAGCAACCAAACAATCTAAAAACAATATATTATAGGAATAGGTTCTAGTTTCTTTGGATTTCCCAAAAATGGCCAAACGACAGAGGCCCCGTAAAATATAAACCATAAAATATGCGATTTTTTAAAATGGAAATATATACGGGTCACGGACAGTATTCAACGTGGTTGACAAACTTTCAAACTAATGGTCTTGTTTTTTTAATTGGAATCCAAGTTCTTGCACTTAGTGTCATTTCAGTCCAAAAGCACGGAACGTGGTAACGCAAGAATGTTGTCTGGAAATTCGCTCCTATTTCTTTGGTGGGCAGTTTGGAAGTTGGTTTGCTTGATGAGCATGGACTAAACTTATACTCAAGATAGCAGAAGATTTGTAATTAATCCGTATAATGTATTGACGAATATTTTGCTTACCGTTTGGTAGTTTTTGTTTGGGATAGCTTTTCATACTTGTGTAGAGAGGCAAAAAGCAGGGTGAGATACCGGCTGTTCTCTCTCTCTCTCTTCTCATATATATATATAAATTATATATATTATATCTAATATATGTTAATATATAGATATCATATAATATATATATATATATTATATATATGGGAAAAAGTGATTACAAGGTGACACCGTTAGTTCCCATTAAGGACGCGGGCTAAAATAAAATATACATCATTCTTAATTTTTTTTTTATCGATCGCTCGGCGGTTGAACTTAGATTTATACGTTCTTAAACGCAAACACACCAATTTTGGGATGAACCCGGTCGTGTTTGACGGCCTT
>NC_033801.1:89334223-89337093 GCF_001876935.1 Asparagus officinalis | reverse complement strand
CAGGTGATAGCTACAGTAATACGGAAACCAATGGTCCAGCTAGCTAGACCTGCTAGCTACAGTAATACTACCCCAAAATAGAGCCTTTTGATGAGAAATAGCTAGAGGCTACCAACTCAAAATTTTAACTGTCACATCAGTTCCCCATTTGCCCAAACAAACAATGTAAAAATTGTAATGTTGTTGTAGTCTGACGGCTACGGTACCTTTCAAGTGAAAAAAATCCTCAACCAAACACACACCTGGAGCATGCGGCTCTGCCCATATGTACATCACTTACATCAAATAGTGTTGCGCGCCGCGGGCTACAAGGAGGAGAAGGCGTTGAAAGAGGAGGCGGCACTGTCGCCATCTTATTTAGTCAATATTATTCTTGGAGAAAACCATGATCTCCCTAAGTATTTTGGGTAGCTAATTTAATCATTTTGACGAATTTACCCCTCTCCACATTAGAGATTGGGTAGCTAATTTAATCATTTTGACGAATTTACCCCTCTCCACATTAGAGAAAACGGATTAGGGCGAAAGGAGAAATCATAATTAAAAGTCAGGGCTTAGTTGTTAAGGTGGGTGGGTGGGGGGTACAAAAAAGAAGATATGGTATTTCTGGAATAGCAGGGTAAAAGGGAGGGGCCCTGTAGAATAGTCTCTCTGATAATTATATGTCATATCAAGAAGTAATAGAAAATTAGTATTCTCAATTTTGGTTAAAAGCATTTCGTGAGTCTCTCGTGCTCATTCATCTTTCCTCTCTTTTACCAACTTCCTTATTTACCCTACTAAAAGCTTGGGCCCGTTTGGTTGGTTTCCTAAAAATCAAGAAAAGGAAATCGGTACAAGGAAATCAATAAAATAATATTTTTACCCATTTTCATCCCTAAAACTCACCCACAACATCTAATAAAATATTATTTTTATCTTCCAACTCATCTCATTTCATCTCCTTTCTTACATTTAAAAATAAACCAAACACAAGAAATGTGTCACATCATCCAACTCATCACAACTCATCTTATCCCATTTTTAAAAATCACACACATCATCCAATAATATTGTGACAACTCATCTCATCTCATTAAACATTCCTTTCCATCCATTTCCTAAAAAAAACAAGAAATTGGTTTCCTTAAGTACGTGTCACATCATCCAATAATATACCTCCAACTCATCTCATCTCATCTATTTTCCTATTTTTAAAAACGAACCAAACACAAACAACCTCAAAACATCATCCAATAATATACCTCCAATTCATTTCCTTATTTTTTTAACCAACCAAACAACCTCAAAACAATTTTTTTTTAAAATCACTCACATCATCCAATAATAAGTTGACAACTCATCTCATCTTATCTCCTATTCTACAATTTCTTTCTTTTTTAAACCAACCAAACAATCTCAAAACAAATATTATAGGAAATAGGTTTCCTATTCTTTGATTTCCCAAAAAAATGGCCAAACGAACGGCCCCTAATAATAAAATACGATTTTTTAAAATAATATGGAAAATATATACGGGTTCACCAAGTATTCAAACGTGGTGACAAACTCTTCAAAACTAATGATTGTTTTTTTAATTGGAATCCAAGTTCTTGCCACGATTAGTTGCATTTCAGTCCAAAAGCACGGAACGGTAACGAAAAAAATGTTGTCTGGGAATTAGCTCAGCTATTTCTTTGGTGGGCAGTTTGGAAGTTGGTTTGCTTGATGACTGACTAAAGACTTATACCAATAGCAGAATTTGTAATTAATAACTATATGTATTGACGAATATTTTGCTTCCGTTTGGTAGTTTTGTTTGGTAGCTTTTCCTACTTGTGTTTTTTGAGGCAAAAAGCAGGGTGAGATACCCTGTTCTCTCTCTCTCTCTCTCTCTATATATATATATATATATTTTTGACCCTTCATCCACTCGCCGTAATTTTAACGGTTTCGAATTAATATAAATTTTTACACGGCTCAACGAAGGGTCAAAACACGATGGGTTCACCCCAAAATTGGTTTGTTTGGGTTTAAGAACGTGTAGATCAAGTTCAACGGAGTGGATCATAAAAAAAATTAGGGAATGATGTGATTTTAGGCCGCATCCTTAGGTGGGAATCTAAAATGTCACCTTAGAATCACTTTTCCATATATGGGAAAAGTGATTCTAAGGTGACACCTTAGATTCCTACCTAAAGACGCGGCCTAAAATCATATTATTCCCTAATTGTTTTTTCCGATCCGCTCTGTTGAACTTGATCTACACGTTCTTAAATCTAAACACACCAATTTTGGGGTGAACCCGTCGTATTTTGACCCTTTGTTGAGCCGTGCAAAAAGTTCTATTCATTCGAAACCGTTAAAATTGCGGCGAGTGGATGAAGGGTCAAAACACGACGGGCTCACCCCAATATTAGTGTGTTTAGGTTTAAGAACGTGTAGATCGAGTTCAACGGAGCGGATCGAAAAAAACAATTAGGGAAGGATGTGATTTTAGGCCGCGTCCTTAGGTGGGAATCTAAGGTCTCACGAAACCGTTAAAATTGCGGCGAGTGGATGAAGGGTCAAAACACGACGGGCTCACCCCAATATTAGTGTGTTTAGGTTTAAGAACGTGTAGATCGAGTTCAACGGAGCGGATCGAAAAAAACAATTAGGGAAGGATGTGATTTTAGGCCGCGTCCTTAGGTGGGAATCTAAGGTGTCACCTTAGAATCACTTTTCCCATATATATATATATAAAAACTTATGTCAACTTAAGTGGTGCGGCGAGTGGATGAAGGGTCAAAACACGACGGGCTCACCCCAATATTAGTGTGTTTAGGTTTAAGAACGTGTAGATCGAGTTCAACGGAGCGGATCGAAAAAAACAATTAGGGAAGGATGTG
>NC_033801.1:89325804-89331734 GCF_001876935.1 Asparagus officinalis | reverse complement strand
GGCTAGAGTAGGAAGCGATGGTAGTGCAAGAGGGTAGAGAGAGGACCTTGTCGTCACCTACCACTCTCACTACAACGGCTAGAGTAGGAAGCGATGGTAGTGCAAGAGGGTAGAGAGAGGACCTTGTCGTCACCTACCACTCTCACTACAACCTAGAGTAGGAAGCGATGGTAGTGCAAGAGGGTAGAGAGAGGACCTTGTCGTCACCTACCACTCTCACTACAACATCGATTCCAAATCTCCCCGAGAAACTAAGAAAACAAGTGTATCTTTGTCGAACTTTCAGCTATAATAACCCTTACAAAATCGGTTAAAACCCAACATAAACACGTTGTTGTAAGAAGTGAAAATGGAAAAACTAAAGAAAGCTGATAACACAAAAGGAGAGCAGAGTTTCTGGCAAGTGGTGGAGCATGAACTAATCCTCCACTGAGAAGTTATCTCCCACCACATCGTCCGCACCGCCTTGGGCCACTTCTTCCAATCCAAGATCGATTGTCGCCTTGTGCATCTTGTTAGCTTTTCTGCTATTAGATGCACCTGTCCAGAATAAGGTAAAGCGAGCAACATTAGATGTAGTGATTTGGGGAGTAACTGAAACATCGTTGAAAATGAGATTGTTATGATGATTCCATATCCACCAATAGAAGCATGGAAGGAGGACCCTCCAAAGAGCTTTGAGATCAGAATTGGCCAGAAAGTTTCCCTTAATTGAGGTTAGGGAAACTAGGTCCTGAGGCCAATTCCTTAAGGTTGCTTGGGGGAGGAGGATGGACAATGCAGTTCTTGAGAAGGAGCAGGTGTTGAACAAGTGGTCATGAGACTCCATAGCCTGATTACATAAAGGGCAACTGGGATCGCCAACCCTTTTTTAGACAAGTTGTCTCTGGTTTGCAACATTCATTTACTTAGGATCTAGAAGAAGACCTTGACCTTTAGCGAGACAGGGGATTTTCAAATAATGTTGTGAAGAGAGAAGAGGGTACCTCCGTGGTTTAGGATAGAGTAGAAGGACTTGACTGAATATATGCCCGAGGGGTGATAAGGCCACCATATACCGTCTTGGTCGGGGGCTCCTGTGGGCTTAATAAGATTGAGATATAAGAAAAGCGCTGCAATCTCAGATCTTTCCATTGTAGAAGTTCCTCTTCTGAGGATTGGGTGTCACGTCCAAGAATTGTGAAACATTAGGCCTTGGGATTGGGTGGAACATGCAGGAGAGCTTGGTTAAATGGTTGCATGTTGATAATTCCTAGACCATCTTCTTGTTTAGCTTTGCAAATGTTACCCCATTTAACGAGACATTTAGGTTTGGAGGTCTGCTGATAGCTACCCCATAGAAAGTTTCTTCTGATTTTATCGATAGCCTTGATGAACCAACTAGGAAATTTAAAGAAGGACATAAAGTATAGAGTGAGGGAAGAGAGAATGAAGTTGAGTAGAGTAAGTCTACCTCTAATAGAAAGAGATTTGTTTTTTTAGAGTGCTAGCTTTTTGGAGAAGGAATCTTAGAGAGCTTGTCGTTCGTGTATGGTGAGGGAACCTCTGTTGAGGGGGAGGCCGAGGTAGATGAATGGGAGAGAACCTACTGTGCAATTTAGAATGTTGGCTAGACGGACTCCTTCGTGGGGAATTTTACCAATGTAGAAGAAATTTGTTTTGGTGTAGTTGACATTGAGACCAGAGATGTTGGCAAAGATATAAAGGATGGATTTAAGAATGACTAGATCCCTGTTAGAAGCCTTACTGAAGGTAAGGGTATCATCGGCGAATTGGAGGGATCTGATGGAGTTGAACTCTCCTTTGAGATTGAGCTCAGAGAGGTCCCCTGAAGATACGCTGGACCTGAGCATCTTGTTAAGAATATCTACAACTAAGAGGAATAGCATAGGCGAGAGTGTGTTACCCTGTTTAATGCCCCTATAGCACTTGAAGAAGTTGGTAGGGGAGCCATTGACTAGTGCAATAGATTTAGATGAAGACATGATATGTTAAATCCAAAGGCACCACTTAGGACTAAAGCCTCTGGCTTTGAGCGGAGTAAGAAGAAAGTTCCAATTAACATAGTCAAAGGCTTTGAAGAAATATACCTTAATAGCACACAGTTCCTTCTTACTTGAGGAGAAATGGCTGATCATTTCATGGGCTAGAAGGATAGAATCAAGGGAGGACTTGCCGCTTTGAAAAGCTGCCTAAAAATAATCAATGAGAGATTAGAGGAAGAGACTGAGTCTATTGGCTAGAATTTTGGTAAAGATTTTGATAGAACTGTTTATCAGGCTGATAGGTCTGAAATCCTTGGGATTATTCGTTCCATCCTTTTTAGGGATGAGGCAAATATGAGTAATTGATGTTGTGGAGAGGATGAGCATCTGAATGAAGAGATTGGATGAAGGAGAAGATGTCATGTTGGATGGTGGACCAAAAACTTTGAAAGAAGAGGATGGGTAGGCCATTAGGCCCCGTTTATCTGGGTGGAGATCGAAAACCACTTTCTTGTTTTCTTCTATGGTGAAAGCGGAGTCCAATGGTGAGAGGTCAATGAAGCTAGGAGGATAGAGAAGATTCCAATTGATCTCAAACCTGGAGTCTGATTGGGAATGGAAGAGGTTGGAGAAGTAGTCATAGAAGTCTTGTTTAATGTCTCTGTCGGAGGAAATGAGGGTGTTATCGATGAGGAGGTGAGGAATGAAGTTTTTCCTTCTGTGGAATGAGGTTGTTTTGTGGAAGAAGACAGAGTTATTATCTCTCTCTTTGAGCCATTGAATCCTGGATCTTTGTTTCTATTGGATCTCTTCAGCCCTAGCCAACAGGAATAGTTGTACTTTTAGTTTAAGTCTGAGATGAGATTCTAGATCAGAGAGGGCTCTAGATTCTTCTAGGTGATTGAGGGAGTATAGTCTGGCCATGGAGTTGAGTTTGAGTTGCTTTGTGGATCCAAGAATGTGTTTTTTCCACCATTTGATTCTCCTACGGATGAGCTTAAGTTTAAAGGAGAGGGATGCCGATTGATCTCCATTGAAAGAGAAGGAGTTCCAACATGATTGAATAAAGAGGGTGAATGATGGAAAGACTAACCAGAATTTTTCAATCTGAACACTGAGGAGAGCTGGGCGCCTCCAGTGTCCAGGATGATGGAGCAGTGGTCATATCAGGGAGAATAATAGGCGAATTATATCAGAAATGGGAAATGAGATTCAAAATCTGAAGATAGGAGGAACCTATCTAGCCTAGTAAGGACAGGATTGACTCTTTGGTTAGACCAAGTGAATTTTCTCCTACTGAGGGGGGAGATCAATGAGATGGATAGAATCAATGAGATTTTTAAAGGAAGAAATATCTTTAATTGAACCAGATCTACCACTTCTCTCGTCTAGACTCGGCTTTTTCTACTTGTGTTATGAGTAAAAAGAGCTAAGGAGATATTTGGTAGCTAGAACGTAAACCAGTCGCTTTTGATGTTTACTTTGTTAAATGTGCGAAAGTATGAAAGTAAACACATATACAATAGTATCCCATAAGATGTAGTTTAGAGTTCACTTCCTCTATAGAAAAATCATCATGAAAAAAATTACTTTATTAATAGATTCTCCTTTTTTTGTCACTTATGGCTAGAGAGAACTAATCACTTTTGCAAATGAAACAGTACTCATCACAATTATATTATCATTAACATTATATAGTTATTCTATTACAAAAGTAATTATAAATTAAGTATATAATAAATATATCATACAAAATTTTCAGCTTACAAATTAGCGTGGATACTAGATGGTCAAAAGAGTATAACTATAGCCCTTAAGTGAGTTATTCTTCTTCAAAAGAGCGACGAAGAGTTTTTTTAGCATGGTATATATGTCTCATATTTAGCTTATTTTTATACTAATTAAATATTTAAATTCAACTTATGTACGTGTAATTTGATAATAACCAAATGGATAAAGCACTGTTGTCACACCAACTGGTTTTTTAGGTAATTTGTCTGCAAACAAAAACCTTATTTCACTCGGGTGCTGACATTGATGCGCTTCCACACTTTCAGTTCAAGTTTTAGCAAACACTCCCAAAGTTGTAGCAGATAACTAGAATCAACAACAGAACTAAGTTATCAGAAAAACTTATCTCCCAACAACCCACCTACAAAAGCTCTACATGATCTCTGTTTTAAAAAAATTTAAAAAAAAATCATGTAGGACGCGTGGATCAGAAGGTGAGCAAATTAAGAAAATCTGTAGATTCCATCCCAAAACTGATCACCAACTTAACAATCACTTTTGAATCCATACATGCATTCAACATTTACTCTATAAAACTCAATATTGACGACTATAGTTCTACACCAAAGAGAAGAAAAGCTTCAAAGCTTAATTAAACTGAAAACATGGCCTCCTCCTCCTCCTCCACTTGTTGGTTTCTAATCTCATTGCTTGTCGCCTCACTTAGCATCGACTCAAGCACCGCAGCTCGCCATCTTTTAGACACTCCGGCATCACCAGCAACGCCCACGATACCTACAATTCCGACACTGCCAAAGCCAACATTGCCACCATTCCCTACAATTCCTTCACTGCCAATGCCGACTCTGCCACCAATGCCAGTGATTACATTGCCTAAGCTTGCAACGCCACCAATGCCTGCAATTCCAGCAATCCCGGCAATTCCTACTGCACTGCCTCCTCTTCCTTCTGTCCAGATACCTACTATCCCCTCAATCCCTTCAGGCATTCCGAGTATTCCTGGTGTCCAGATACCTCCCATTCCTTTTCTTTCCCCCCCTCCAGCAGCCACTGGGAGTCCATGAAAGCTTGGTGTCGATGTATTTATGGAATCCATTTAGCGTGTGATGTGTGGTTATTGATCTTGTAGGATTGTAGTGTTTGATTGTGATGTGGGGTTCTTATGGTTTGCGTTTATACATTATGTAGCTTCGTGTATGATTCTCTGTAATACTTCATTGATTTGATTACGAGCTTCCTTATATTTGTTAATAAATTAAAGTTATCATTATGTTGACACGATATGGTATCTGCAATATGTTTATTTGATCACTACCACAGGGAAAATGAGAGAATTGAATTTGAAGGTTGCACTGCCCACAATGACTCTGTTCTACCAAGATTCAGCACTACAGAAACTGTTAAAATAAAACTTCCGAGTTTGAACAATGAATGAGATTGCAAACATATAGAAGTTGCAACTATAATTGATCATCTATCTAAGCTTGGCGTCCAAACATGAGGACTTTCATCAATTTATAGCCGAAGCATCTCCTTGGATTTCTTCCCAGCAATTCATGGATAACTTACGTGCACCTGGAATGGGTTATTTATGGGTATTCCAGGCTCCGACTCCAGAAATCTGAACCTAACTTTCCTGGAACTAAACTTATCCCGATCACTGGTAGATTATCAAATGAATAGAGGTTCAAGTTTTGTGCTTCAATGGCATTTGCTTAGTTCCATGTATACTTGGAAAATAAGTGATTAGGTTGCAAAAGTTACGGCCATTATCCGATTGGTAACAGATGTTTTTTTATGCAAAACCTGTGACAGGTGCAGCAAGTGCCATGACGGTGCAATGTACGAGAAGTCTATGTTGGAAACCAAGATAGTAACTTATGGTACGCATACTTGGCTACAAATGGATTTCTGCCCTCTATTCCTCCTTCCAAAAGCCACTAGTGTATGTTCATCGTGTAGAATTGGCAACACAGTTGAAAAGTTCAGGAAAACAAGCACCGAAAACGGTTTGGAAGCCTGTCGGTCGACTGCGAGACAGCTGCGGTAGACCGAAAATGTGCACAGATCGTAGGGGGATTCTGGAGTTGGAGACGGTCGACCACCGCGGTCGACCGCCAGGGACCCTGTAGGATTCTAGGTCTCTGGAATTGGTGACGGTCGACCGCCGCGGGCGGCCGCCAAACCCTGTAG
>NC_033801.1:89319188-89325479 GCF_001876935.1 Asparagus officinalis | reverse complement strand
ATTTATGTTTCTGTCGATTCCTGGGTGGTCGACCGCGATGAAGTCGACGGTCGACCGCCAGTCTGGTCCGAGTCTAGGTTATGTTTTCTGACCCGTTTCGTTTTGTGTTATATAACCTTAATCACGAATATTAGGGTTAAGATTAAGGACGACTTTGAGTAGCTTTTGAGAGAGAATTTTGTATCATTTGAGGGAGAATTTATGAGAGATTTTGAGAGCTTTGTTTGAGGGTTTTTGGTAATATTATAAACCCTATTTGTATTCTCTTTATCTCTAATAGTAAAAACTCCCCTCTCCTTGCCCCGTGGACGTAGGCAACTTGTCGAATCACGTAAAATTCGTTTGTCTTACTGTGGTTTGTGTTTGTTCGTTTGGTTGTGATCTATCTCGTTCTTATTCGTGCTATTTCATGTGTGTTTTGAGTTTCGCTGCGCACAACAAGTGGTACCAGAGCTTCAAGTTTAGCTTGGGGCTTGTTTGGAGGATTCTCTGAAGGATTCTTATTTGAAGAGTTAGATCGTTAATATGGGTGAAGCAAGCATATCAGGATCATCTCTTACGAAGGCGATACAGAGTCTAAGCATCAATAAGACTAAGATTAATGTTCTAAAGTTTGATGTCAAGATTAATTTTGGTTTGTAGAGGTGCCAGGTGATGGATACGTTGGATGCCCAAAATTTGAAAGAGACTCTTGAATTACAAGAGTGTTTTCGTCGAAAGTCGCTTTCATTATCGATTTCATTAAAACTTCAATCATTTACAAATGAATTCAAATAACAAAAATAAAGATTACAACTCTCTTGAAAATAAACACAAGAATCGTTTATCGGCTCTTGCTTGCGTGAGTTCTTCACCGATGCCGGGGTTTATCCGTGGACGACCGCGGATCGGATCCGGTTGTCGAAAAATTGACGGAGCTCCTACTTCACTAAGGAAGTATTCGCTTGAAGCTCTGAAATCGACTAAGCGAAATCAGTAGCTCTTCTCGAGATTAAGACTAAGCTTAATCTCAAGGAATGGACGTACGAGGCTTCGGATCCTTCGAAAGACTTCTTCTTTATGCTGAAGTTCGCCGGGATCTCGTTGACCTTCGCTGAAATTTAGTGCTCCTTGACTCCTCAATCCAGCAGCACCTCGTCCTCTTGATAAAAATTCAGATCTATAAAATAGAGGCATTGGGTTGATATTTATAGGCCTCAGGTATGGGTATTTTGATGGGAATGAGTGATTTGGCCTTATCTTCAGTTAACAATAGCCTAACCACGTTTGTGGATGATATAAAATCAGTTGGGAACCCCTGGAATAGATAAATCCTGCGAAAACCATTTTAAAACCGTCGAAAATTCGTTGGGCTAAGGACTGCGCGACGGGCTCTGCTAACTCGCGGGGGCGTGAGTCGGCAAGATCCGACCCGTGCTTGGGCGGGTCGGGCACGTCCAACCCGCACTGGCGCGGGTCAACCTGTGTCGTCCTGCGTTGGCGCGGGTATGTCACCTCCGCTGAACTCTTTCTCATTCGGCGCTTTTCTTTCCGGGACTTTGTACTTTTCGTCATTTCATGTATTTGGTCAACTCGTTGACTTGTACGCTTCGTTGCGGGACTGACCGTCGAACGTGTCGGTCACTTGGGGTTGCCCGACGTACGCGTGTTGGTTGACATGTGTGCGTTGGTTGATGTGTGCGTGTTGATTGATGCGCGCGTGTTGACCGACGCAAACAAGCTGATTGACACGCACGTGTTGACCGACGGGCACGAACTGATTGACGCGCGTGTTGACTGACGCGCACAAACTGATTGACACATGCGTGTTGACCAATGCGCGTGAGATGATTGATGTGCGCGTGTTAACAGACGCGCACGAACTGATTGATGCGTGCGTGTTGACTGACGCGCGCGAGCTGATTGACGTGCGCGTGTTGACCTACGCGCGCGAGCTGATTAACGTGCGCGTGTTGACCGACGCGCGCGAGCTGATTAACGCGTGCGTGTTGATCGATGCACACGAGCTGATTGATGCGTGCGTGTTGACCGATGCGCGCGAGCTGATTGACGTGCGCGTGTTGACCGAAGCGCGCGAGCTGATTGACGTGCGCGTGTTGACCGACGCACACGAGCTGATTAACATGCGCGTGTTGACCGACACACGCGAACTGATTGACGTGCGCGTGTTGACCGACACGCGTGAGCTAATTGACGTGCGTGTGTTGACCGACGCGCACGAACTGATTAACGCGCGTGTTGACCGATGTGCACGAACTGATTGACGTGTGTGTTGACCAACGCGCACGAACTGATTGACGCGTGTGTGTTGACCAACGTGCACGAGCTGATTGACGCATGTGTTGACCGACGCGCGTGATCTGATTGACGCACATGTGTTGACCGACGCACGTGTTGACCGACGCGCGCGAGCCGATTGGGTAAACCTTCTTGACTCGTCCACTCTTTGCTTCGAGTTTCGCGTGGGCTCTCATAGGCAATTTTAAACACCCACAAAGAGAAACCTGAAGACTTGGAGGACAAGGTTTGGAAGAAGATGAACAGTAGTGCTTGTGGGGTTATTCGGTTATGCTTGACGCCAGATTTGATTTATGATGTGATGAACGAGACGTCGGCGAAGAGATTGTAGGAAACACTCAATGAGAAGTATCTTACTAAAAATATTGAGAATCGGCTTCACTTGAAGAAGAGGTTTTACCAATTCAAGATAAAGAGGAGAGTTTCCATTAGAGAGCATGTCAATAACTTAACGAAGTTGCTTTCAGATATGACCAATATGGACATCATGGTTGAGGATGAAAACAAGGCGATGTTGCTATTGTATTCGTTGCCGGAGGATGATTATGGTACCTTTTTCTCACTATGATCAATGGAAGAACTATTGTTAGCTACAAGGAGGTGACCTCAGCATTGGTGAACTATAAGTTGAGTAAGTGTGATGGCGAACTCTCTGAGAAGGCATCGGGAGATGCATTAGCAATTCAAGGCCGTAGTCCAAACCGCCGCCAGTTCAACCACTCAAAATCAAAGAATAGAGGTGGCCATAAGAGTATTGGTAGAAATCAATGTGTCTTTTGTAAAGAAGAGGGACATTGGAAGAATGAATGCTCAAACTTGAAGGATAAAGCCGGGAAGAACAAAGGGAAAGCTGTACAAGCTCCAGAGGTGAATGTTGCCAAGGCTGTTGGTGACAATTCAGATTTGGATTCTTTGGGCTACTCTTGTTCTGCACTATCGTTGGTTTGTTATGCCGACTCTACGGAGTGGATGTTAGATTCGGGAGCTACATACCACATTTTCCTTAGGAGGGATTGGTTCTCTAGCTTTGAGGAGTTAGAAAGAGGGGATGTCGTGCTTATGGGTAATGATCACGTATGCCCTATTGGTGATATTGGTACAATCCAGATCAGGATGTGTGACGGGGTGACTAAGGAGTTGAAGAAAGTGAGGTTCGTTCCGTAGTTGTCGATGAACATCATTTCTCTTGGGACTTTGGAGGCAGCTAGCTATCGGGTGATCTTAGAGAATGCCATTTTGAAGGTCACAAAAGGGTCTATGGTGGTGATACAAGGTGTTAGGAAAAACAACATATACTACTTGAAAGACAAGACAGTTACATGGGGTCTGACAGCTTCTATCACTACAGAGGAGGATACTACCGGCTTATGGCACATGAGATTAGGACACACTGGTGATAAGTCCCTACAGACACTGGCAAAACAGGGGCTATTGAAAGGTGTAAAGACCTGTAAGATGGAGTTGTGTGAGCATTGTGTACCTGAGAAGAAGACTAAATTGAAGTTTGGCACCGTAATTCACAACATCTAAGGTATATTGGATTATATTCACACAGATGTTTGGGGTCCTTCCAAGCACACATCACTTGATGGAGCCAACTATTTTGTCACTTTTGTTGATGACTATTTCAGGAGAAATTGGGTATTAAAAAAACCATGAAGCATAAATATGAGGTCCTAGATATTTTGTGGAGTGGAAGAAGAAAGTGGAGCCGCAGACAGGTAGAAGGTGCAGTGTATGATGTCACAGAGTGGATTATCGAGATTATTTTGGGCAGAGGACTTGGTTTATGCGAGCCATCTCGTGAATAGGTTGTTGTGCACTGTGATACATGGGAAGACTCCTATGAGCTATGGTCTGGTTCGGTGGCTAGTGACTATGAGTTACTTCGGATATTTGGGTGTCCAGCTTATTATCATATCCGTGATGAAAAATTAAATCCGAGAGCGAGAAAAGCAATCTTCGTGGGCTTTAGAGAATGAGTTAAATGCTTCAAATTATGGGATCACAAGTCAAGAAGATAGTCATTAGTAGAGATGTCACGTTTGATGAGGCGTACATGATGAGGCCTCAAGTCCCTCATCACGTTGAGAAAGACCAAACTAGTAGGATATCATAGCAGGTGGAGGATAATGTGACTTCACCCACTCCAGATAACATTGTATCCATTAATGCTCCTACAGAGGTGATACTGGGAGGAGATGTGATGACAGACAAGCATTTGGAGGATACACTGGTTGGTGAGACTCAGGAGCAGGGTCATATTCGGGAGTCGATTGCAGCAAATAGACCTAGAAGGGTGATTCGTCGTCCAACTAGATACAATGATTTGTTGGTTGCATATGCTTTATCAGTAAATGTCATTGATGATTTGGTTCCTTCTACATATAGGGAGGCAGAGTCTAGCTCTGATTCGATCAGGTAGAGGGAAGCTATGGAAGAGGAGATGCACTCTCTTCAAAAGAATGATACTTGGAAACTTGCAAAGCTACCAAAGGGAAAGAAGGCTATTAGATGCAAGTGGGTATATGCAAAGAAATAAGGATCTTCTATTGGGGATATTCGATACAAAGCCAGATTGGTTGCCAAGGGGTATGCTCACCTTGAGGGCATTGATTATAACGAGGTATTCTCACCCGTTGTGAAGCATTCATCGATTAGGATTCTTTTGACATTGGTGACACAGTTGGATTTGGATTTGGTCGAGATGGATGTTAAAACAACCTTTCTACATGGAGACTTAGATGAGAAGATCTACATGAAATAACCTATTGGGTTTAAAGCTGCAGGAAAGGAGGATTTAGTGTGCAAGCTGAAGAAGTCTCTTTACGGATTAAAGCAATTACCGCGATAATGGTACAAGAGATTTGACAGCTTTATGATTGGCCAAGGATACACGAGGAGCTTATATGACCCATATGTTTACATGCCCAAGCTACATGATTGTGAGTATATTTATTTATTGTTATATGTTGATGATATGCTTATTGCTTCCAGGAATTTTTCGGCTATTCAAAAGTTGAAAAAGGAGCTGTTATTCGAGTTTGAGATGAAGGATCTTGGAGAAGCTAAGAAGATATTAGATATGAAGATCGAGAGAGACAGGGTGAAGGGGAGATTGAAGCTTACACAGAGGAGCTACTTGCAGAAGATGTTGAAGAAATTCAGCTTTGATGGAAGTGCTAAGACAGTGAGCACTCCATTGGATCCCCACTTTAAGCTTTCAGCTAAGATACATATCAAAGGTTCCATATGCCAATACGGTGGGTAGCTTGATGCATGCGATGGTATGTATGAGGCCAGATTTATCACAGGCCGTGAGTATGGTGTCTAGGTACATGCACGACTCCGGTAAGGGTCATTGGGAGACCGTGAAGTGGATTCTACTATATATCAAAGGTACCATGGATGTTGGTTTGGTATTTCAGAAGAATGATAAGATTAGGCAGGATTGTATTTGCTATATGGATTCTGATTATGCAGAGGATTTTGCTAAGCGCCGGTCTACTTCAAGATATGTATTTACATTGGCAAGAGCACTAGTGTATTAGAGATGTACACTTTAGTCTACAGTGACTCTCTCTACTACGGAGACAGAGTATATGGCGGTGACTGAAGCTATAAAGGAGGCTTTGTGATTGCACAGATTGTTGGATGACTTAGGGATTGCACAGGAGACCATTCGGGGGTATTATGATAGCATGTCAGCTATCTATTTGGCAAAAAACTAAGTTTATCATGCACGCACGAAGCACATTGTTGTCAGATTCTACTTTGTCCGAGATGTCTTGGATGATGGAGATGTCATATTGGAGAAGATCCACACAAAGGACAACCCTGCGAATATGTTGACCAAAGTTGTCTCGGGTGTGAAGTTTGGTCATTGTTTGGAGTTATTGAACATTCTTCGTTGTTGATGGTCTTTGGCGGCCATTTGGATAAACTACGTGAGGCTTGATTCCTTGGACAAGAGGATATGTAGGTAGTCTTTTT
>NC_033801.1:89259864-89319178 GCF_001876935.1 Asparagus officinalis | reverse complement strand
GGGTTGTTTGAGCTCTCGTTCGGGTTCTCGACTTGTTGTGGATTGAGTCCGTTATCGTGGATTTATTCCACTTTGTACTGGACACAACAAGTGAGATATTTGGATGTTTTTTGGTGTCGGCTCAATTTTGGGAGAAACTTCATCGAGGTGGAGATTTGTAGAATTGGCAACACAGTTGAAAAGTTCAAGAAAACAAGCGTATGAAACTATTTGGAAGCCTGCTGGTCGACCGCGAGACAGCTGCGGTCGACCGGAAACGTGCACAGATCGCAAGGGGATTCTAGAGTTGAAGACGGTCGACCGACAGGGACCCTGTAGAATTTGGGTCTCTGGAATTGGTGACGGTCGACCGCCAAACCCTATAGTCGATTTATGTTTTTGTCAATTCCTGGACGGTCGACCGCAACAAATTTGGCGGTCGACCGCCAGTCGGGTCTGAGTCTGGGTTATGTTTTCTGACCCGTTTTGTTTTGTGTTGATATATAACCTTAATCATGATTATTAGGGTTAAAATTATGGATGACTTTGAGCAACTTTTGAGAGGGAATTTTACATCATTTGAGGGAGAATTTGTGAGAGATTTTGAGAGCTTTATTTGAGGGTTTTTGGTGAGATTGTAAACCCTATTTGTATTCTCTTTATCTCTAATAGTAAAAATTCCTCCCTTCTTGTCCTGTGGACGTAGGCAACTTGCCGAACCACGTAAAATTTGTTTGTCTTGTTGTGGTTTGTGTTTGTTCGTTTGGTTGTGATCTATTTTGTTCTTGTTCGTGCTCTTTCATGTGTGTTTTGAGTTCCGCTGCACACAACACATCAATCCTAATTCTAAAACGTGAAGCTGATGCTCCTGGATCTAAATTCAGTCCATACTGCATAATCAGATGAATATGGATTAGAAATATATATTCATTCTTCCCAAAAAAAAGGTACTATATATTCAAGAACATTAGCCATTATCAAGTTTAAAACTATGTTATAGGAATAGAACTCTAAACATAGGTATTAAAGAGAACATTTATAGAAAATGCTATTTGTTAAAGAAGAAGAACATGCAAGCTTTGGTATCCATATAAAAGCCATCTGAGCCAGAGTAACAATTATAGAACCCCAGGCATACTTATTTATGTTAAACTTTCCAAGATTATACTTTTTTAGTTTGATTGAGAGATGGAGTCAATTATTGCACATCAGACATAAATCGGATCAGGAACGCAATGCACAAAAACAGTATTTCTAACAGAAATAGCAGACCTGTAATCTGCTATTACCCTTGACTCTGTAGCTAAACTTGCTCTCAACTTCTTATGGTATGCTTCAATTATCCAGCATGGTATAAGCAAACTGAAAGCAGCAACAATAAGAGTCCCTTTCCATCAAGAAGAGTGACAATGGCCTGAGTTATCAATAGTAAGATCCTTCAAAATCAGTCGAAGCTCTTATTTCTATAAAAAAAAAACTAATTGCATAGTGGAATATGTCCGAGACATGAAAATAATTACATAGAAAAAGATACCTGAGACCTCACTCAAACCATTCCAAAAGAACTAAAATTAACATCTGTCGTTATGCTGCTAAAAGTGGGTGAACTTTCATGCGGAATTCAATAAAAAAAAGAAAATTCTAAAAAAAAAGGATTTTGAGGAATATGAAAAAGATTAACAGAAGAAGGATAAAAGTAGTTACTGCAAAACAAAGTAACATCAAAATACAAATATTCTAAAATACACTTAGTCAACAGGTTTACTTTTCTAACTTCTCACCATAAACCTACCTAAGAAATGATTTTCCTCTTCCACAACTAAAGTAGAACAGATGGGATGGTGAACAAACAAAAATCACCCTAATTTTGTAACAAGTCACCATATCCCTCCTATCGCAAGAAACATCTCACACATTCCTACTCTATATATAGTACCCAACCCGGAGATCGGCATACAAAACAAGGGAGGAAAAGCTTACAAATCTTCTGCTCTTTACAACATGGCTTCTCACAATGGGATCATCTTAACTTTGCTTCTAACCTTGACAAGTATTGATGCAAGCCTTGCGGCTCGCCATCTCCTAGATACCCCGGCAGCACCAGCTGCACCAAACCAACCTACGATTCCTACAATGCCTATGCCAACATTGCCTCCTTTCCCAACAATCCCTACACTTCCTATGCCAACGTTGCCGCCAGTACCAGCCACCCAGCAGCCTGCTCTACCCACAATCCCCACACTTCCAAAGCCAAGTCTGCCACCGATGCCAACCGCTACGCTCCCTAAGCTTGCACTTCCACCGATGCCAGCAATTCCAACGATCCCCACAATTCCTACGATCCCCACAATTCCTACAGCATTGCCTCCTCTTCCTTCAATTCAGATACCAACTATTCCCTCCATTCCTACAGGCATCCCGACTATCCCTGGAGTTCAAGTACCGCCCATTCCTTTCCTCTCCCCACCTCCAGCAGCCACAACTAGTCCATGAAACGTTGATGTTGGTGTACCGATGGAGTTCATTTAGTTCGGGATATGTGGTTGTGGAGCACTGGAGCTTGTAGGATATGTTCATTCTAGCTAGAGATTGTAATGTTTGATTGCGATGTGAGGTTCTTATGGTTGACTATATATATGCATTATATATGTTGCTTCTTATATGTGTATTTGTAACAGTTCATTGATTGGATTACTAGCTTCTCTATATTTGTATGGTGTCCTGTCCATGATGACTGTTGTACCAAAGTTCCGGTAGCATAGGAGCAGAAAAAATGAAAACCTTTTGAGTTACACGACGTGATTCTAATTTTACTAAGCCATCTGGGGAAAAGCAAAGATGAAGGGACCTCTGAATCATCTTAACTAACTTGACTTTAAAAAAGTTATAACAGCAAAAATAAGAAAAATCTCCAACAGAAGAATCCACTCATGGCATGTCAATGAACAAAGAAAGAGATGATTAACAAAATCATCAATGTTTGCAATTATGATGCATCGCCAATCTAAGCATTTATTTAGAAACATGCGCCCTTTTAGCATTTTCTAGCCACAGATTCACAAGAAATAGTGAACAAAGTTATAGTTACTCCCACATACCTGCTGATGCATCTTTTGCGAACTCCTATCTCTCGCTCCAGAAACCTGAACCCAATCTACCTGAATTGCAGCACTGAATCCAACCACTGTTGATTATCAGGTGAATAAAGATTCAAGTTCTGGGTTTCATTGCATTTGCTTTGTGCACATATAGTTGAAAACAATATGCGGTGATAGGTGGTTATTCAGCTCGTAGGATATGTTCATTCTAGAGATCCTAATGTTTGATTGTTTTGTGAGGTTCTTGTGGTTTGAGTGTATACATTATGTTGCTCCTTATATGTTTAGTAAATTTTTTACTAGTTCGTTTATTGGATTATTGGCTACCTTATTTTGTACAGCATCTGCAATTTTCCATCACGTGAGGTTAAAAAAATGACAAAATACGTTAATTATTGAAAACTTTATTTCCCCACTCGGTAAAGTGGGGGAACACGCTTTGAAGGGCGCAATGCTCATGACGACTTCGTACCCAAGTTTCAGTAGGTAGAGAGATGGTTAATATCTTCACGAGTAGCTCCCCTGAAACAAATTAAGAACCAAGTTCATAAGTAGTAGTAACGTCCACAAACACCTACCAAGAGATCATTTATATATGCCCGAGGCTCCAGCTCCAACTACAGAAGGCTGAACCTAATTTGTCGCAACTGAATTTACCCCTGAAGAAATAGCGAGAGAGAGTGTAGGAAATCAGCAGAAGATATAGCCAGACAGACGACCGCGAGTCAGCGGCGGTCAACTGCGAACATGCACGAAGGCCAGTGGGATTTGGAGCTGAATGCGGTCGACCGTGGTGGTCGACCGCGGGGACTCTGTAGGCGATTATCTCTCGGGAAATCAGTTCGGTCGACCGCCACGATCGACCGCGAGTTTGACTGTAGGATTTTGGTTCTCTGTCGGGGGTGTTCGGTCGACCGCGAGCTTCGTGAGATCGACCGCGAGACCTACGCGATCGACCGCAGACTGATTTGGGCTGGGCTTTGGATTTTGACCCGGTTCGTTTCTGAGTTGATATATAACCCTAAACCTGATTAATTAGGGTTAAGGAAGGACGATTTTAAGCAGTCTTTTGGAGAGGATTGATGTATCCAATTGTGGGAGATTTGTGAGAGATCTAGAGTTTTGTTTTAGGGTTTGATCAGTGAGATTTGTAACTCTATTTGTATTCTCTTGATTTCTAATAGTAAGAACTCCCCCCTCCTTACCCCGTGGACGTAGGCAACTTGCCGAACCACGTTAAACTCGTTGTCTTGCTGTGGTATTGTGTTTGGCTTATTAGTTGTGATTTATCTTTTGGATTGTTCGTGTCGTTCCGAGAAGCTTCCGCCACGCATAACAATTGGTATCAAAGCTTCAGGCTCGTTCGAAGGATTCGGTGAAGATTTCTATCTGAAGAGTTAGATCGACAACATGGGAGATGCAAGCACATCAGGTTCGTCTCTTACGAAGACGATACAGAGTCTGAGCATCAATAACACAAAGATTGATGTTCTGAAGTTCGACGGCAAGATTAATTTCGGATTGTGGAGGTGTCAGATGATGGACGCCTTGGATGCACAGAATTTGGAGGAGACTCTTGAGTTAAAAGAGAAACCCGCTGATATGGAGGATAAGGTTTGGAGGAAGATGAACAATAGAGCTTGTAGTGTTATTAGGTCATGCTTGACGCCGGATCTTATTTATGATGTTATAAATGAGACGTCGGCGAAGAAGATGTGGGAAACACTCAATGAGAAGTATCTTACGAAGAACATTGAGAATCGGCTTCACTTAAAGAAGAGGTTTTACCAGTTCAAGATGAAGAGGGAAGTTTCCATCAGGGAGCATGTCAACAATTTCACGAAGCTACTTTCACATATGGCCAATGTGGACATCATAATTAAGGATGAAGACAAGGCAATGTTACTTTTGTGTTCGTTGCCCGAGGATGATTATGGTACGTTTGTTCTAACTATGATCAATGAAAGAACTACAGTTAGCTATAAGGAGGTGACCTCAGCCTTAGTTAATTATGAGTTGAGGAAGAGTGATGATAAACTCTCCGAGAAGGCATCGGGAGATGCATTAGTTGTTCGAGGTCGTGATCCAAACCGCGCTAGTTCAACCGCTCAAAATCAAAGAATAGGAGTGCCTATAAGAGTGTTGGTAGAAATCAATATCGGTATTATAAAGAAGAAGGACATTGGAAGATTGACTGCCCAAAGTGGAAAGAAAAAGCCGGGAAGAACAAAGGCAAAGCTACACAGGCTTCAGAAGTGAATATTGCAAAAGCTATTGGCGAGCATTCAGATTCAGATTCTTCGGGCTACTCGTGCCCTGCACTACCGTCGGTTTGCTATGCTGATTCTACGGAGTGGATGATAGATTCGGGAGCTACATATCACATATGCCCTAGGAGGGATTGGTTCTCTAGCTTTGAGGAGATAGAAAGAGGGGATGTCGTGCTTATGGGTAATGACCACGTATGCCCTATTGGTGGTATTAGTGCAGTCAGGATTAGAATGCATGATGGTGTAGTGACGGAGTTGAAGGAAGTGAGGTTCGTGCCGCAGTTAACGAAGAACATCATTTCTCTTGGGACTTTGGAGGCAGCAGGATATCAAGTGATCTTAGAGGGATGCTACAGTGAAGGTCACGAAGGGCTCTATGGTGGTGATGCGAGATGTTAGGGAAAACAACCTATACTACTTGAAGGGCAAGACAGTTACAGGGGATCTAACAGCTTCTATCACTACAGAGGAAGACACTATCACTTTATGACACATGAGACTTGGACACACAGGAGATAAGTCCCTATAGTCATTGGCTAAACAGGGGCTATTGAAAGGTGCTAAGACCTGCAAGATGGAGCTGTGTGAGCATTATGTACTTGGGAAGAAGACTAGAGTGAAGTTTGGCACCGCTATTCACAACACCTGAGGTACATTGAATTATATTCACACAGATGTTTGGGGCCCTTCCAAGAACACATCTCTTGGTGGAGCCAACTATTTTATCACTTTCATTGATGACTATTCCATGAGGAATTGGGTATACCCTATGAAGTATAAACATTAGGTCCTGGATATTTTTATGGAGTGGAAAAAGAAAGTGGAGCTGCAGACAGGTAGAAAGGTGAAGACTCTACGTTCAAATAACGGTGGAGAGTACAAGAGTGATCCGTTTCTACGGTTTTGCCGGGATCACGACATTAGAAGACACTTCATAGTTCGAGAGACACCAAAACAGAACGGGATGGCTGAGAGATTGAACCGTACCTTGTTGAAGAAGGTGCGATGTATGATGACGCAGAGTGGATTGCCTAGATCCTTTTGGGCCGAGGCGTTGGTTTATGCGAGCCATCTCGTGAATAGGTTGTCGTGCACTGCGATAAATGGGAAGACTCCTTTGGAGCGTTGGTTTGGTTCGGTGGCTAGTGACTATGAGTCGCTTCGGATATTTGGGTGTCCAGCTTATTACCATGTCAGTGATGGTAAATTAAATCCGAGGGTGAGGAAAGCAGTCTTTGTGGAATTTAGAGATGGAGTTAAAGGCTTTAAGTTATGGGATCCACAGGACAAGAAGATAGTTATTAGCAGAGATATCACATTCGATGAGGCGTACATGATGAGGCCTCGAGTCCCTCAGTAGGTGGAGGGAGACCAGACAGGAGAGATATCGCAGCAGGTGGAGGATGATGTGACTCCACTCACTCCAGAGAGAATTGTATCCATTGAGGCTCCTACAGAGGTGATACTGGGAGGAGATGAGATGATAGTCGGACAGATAGAGGATACAGTGGATTATGGGACTCAGGAACAGGGTCATGTTCAGGAGTCCATTACAGCCGATAGACCAATGAGAGTAATTCGTCGGCCAACTATGTATAATGATGTCATGGTCGCATATGCATTATTAGTGGAGGTCGTTGATGATATGGTTCCATCCACATTCAGGGAGGCAAAGTCTAGCCCCGATTCGATCAGGTGGAGTGAAGCTATGGAGGAGGAGATGCGGTCTCTTCAGAAGAACAATACTTGGACACTTGCACATCTACCTAAGGGTAAGAAAGCTATTGGTTGCAAGTGGGTATATGAGAAGAAGGAGGGATCTTCTATTGGGGACATTCGGTTCAAAGCCAGATTGGTTGCAAAGGGATATGCACAGCTTGAGGGCATTGACTACAATGAGGTATTTTCACCCGTTGTGAAGCATTCATCTATACGGATTTTATTGGCGTTGGTGGCATAGTTGGATTTGGATTTGGTCCAGATGGATGTAAAGACAGCCTTTCTACATGGTGATTTAGATGAGGAAATCTACATAACACAACCCCTGGGATTCAAAACTGCAGGAAAGGAAGATTTGGTTTGCAAGCTGAAGAAATCTCTTTATAGTTTGAAGCAGTCACCAAGACAGTGGTATAAGAGATTCGATGGCTTTATGATTGGCCGAGGGTACACGAGTAGCCCATATAACCCATGTGTTTATATGCACAAGCTACAGGATAGTGAGCACATATATTTGCTTTTATATGTTAACGATATGCTTATTACTTCCAGGAATTCTTCGGCTATTCGAAAGCTGAAAGAGGAGCTGTCATCCGAGTTTGAGATGAAGGATCTTGGAGAGGCAAAGAAGATATTGGGTATGGAGATCGAGAGAGACAGAGTGAAAGGGAGTTTGAAACTTACACAGAAAAGCTACTTGCAGAAGATGTTGAAGAAATTCAGCTTTGATAGCAATGCAAAAGCAGTTAGCACACCATTGGCTCCCCACTTCAAGCTTTCAGCGTTGATGTCACATGTTTCAGTTAAGGACAAAGATTATATGTCGAAGGTCCCATATGCCAGTACAGTAGGTAGCTTGATGTATACGATGGTGTGTACGAGGCCAGATTTGTCACAGACCGTGAGCATGGTATCGAGATACATGCACGACCCTGGGAAGGGTCATTGGGAGGCCGTGAAGTGGATTCTACGGTATGTTCGAGGCACCATGGATGTTGGTTTGGTATTCCAGAAGGATGAGAAGAATGGGCAGGATTATATTGGTTACGTGGATTCAGATTATGCTGGAGATCTTGACAAGCGCCGGTCCACTTTAGGTTATGCTTTTACATTGGCAGGTGCACATATATGTTGGCGATGTACACTTCAGTCCACAGTGGCTCTCTCTACTACAAAGGCGGAGTATATGACGGTGACTGAAGCTGTGAAGGAGGCTTTGTGGTTGCGTGGATTATTGGAGGACTTAGGGATTGCACAGGAGACTATTCGGGTATATTGTGATATCATGTCAGCTATCTATTTGGCGAAGAACCAAGTTTATCATGCGCGCACGAAGCACATCGATGTTAGATTCCACTTTGTTCGTGACGTTTTGGATGATGGAGACGTCATATTGGAGAAGGTCCACACGAATGACAACCCTGCAGATATGCTGACCAAAGTTGTTTCAGGAGTGAAATTTGGTCATTGTTTGAAGCTTTTGAACATTCTTCAGTGTTGAGGCCTTTGGAGACCATTTGGATGAACTACGTTCGGCTTGATTCCTTGAGCAAGAGGATACGTAGGCAGTTTTTCAAATGCAGCCGGTTTGATCTGTTGATTCAGATGGGGGGAGATTACGTTTCAGCTCTAGTTTGGTTCCCGGACCAATTCGGTCGACCGCCACGGTCGACCGCGAGTTTGACTATAGGATTTTGGTTCTTTGTCGGGGGTGTTCGGTCGACCGCGAGCTTCGTACGGTCGACCGCAAGACTTACGCGGTCGACCGCCGTGGTCGACCGCTGACTGATTTTGGGTTTAGCTTTAGATTTTGACCTGGTTCGTTTCTGAGTTGATATATAACCCTAAACCTGATTAATTAAGGTTAAACAATGATGATTTTGAGCAGTCTTTTGGAGAGGATTGCTGCATCCAATTGTGGGAGATTTGTGAGAGATCTAGAGTTTTGTTTTAGGGTTTGATCGGTGAGATTTGTAACTCTATTTGTATTCTCTTGATTTCTAATAGTAAGAACTCCCCCCTCCTTGCCCCGTGGATGTAGGCAACTTGCCGAACCTCTTTAAACTCGTTGTCTTGCTGTGGTATTGTGTTTGGCTTATTAGTTGTGATTTATCTCTTGGATTGTTCATGTCGTTCCGAGAAGCTTCTGTCGTGCACAAAAACCCCATTAATTATCCATATTCAAATGAACAGAGATCCAAGTTCTGGGCCTCCAGATCATTTGCTTACTTCCACATATACCTGGAAAATAAATTATCAGGTTCCAGAGTTATATGCATCATCAGAATGGTAGTAGATGTATTTTACGCAAACCTGTGGTGGGTGCTTCAAATGTCGTGGCAATATAACGTACAAGAGGGCTATGTTGAAACGCAGCAATATACACTTATCTACAAATAGATTTCTACCCTCTACTCCTTCCAATAGCCAACTAGTGTATATTCGTCAATCTAACTCCAAAAAACCAGAAGCTGGTACTCTTGGACCTGAATTCAATCCATACTAAATAGTCAGATGTCTTAAAATATCTCTAACCTTAGACCACAACTTAGCCATCAGACCAAAACTCCGAAGTTGTGGTGATGATTCAAAGTTATAATTTCATATTAATTCTAACATTCCCGCAAGTTTAGGGCCAAAACCCGGACTCACACGACGGTATAAAGTTCTAGAAAACCCGCTTTAAATTCATGGCCAGTAAGATTTGCACTTGAGTTGCTCTGATACCATCTTAATGTCCTTTTAACCATTACACCAAAACTCCAAAGTTGTGATGATGAATGAGAGTTATAAAATTATATTAATTCTAACAATATGAACACAAAATAGTAACATATATATAAAAATATTAGCCATTATCAACTTTAAAATATGAGACCTTATCAGAATAGACATGTTAACTATTAGAACGTAGTCCGTACAGTAGCTCTTGTTTGAATAATAATAAACTCTAATTTAGTATTAATATTTAATTGAGATGATATAGTGCATGCTAATAGAGGTCTAAGACGTGCGAGACAAAACGATACTAAAATCAACACAAAAGCTGATTTTAGCCTTTGTACCATCGATGGTCGTTAGGATCCATGGTTATGAGGTCATTGATGGTCCATAAGAACAAATCATAGAATCTAGCGACATGATTTTAGCTCATCGACGAATTATAGGAACCCCTTGATTGTGCTCAGAGACCCACAGATGGTTGTGCGTAACCATCAATGGTATAAATTCGGTTAATTGCAGATTTGCGGATTTAATCATAGTTGTTCATCATTTATTTTGATCTCCAACTTCTATCTCGTTTAGGATATCCCTTTTCTGGTTGATTAAAGGCTATATATGGTTGAAAGATAGAAATAGAGGAGAAGTTTTCTAGGGGTTTGATAAGAGCTTTAGGGTTTTGATTAAATAATATATTGAATTGAAGGTTTTAACCGCCAGAGCCTCAACAAACTCTCTGATGTCACGCTCAACATCTTTGGATCGTCTCAGCGAGTAGAGTTGCTCTTGATTTTATCATCTACACATTGTTCATTAAGCTTCACTTTGCTCCATTGAATGACAGCTTGTTAATCGAAAAGGGTTGTAAGATCTTTTATATTTTTTATGCTTAAACTCTATTTGTTGGTTAGTTTTGAACTTATTTTCACAGCATACCTAAGGCGGTGTTAAGGGTTGCGACTAATTAGGGCTAGGTGTTATTCATTATAGAATGTTAGGTTAGACAATTTATTTCGAGTGGATTCCAGGGTGTGGTCACTGTAAACCTACTGAATCGGGTTGTGAATCAGGAGAACTCTTGATATAGTGAGGAAACCCCTTTGTGGGAAGAAAAATTGGATGTATGATTATTATCTAAACCACTATAAAATCTTTTTATTTTTATTGTATATATTTTCCTTTATATTCTGTGTTTCTAGCGAAAAATGGTAGCAACCTTATTCACCCTCTCTAGGATTGCATCTCAGATCTAACAACTTGTATCAGAGCAATGTTACCTATCTTTAGGATTCACAACCTAGAATAAAGATGTCTAGTTTGACTGTCGCAGTGACTTTTCCTGAGAGACACGTTGTGAACTGAAACTGTCTTTTTGATGGGATAAACTATACCTATTGAAAAGTGTGTACGAGATTTTTTTTATTGTCCACCGATTATGACGTTTGAAGTAGTGTAGAGAACAGCTATAGTGAACCTACTACTGTTGTAGAAGAGTTTACTATTGTTACTCCTAGAGAAAAGTGGACTGGTTAGGATAAAAAGTTTTGTTCTTTAAATGCAAAATCTATGAATACTCTTTATTATTTTTTGAGTGCTGAAGAATTTAATCATGTGTCAAATTGTTCTATTGTGCAAAAAATCTAGAAAACTTTAAAAGTCACACACGAGAGAACATCACAGATGAAAGAGACGAAACTTATAATGTTTGTGAGTAAGTATGAGAATTTCAAGATGAAGGTCATGGAGAGTATTCAGTTTATATTCACCCAATTCATGGGCATTGTGAATAAATCAAAAGCTTTGGGAAAAGAGTACGACAACAAGGAGCTTGTGAGAAAAAAATTTTCTTCTCTTTCAAGGGATTAGGAACAAAAGGTGATGGCTATAAAAAAAATTACAAACTTTTTTCTGAATTAACTTTTAAGCATCTTGCTGGGAATCTTCTCACTTATGAAGTGCAGCTAAAAGAGTGAGAAGTTAATTTAGAAGATAACACAAAAAAGAAGTCACTAAAAGTGTAAAAGAAAAAAAATCTTGATCAACAAAGAAGAAAGAGTCAAGCTTAAGTTCTAAAGATGAAAATAGTCAAGTTGGATTCATTGCAAAAGTATTCAAATATTTTAGAATGGATTGAAATACCTGTAAAATAGACAAAATCAATATACAAATAAGGAAATAAATATTCATCTAGTCAATCTGAAACTGAATCTATTTGTTTATTGAAGGAAACCAAGTCACTACAAAAATAAATGCCCACTAAATAAGAAAGATAAAAAGATGGGGGCCAAAAGTTTGAAGGCGGCAACTTAGGATATGATGAGTGATAAAGAATTAGAAGTTGATTCGAGTGAAGACAAGAAGAAAACAAATCTATTCTAACGGGGAGAAATAATGCAACATCAAATTTAGAACAAGGTGAAACATACGATTCTGAGAGTGAGAATTCAAAGAGTGAGCAGTATCCTCTATATGATGAGCTATATTCCAAATATAAAGAAATCTAAAACAATTTGAAAAAATTGCTAAAAAATATAAAATGACAAAAAGAGTGAATGCAAATTTAAGGAAAGAAAAGAAATCCTTATGTGAGGAAATTGAGTTTTTTTTTCAAATTTGGATTCACATAATTCACCTTGTGGCATTATCATAATTAAATGCAGACAATGTTCTAATTTTCAAATCAAATTTTATGTTTATCTAAGCAACTAGATAATGAAATTATTTAAAATTAAAAGTTGGTTGCTAAGGTAAATGAATTATTGTGCGACTTGTCTTCTGAACAAGTAAAGTGTAGAAATAAGTACACTACTATAATTTCAGAAAATGAATAGCTAAAACCAAAAATATTGATTTGGAAAAGGCCATAATTTTTTATTGAGTTCTAAAGGTTTAAACATGGTCTTTTCCAATCAACAATTTACAAAAGCTAAAAGTGAACTTGATTTTTCATATTCAGGGGAAAAAATAAAAAGTTTCAGCCTTCTTTTGTAAAAAGAAACAATTTAAATTGCTTTGCACCCATTTCTAGTGCATTATCTACTATGTGCATGAGGGGAATTTTTAAGTAGTTTCATAGTTTTTTTTAATTTAAAATACTTGATGCATTGTTTTAGAGGAAGTTTTACAATATATGTGCTTGATTACACTTTTCGTGAATGCATGAATGTAGGGGGAGCATTGCATATCTTCTTTTTTTTTGCATGAAAATTGTATGTGTGCTTATCATTGTTGTTTATATATCTCAAATATGAATATTTTTTTGGCATTTCAAATTTTCAGTTTGTTATTATCCAAAGGGGAAGATTGTTAGGACATAGTCCGAACAATGGCTCTCGTTTAAGTAATAACAAACTCTTCTTTGGTACTACTATTTATTTGAGATGATACAGTACAAGTGAATATAGGTATAGGATGTGTACGAGGCAAAACGACACAAAAATCAGCATAAAATATAATTTCAACTTTCATATCGTCGATGATTATCAGGGAACAATCAATGGTTATGAGGTCATCGACGATCTATAGCAACAAACTATAGAATTCTAGAGACAGGATCTCAGCTCATCGATGGATTACAGGAACCCATCGATGGTGCTTAGGATCCATCGATGATCATGAGCAACCATCGATGGTAAAGTCAGCTGATTGTAAATTTGAGGATTTAATCACAACCGTTCGTCATTCTTTTCTATTTCCAAATTCTACTACGTTTAAAATATATCTTTCCTGGTCGATTAAAGGCTATATATGATTGAAAGAGACAAATAGAGGAGGAGAGTTGTAGGGTTTTTGATAAGAGCTTTAGAGTTTTGCTTAGAGAAGATATGGATTGAAGGTTCTGACCCCCAGAGCCTCAACAAGCACTTTCTTGTCACGCTCAACATCTTTGGATCAACTCAACAAGGAGAGTTGTTCTTAATTTCATCATCTAAATCGTTCTTGATCAATCTTCACTTTAATCCATTGAATGAAAGTTTGTTAATCGAAAAGGGTTGTAAGATCCTTCTTATTTCTATGCCTAAACTATGTGTGTTGCTTTGTTCAAACTTATTTTTACGACATACTCAAGCTGGTGTTAATTGAGGGTTGGGACTAGTTAGGACTAGATGTTACTTCTTATAGAGGGTTAGGCTAGACAACTGATTTCGAGTAGATTTCAGGGTGCGGTCTCTATAAGCCTACTGAATCGGGTTGCGATTCAAGAAAACTCTTAGCATAGTGAGAAAGCCCATTCATGAGAAGGAAGAATGGACGTAGAATTATTATCTGAACTACTATAAAATCTTGTGTGTCCTTGGTTGGTTATTTTTCATTTTTATTTTAGCTATTCCGCTGCATATTTTGTATTTTTAGCGAAAAACGGTAGCAACCCTATTCATTCTCTTGCCCCTCTAGTCTTGCATCTCAGATCCAATATTAACATACATGAAAAGAACTCTAAATATAAGTATTTTAAAGAGAACATTAATAGAAATGCTATTTCTTTAAGACAAGGAACATGTAAGCTCTGGTATCCATATAAAAAGCAGTCTGAGCCGGCGGAGAAACAATTCTTGAAGCCCAGGCACCGATACATATAAGAATTTAGTTTCAATTCTGGTATCCATATAGGTATTTAGTTTCAATTTTGTTAGTTTGTACCTGATTAGCTTGCTTAAAATTGGAGTCAATAATTGTACATGTAGCATAGACCAGAGCAAATATAGACCGGAACACGGATACAGTGCACACGAGCAGTAATTATCCGAGGAGGTGGGAGTTGTTTTTCATTGAGACATTAGGGAGGATAATAAGATATTTTTGGGATTCTACGGAGGGGGTTGTTTTTCATTGAGACATTTGGAAGGATAATAAGATATTTTTGGATTCTACTTTGTAGTGTTATTCATTAGGATAATGGAACAATGATATTACCTTTTGGTGTTATTGATTTATTAGAACGCTAGTGAGATAATTAAACCACTCGGGATAAAATTGTTCCACTCATATACAAATGTTTTGCTCCATTAGTAAAAATTTGACACATGCTCTACAATGGAACAGTTATATTTCACTTTGAAGGAAATTGGGATAATTTTAAAATATTTTTGTATTACTTAAATAATACATGCTAATTATATTATAAATACATACAATGATATATAAAATATAAAATAGTAATATATTCAATATATTATATTATATTATCAATGTAATAGAATAAAGTATTATTATGGTTTAATTTATTTGTATAATTTTTTGTATTATATTTATTATATATTATTATACAATATCACATATTATATTATATCATAATAAAATAGTACAATATACTTATTATAATATTATATTATATTATTGTAATATTATACAATATTTTAATAATATTTATTATAATATAATACATTATATTAGTTGTAGTTAATATTTTATGTAGCTATAATTTTATAGTGTATATATTAAACTAATATCATAATATAGTATAAATAGTTTAACATATTAAAATTATTGAACATGTTAGTATATAATATAACATAACATAATATAATATAATATAAATCACGTCATATAATTACATTATATTCATATTTTATATTAATATAATGAAATATATTATCATACTATAATATAATATATTTTAGATATTCTATATATATTATAGTAATCATAATATAATATAATATTATATTTTAATTATAACTTAGTATTTTAAATGATATTATATTGAATAGAATAAAAGATTATGATAGTTTATACAGTAATTTATAACCTATGATATTATATTATAATATATTAAAGTAAATATTACATTATTAATATATTATATTAAATATATTATATCAATTATTAGATAATGTAGCATACTAATTTCAATATGAATATATAATAATTAAAGCAATATTAATGAAATATTATGATATAATATATAATACTAGTTTGAACTAATGATATATATTATACTATATAATGATACCTTATATATAGTATGATATATATATAGATATATATATTTATATAATATAGTATACTATATATATATATACTAATATATAAGTATGATGAGATATGGGTAGCTTTGGTAGCCAAGGCCACAAATTTTGTGTTGTAGTTGATGTGTCACAATCCCCATCCCACCTCAATACCCATGGGAATGTGATCCAAAATTGAATGAGTGGAAGGAGGATGTGACACCTCACTACCAAAGCCAACTTTTTGTGCTTGTAACCAAGCATACCATATTTCCTCTCGTCTCTCTCTCCTCCTATATATATATATATATATATTATATATAATATATAACTAGTTATATATATATATATATATATTATAATATATATATATATATATATATATATAGTTATTATCATATAATTTTATATTATATTTTAAATATTATATGATATTTTAATAACATTATATTGAATAAAATAAAATATTATAATATTTTATACAGTATATTATATCCTATGATACTATATTCTAATATATTAAATAAAATATTATATTAAATATATTGTTCGTATATTATATCAATTATTATATTATATAGCATACTAGTATAATATAATATAATAATTAATACTAATGATTAGTAATTATCGTATAACATATTATATTTATAAATAATATATTATATTATAATAACATAATAAATAATATACTAATCCAGTAGGATAAATTAATTAAGAATTAATTGATAGATAAATATTATATTTTAATAAGGTGACACATCATCAATTATCTCCTATGAATTATTAAATTAAAGCTTCAAATTATATCATTATCCCAACTGTTGGCATCTTTGTTTTGATGATGTTTAACAAATAATTTACTACTAATGTTGTTTGTCTAGTGTTTGTGGTTTTCTATTTATTGTAGACAAACAACGCGTTGGAGGATAGATGGAATTGCGTATTCACGATCATATCCAATGGAGGTTGGCGGAATTGTGGAGTGAAGCCTATGAAATTCAAATTGAAGATCCAAGTTCTAGCTTCATCCGCAAGTGTACCAAGTTGAGCTATATCGAAGATCAATCAAGCTTGGGTATATTTAGCTTAGGTTTTATATTATGTGTGTTAGTACTTTAAGCTCAATCATATATACACACACGTATTTGGTTTTTATATATATAGTTATATATATATACACAAGTTTTGGTTTATGGACTTAACAATCATTATATACATATTTTATTAAGTCTACAAAATCATTTTGTAATGTTTCAAAACATGGTTAAGCTAAAATGTCAAAACTCATGTGTTTACATTTTCATGTTTTGGACTATTTTGTAAAATGATGATATTTTTTAGTTGGAAGGTCTTTTTTGAAAACCAGTTTTTGTAGCATGTTTATTATCATGTCTACAATCATTTTCCAAAGTTTTATATTTTTCTGAATTTATTTGATATTTTTAAACAGGGTTTTAAAATCAGAAAAATCTGTTTTCAAACCTGATTTCATGTGTCAGTTTGCGGTCGACCGCCACGGTCGACCGCCTTGAGTCCAGAGACTCAGTAGTTTCGCGGTCGACCGCCACGGTCGACCGTCTGTTGTCCAGAGCCAAACCCTGGCCTTTTTGTTGCTCGCGGTCGACCGCGAGTTTTCCACGGTCGACTGCCGATTTGACCGTTGGACTCCAACAGCTATTTCTTAAGCTATTTTTCAGGGGGCTTTTTGGTCTTTTCTGTTAGGTTTTTGGCTGAGATTTTGGGAGGCTATATATACCCCCTTGCTCTCATCTTTCAAAAAATAACTAAGAGAATGTTTTAAAGAAGTTTTAAAAGAGTTTAAGTTTGTTTAAAGGGTTTGTTTTGTGAAAACAATTTCACAAGAGATTGAGGAAGATCATCTACATTGTTTGAGCATCCAACTCTTCTTCCTCTCCCTTTTTGATCTATAGAGAAGTTTTCCTAAACTCTATTTCTAGCTATTTATTATTTTATTCATAAATTCCCATAAGCTAGATTTTAATTGAGTTTTGTTGATTTGATTTCACTCATTGTTTACACACACCCACTTGAGCTTATTGTATTTTCATACATAGTATATTTGGATGGTGAGAGTTATAACATTGAGTGTGAGCTTACATTGAGTTCTCATCTATTATAGAGATTTTCGGTTAGCTAGAAAACCGTATTGTGAGGTGTGGAGTGTAGACGTTGATCGGTGACCGTTAAAAACCGATACTGTGAGGTGTAAACATTATTCGGCTGAGCGTAGAAAACCCGGTTGTGATAGTGGATTTCTCCTCGGGAGTGGGGAGCGGAGACGTAGGACGGAAGGTCCGAACTCCGTGATCATATTGTGTGTTTGCATTGTTTATTTACACTATCACTTTTATCTTGTTTATATTTATTTCACCCTTGTGTTAGTTTATATATCATTGTATATATTACCTCTTTGCTAACATATATCTCTTTATTCATATTGTTTTTTCTTGCTTATAACTCTTGTATATCTATCTTGCAAGAATATATTTGTATTAGTTTTAATTGGCATAAAATTAGATTAGATTAGCTTAAGACCCTAATCACCTCCTCTAGGGTCTAACAATTGGTATCAGAGCTTGGTGCTCTTTGATTTAAGGTCTAATCGCCTTGAGTTAAAGATCCAAGTTATCTTTTTATGCTGATCTTGTTTTGATTGCATTTGTATCTTGCTTGCATATTTTTACAAATTATGGATATGAATGATGCATCTTGTTTAGGCTATGATTCTAGTATTGCTCCTAAATTTAATGTTTTCCCCTATGCTCAATGGTAATTTAGATTCAAAATATTTATTCAATCTAAAAATATCGATTTATGGGAAGTCATTGATTATGATTATATTGTGCCCATGTTGAAGAAATCCAAGTGGAGGAAACATGATAAAAGGATGTTTACAATGAACAAGATTTTGTTAGAATATTTTCTAAATGCTCTTAATTCATCTATGTCTAACAAGTTTGTTCATTTTGATAGTGCTTACAACTTATAAAAACTTATTGAAGCACATCAAGGGGACTTGGAGGTGATCCGACAAGCTTTGGAGGATCCCGCTTCAAGTTCATATGGAGCATCATGCACACGGTCACTAGGCGATAGCCCTAGTGAGGTTTGCGAGTTCGAATCGATTAATGATTTATCTAGTGATGAACTTGCTTGTGCTAATAAAAAATTAGTGCATGCCTTTAACAAATTGCATAAAGATTTTATTGATTTACAAGGCAAGCATGATAATTTAAAATCCGATTAACAAATTGCATAAAGATTTTATTGATTTACAAGGCAAGCATGATAATTTAAAATCCGATCATGAGAAACTAGCTTTCAAATTTGATGTCATTACAAAAGAAAATATTATGCTTAAAGAAAACAATGACTTATTAAATTTAGAAAATGAAAATTTAATCTCATCAATTGCTAGCCTATCTCATGCTAAGATTGATGCCATGTTAGAAGTAGAGAACATAAAAAATAATACAGTTTCTTTTATAAATGAATATTTATGTTCTACTTCTAATGTTAACGCACATATGTCTAATGATGAGTTGAATATTGTTAAAAATCGCATTTCATCTTTAGATTCAACTCTTAAAACATACATTGTTAATAATAAGAAACTTATGGACTTATGTGCAAAGTCTCGTGTTAATTCTTTCAAATCAACACTCACTATGCACATATTTATAGAAAAATTTATAAATGTTCAATTTGCGATCGTAAAGGCCACATTGCTAAATTTTGCTATGAAGTACACAAATCTTCTAAGACTAATGCTTCTTGTGCATCTCATAAGACTTCTTCATCACATGCACATGTACATGCACAAACTCATCATGCTCATCATAAACATACACATGTATTTAAATGTGATCTATGTGGTCGATTTGGCCATTTGGCAAAGTTTTGCTTTTATTTGAAAAAGATTTCACTTTTGACAAATAATTTTAAAATACCACAGAAGTTTAAGTGTGATCATTGTGGTCGTTTTGGTCATTTGACCAAATTTTGTTTTGATTTGAGGAGAGTTTCTCGTTTCCAAAATAATTTCCAAGAAAAACCTATTTTTGCAAATGACTCCCGTGCACAACCGTTTGGTCAACATAAGTAAATGTTGTTGGCCTTCTTGTTTTGATGATGTTTAACAAACAATTTATCACTAATGTTGTTTGTCTAGTATTTGTATTTTCGCATTTGTTGTAGACAAACAACGTAGTTGGAGGATGGATGGATTGCGCCATAACGACGATATCAAATGGAGGTTGGCGGAATAGTGGTTGAAGCTATGCAAATTCAAGTTGAAGATCCAAGTTCAAGCTTCATCCGCAAGATTACCAAGAAGATCTTATTGAAGATCAAGATCTAGCTTGGGTAACTTAGTTTAGGTTTTATATTATGTGTGTTAAGTACCTTAAGCTCAATCATATACACACATACACGTTTTGGTTTTTGTATATATATAGTTATATATATACATATATATTTTGGTTTGATAGTTTTCAAGTTTTACTATGAAACAATTGAATATAATTAGAAAACATATTTTTGTTTCATACTCATATGCATATATATGATTTCATCAATATCAATTTTTAGTTAGTTAAATGAAATCATGTTTTTAGTGCATTTATGTGTATTTTGATAAAATACTACATTCATTGTTTATAGACTTCATAACAATAGTTTACATCTTTCTTCAAGTCTATAAAATCATTTTGTAAAGTTTCAAAAGTTGGTTTAGCCAAAATGTCAAAATTCACATGTTTACATTTTCATGTTTTGGACTATTTTTTTTGGACTATCTTGCAAAATGATGATATTTTTCATTTGGGAAGTCCTTTTTCGAAACCAGTCGTTGTAGCATGTTTATTATCATGTCTACAATCATTCCCCAAAGTTTTACATTTTTTGGAATTTATTTGATATTTTTAAACAGGGTTTTAAAATCAGCTCTACAGTTTTTGAATATGTCAGATTTCGGTCGACCGCACCGGTCGACCGAACCTGAGGTCAAAAGTTCACTGGGCTGACAGATAGCTGTCGGTCGACCGGTCCGGTCGACCGATGAAAATTTTCGGTCGACCGACGAATTTTCCGGTCGACCGACGAGTATTCTCTCAGCTTCCAACGGCTAGTTTTTTGACCGTTGCATTGGGGTTGTGTTTTGTCTTTTGCTCAGGTTTTTGGCTGTTTTGCTGAGATTTCTAGTGGGTATATATACCCCATTGCTGATGTCTTTTCAAGTTAGCCAAGAGAGTTTTAAAACAAGTTTAAGAAAGTTTTTAATCAAGGGTTTAAGTTTTGTTTAAAAGAGTTTAAGAGTTTGTTTGAGTTTAGTTTGTGAAGCAAATTTCACAAGAGCAAAGAGGAGATCATTCTTTGGTGTTTGGGCATTCAACTCATCTCTCTCTCACTCTTGATCTATAGAGAAGTTTTCCTTAAACTCAATTCTAGCTATTTATTGTTTTGATCTTAATTTCCATAAGCTAGATTTATATATTGAGTTTAATTGTTTTATTGATACTCTTTGTTCACACACAACCTTTTGAGCTTATTGTATTTACATTCATAGTATAATTTTGGGTTGTGAGATTAGTGACTTAGAGTTGTGCTTAATTGAGTTCTCACCTTGTTTAGAGAACAAATCATTTGATTTATATTGTGCTTATTGTGAGGATTCACTTGTAATACACTTGTACACCGAGAGAAGTGTGTGGTGAGAGACGGGGTCGAATCCAAGAGGAGTGGCGTCGGTTGACGTGCCTAGGGAGAGGTTGTAACTGAGCACTTGAGGAGGAGGACACGGGCTAGGACCAACACTTAGTGTGTGAGGTGTGATTACATAGTGATTGTATTGTGAGGTGTAAACGTTGTTCGGGTGAACGTAGAAAACCCGGTTGTGATAGTGGAGATCTCCTCGAGGTGAGGAGCGGGGACGTAGGTCGTGGGGACCGAACCTCGTAAACATATCGTTTTGTTTGTGATTGCATTGGCGTTCTTATTCTTGTTTTCCTATCTTATATCGCCTTTGTGTATTGCTCATCATATTACCCTATCACTTGTTTATTTTACCATTGTTTATATCCTTGCATATATTTCTATCATATAGGATATATCACCTTGTGTATATTACATATTCTTGCACATAACTCTTTGTATATCTATCTTGCAAGAATATATTTGTTAATTAGTTTTAATTGGCATTTAATCGGATTAGATTAGCATAAGACCCTAATCACCCCCCCTCTAGGGTCTAACAAATGCATCCTTTCCATTGTACTTATTGCAATCGGAAGGGTCATTTGAGTAATTTTTGTTATGACCATATCCGTAATTGGCATTTAATCGGATTAGATTAGCATAAGACCCTAATCACCCCCCCTCTAGGGTCTAACAAATGCATCCTTTCCATTGTACTTATTGCAATCGGAAGGGTCATTTGAGTAATTTTTGTTATGACCATATCCGTGCACCACATGCGCCTAAGATGGTTCATAACCCTAGGGATTTGAGCTTGAATGATAGGGGTCATGTCCCTAACCAATCCGGCACCAAGAATGCTTGGGTGCCAAAATCTTTTTAAACCAAGTATTTTAATTTTTTTCTTTTTCTTTTTCTTTTTCTTGGTTTTGAAAATTATACTTTAATTTATTGAACATGAAAATAATTCTTTTTATTGGTCAAATTCTTTTGTTTTCATAATTATTGGTTTTTGTTTTGATAAGAGGTTTGTGTATATATAATCCCCCAGATTTATTGGGTGTTTATTCCTAAATCTTGTTTACCGGCTACTATAAGTCCTTATATGGGTTGGAATAAGCCTAAGAGCTTGATATATTTTTGCCTCTCTTGCATTTTGATAAAAATTTTGTTTTGAGTTATTGCTTTGAATTCATTATATAAGCACAAATAGATGATTCAAATTTCAAATATGCTTTATAATGTATTCTTTATGTGGTTTGATCAAGTTTTACAAAGAAAATTTCCTTTTATTGATCAAACGTTATTTTTGGGCTTAAATTTTGATTTATGATTTTATTTGGTTAATTTGTTTTCATTTGAAAACTTTTTGCATGATTCTCATGTTCCTCTTCTTTTGATTTCATAAATCTATTTTTTACACTATGTTTTTATAATTGTGTAATGAGACACTTCTTTCATAAATGATATATCTATATGTGTCCTCATTATCCTCTTGTATGTCAGTGATATTTAGCATATTCATCTATGCTTTCTCACATATGATTGCCTTAGCACTTCATTTCATATATTCTATATGGCATTTTGATAGGGGGAGCAATCCCTATATTTGTTTTATACTCACTCATGCTTATATGTAGGGGGAGCTTTCGCTCTCTTCATCATTTTGTCCCCTTTTTGATGTTGTCAAAGGAGGAGAAATATTGTGAGTGTATTCTTTTTGTTTATATGCATGATAATTACAATATTGTATTTCATTTCCTTTTCATGTATATATCCTTTTTTTAAATTGTTTGTCATCATCAAAAAGGGGAAGATTGTTGGTCTCTTTGTTTTGATGATGTTTAACAAATAATTTACTACTAATGTTGTTTGTCTAGTGTTTGTGGTTTTCTATTTATTGTAGACAAACAACGCGTTGGAGGATGGATGGAATTGTGTATTTACGATCATATCCAATGAAGGTTGGCGGAATTGTGGAGTGAAGTCTATGCAATTCAAATTGAAGATTCAAGTTCTAGCTTCATCCGCAAGTGTACCAAGTTGAGCTACATCGAAGATCAATCAAGCTTGGGTATATTTAGCTTAGCTTTTATATTATGTATGTTAGTACTTTAAACTCAATCATATATACACACACGTGTTTGGTTTATATATATATATATATATATAACACAAGTTTTGGTTTATGGACTTAACAATCATTGTATACATATTTCATTAAGTCTACAAAATTATTTTGTAATGTTTTAAAACATGGTTAAGCTAAAATGTCAACACTCATGTGTTTACATTTTCATGTTTTGGATTATTTTGTAAAATAATGATATTTTTTAGTTGGGAGGTCCTTTTTGAAAACCAGTTTTTATAGCATGTTTATTATCATGTCTACAACCATTTCCCAAAGTTTTACATTTTTCTGAATTTATTTGATATTTTTAAACAGGGTTTTAAAATCAGAAAACCTGTTTTCAAACCTGATTTCATGTGTCAGTTTGTGGTCGACCGCCACGGTCGACCGCCTTGAGTCCAGAGACTCAGAATGTTTTTCAGAGGCTCACGGTCGACCGTGGCGGTCGATCGGATGCAGTCCAGAGAGTTTCGCGGTCGACCGTCACGGTCGACCGTCTGTTGTCCAGAGCCAAACCTTGGCCTTTTTGTTGCTCGTGGTCGACCGCGAGTTTTTCCGCCGATTTGACCTTTGGACTCCAACGGTTATTTCCTGAGCTGTTTTTTAGGGGGCTTTTTGGTTTTTTCTGTTGGGTTTTTGGCTGAGATTTTGGGAGGCTATATATACCCCCTTGCTCTCATCTTTCAAAAAATAACTAAGAGAATGTTTTAAAGAAGTTTTAAAAGAGTTTAAGTTTGTTTTAAGTTTGTTTAAAGGGTTTGTTTTGTGAAAACAATTTCACAAGAGCTTGAGGAAGATCATCTACATTGTTTGAGCATCCAACTCTTCTACCTCTGCCTCTTGATCTATAGAGAAGTTTTCCTAAACTCTATTTCTAGGTATTTATTGTTTTATTCATAAATTCTCATAAGCTAGATTTTAATTGAGTTTTGTTGATTTGATTTCACTTATTGTTTACATCCACCCACTTGAGCTTATTGTATTTTTATACATAGTATATTTGGGTTAGTGAGAGTTGTAACAATTGAGTGTGTGCTTTAATTGAGTTCTCGCCTTGTATTAGAGAATAAATCATTTGTTGTTATTTGAGAGTGTTGTAGAGTTTTCGGTTAGCTAGAAAACCGTATTGTGAGGTGTGGAGTGTAGACGTTGATCGGTGACCGTTAAAAACGGATACTGTGAGATGTAAACGTTATTCGGCTGAGCGTAGAAAACCCGGTTGTGATAGTGGATTTCTCCTCGGGAGTGGGGAGCGGAGACGTAGGACGGAAGGTCCGAACTCCGTGATCATATTGTGTGTTTGCATTGTTTATTTACACTATCACTTTTATCTTGTTTATGTTTATTTCACCCTTGTATTAGTTTATATATCATTGTATATATTACCTCTTTGCTAGGATATATCTCTTTATTCATATTGCTTTTTCTTGCTTATAACTCTTGTATATCTATATTGCAAGAATATATTTGTATTAGTTTTAATTGGCATAAAATCGGATTAGATTAGCTTAAGACCCTAATCACCCCCCTCTAGGGTCTAACACCAACTTACCGCATTTTCACCCTATTCAAAGTATCCCAAAAAGATAAAATTATTTCATTAGAGCTATTGTCCCACTTGGCTCCAACTTGTTCCAGTCCCAACCAATAACCCCACTAAAACAAACTTGCAAGCCTGTAATTTTCTGCTCCGACTTTAGAGCTAAATAGACGTACACTTCTAAGGGATGCTTCGTTTGTTTAACGTTGTACCTAGGGGTGTCCAAAAAGCCCGTGGCCCGGGCCCGGTCGGGCCGGAACCCGGCCCGGGCCCGGGGTCGGCTCGAAAACCCGGGCCAAACCCGGGTCCGAGCTCGAGCCCGGGTTGGCGCGAAATCGCCCAGTCCGGATCCGGGCCCTGCCCTGAACAGTACCCGACCCCGGTCCGGATCCGGGCCGGGCGGCCTGGGGGGTAACAACAGTCTTTCACTTCATTTCCTCACAACAAAACTCATCTACTTCTCTCTAATACTCTCTTATACAATCTTATACTATCTTATAATCTCTTATATTTTCTAATGCTTCCATCAAATGGCTTCTGGATCTGATTATGAAGAGCAAAATCTATCTCCTACCGATTCAGAGATGAGTCCTCCTACAACAACTCCTCCTACTACCGGTGTTAATCTTGAATCTGGTGGCGACGAATCTACTGCACCAAGAGCTCCTAAAAGGTCGAGATCCGATGTGTGGAATTTTTTTGAGAAGATAGACGTCACCAAGGATGAACACGGTAGGATCATCTCCCAGAAGGCAAAATGTGCGTTGTGCGGCCAGGTTTTCCAAGCTCATCATAAGAGCAGCACCAACCATCTCAAACGTCATATAGAAAAACACAACAAATGCCAGAATCTTCAAGGTGATATCCGACAGTCTATGATTTCCCAATCCTCCTCTTCTGGTACCCTCGGTAGTTGGAATTATGACGCTACCCGAGCTAGGAAATACGTAATCAGGTTTATTGTTCTTAAAAACCTGTCTTTTAAATTAGTAGAAGATGATGAATTTGAAGATTTATTTAGAGATGGTTTTTATCCCGCATTTATAAAATTTTCCGTCAAACCTGTCAACGTGATATTTTAAAATATTATCAGGAGGAATAAGGAAAAATAATTTCTTATTTTAAAAATTTAAACTGTAATTTTTTTTAACTTCTGATATTTGGACATCTAGAGTGCAAACTGGTTATTTATGTATCACAACACACTGGATTGATCTAGAGTGCAAACTGGTTATTTATGTATCACAACACACTGGATTGATGAAAATTGACAAATGTTTAAAAAAGTTATTTATTTTATTATAATTGAAGAGTCACACACTGGTATTAATATTACAAATTTAATAATTGAAGAACTTATGAAACTAGAAATTGATCAAAGAATATTTTCTCTTTCACTAGATAATGCAAGTAATAATAATGTAGCTATTGATTTTATTAAAACAACTCTGTCCATGTCATGGTGACCTTTTTCATGTTAGATGTATCTGTCATATTTTAAATTTAATTGTTCAAAGTGCATTTTCTGGAATTAAACCCATGAAAGAAAAGGTTAGAACAGTTGCTAATATGCATAATGCTTCTGAAATGAGAATTAAAGGTGGAAACAATGTTGTTAAAGAAAAAATTATAAGCCTAGACTAATTTCAAAAGATATTGACCATAGGTGAAATTCCACATATGCAATGTTAAGTGTAGCAATAGAATATAAAAAAATTATATTGATTTTATAAATTTTTATGCTTCTAGTTCTAGCTCTGGTGGCACTTATGGAATAAGTGAAGATGAATGGACAATTATATGTAAATTAAATGAGATGTTACAAGTTTTTTATGATGCTACTATGTTATTATCTGGTTGTTATTATCCAACTATTACTTTAGTTGCTTTACAAATTTTAAATATTTAAATTTTTTTTTGCCAAATATCGTATGAATGATATTTTTGGAAATATAATTTTTTAAATGGAGAGCAAATTTAATAAGTATTTTAGGCCTATTCCTCATATTTTTGGTTTGGGGTTCTTATTGATCCATGTTTGAAGGATATTGGTCTTCGAAGTTTGTTACAGTCATTGTATGATGGACAGGTTATAGACTTAGATGATGGTTCCACCCTTACTGTTACTTCTCATCATTTATCTATTAGAAATTATTTTCAAACATTATATGATGAGTATGCAGCTAGACATGGTGTAGCTACACAACAGTCTACAACTTCAGCGCCTTCGGCTTCGAGCACAGGTCGAGGTAAAAGTGTAAGTTTTGATAGGTATGCAATGGTAGCTGAACTAACTGGTGGATCTGGAATTGGTTCAGGATTAGAGGTTTCTGAATTAGATGAATATTTTTCTACTTTCTTAGTTAAATGTCAAGGAAATACTTTAGATATTTTACAATGGTGGAAAGTATATGGATCAGTTTCATATCCTATACTTTCCACCATAGTTCGTGACTTACTATCAGTGTAGGTTTCGACGGTAGTTTCGGAATCCGCCTTCAGCACAGCAGGACGTTTGATCGACGACCACATGACATGCTTAGATCCGTATACTGTACAAGCGGTGATGTGCTTACAAGATTGGTGGAGGTACGAGAAGCGAACATAAGGTATCGATCGGATTGCTATAATTAAAGATAAATTTGAAGAGTTGGGACTAGCAGATAGATATAAAAATTAGATAATATTCATCAAATTGTAATTTTTATTTCTTAGCTTTAAATTTGTAATGAATTATTTCAGAAAAAGTTACAAATGATAGTGATATGGGTGAGTAGGTTCCAACCTAGTTGGAATTTACTCATCTATTGTGATGCGACGAATTTCGAAATAAATTTATACTTGTAAAGGATTTACTGATTATTAATAAAAAAATTATTTTTATCATCTTTTATTTTTATAATTTTTTGTACTTGAAATTTATGTCATTTCAAGTTATTAAAAAAATTTATGTCATTTTTTGTAATTTTTATATATATTTTATGATTTATTATTTTTTTAAAATTTTTAAAAAATTTTAAAAATAAAAAGAAAACGGGGCCGGCTCGGATGGACACCCCTAGTTGTACCCACTAACAGGAGGAAAAAATAAAAAATAAAAGCCAATAAAGTCCCAATTCAATCAAGGAGAGTCACATTGGCCTGAGTTATCAATAGCAAAGTCCTTAAATTATAAGATGTTCCTATTTTTATAGACGTGAAAACTAATCGCAGAGTGGAAGATGTCTGAGAAATGGAAAATAATTCCATAGCAAAAGAGATCTGAGACCTTACTCACCCTTTCGAGAGAAGTAAATTAACATTAATCCTTATGATGCTAAAAAAGGGTAAATTTTTAAGTGGAAATCAACAAAAAGGAAAAAAACCCCTAAAAGTTACATTAGTGTGGGGGTTAAGAAAGTGATGAGAAGGATAGAAGTAGATACTGCAAAAAAAGTAACTTAAAAAAAATAAAATTCTGAAGTATCACTTAGTCAACAGATTTACTTCTCTAGCTTCTCACCAATAAGCCTACCTGAGAAATAATTTTCCTTTTCATAGCTGAAACAGAACAGATGAGATGGTGAACAAACAAACAACACCTATAATTTGCACCAGATCAGCAATTCCCTTTAACACAAGAAACATCATTACACATTCCTACCCTATATATAGTACTCGATCGAAAGATTATTACACAAAACGAAGAAGCAAAAGCCTACAAGTCTTCTACCCATTACAGCATGGCCTCTCACAATGTGATCATATTAACTTTGCCACTAACCTTGATAGGCATTGAGTCTGGTAAAGTAAGAGAGAGAGAGAAAGTATTGAGTAAATTTCCCTTAAATTGAATATTGAGTGTGTACATATATATACACAAGTAGAGGAGGGTGAGGTTTGTCCTCATAGCCAATGTGGGACTAAACCCACTACACAATATTATTAACAGCCCCCCTCAAACTCATGTTGGATCAAACAAAGTGAGTTTGCGTACAAGAAACTAGAATCGATGAATGGGTAAGGCCTTTGTGAAGAAATATGCAAGCTCGTCAACGGATGAGACATAAGGAAGTAGAATTGTCTTGTCCTTGATAAGTTGTTGACGGACAAAATGAGCGTTAATCTCAATATGTTTGGTCCTCTCATGAAATACTGGATTATTAACAATCTGGATGACGCTCTTATTATCATAATAGAGATGAGTAGGAGTCGTAATAGAAATACCAAAATCACTGAGAAGACGACGAAAATGAATAATCTCTTTAGCTATTGTGGACACTGGACGATACTATGTCTCGGTTCTGGAAAGAACAATAACATCTTGTTTCTTACTCCGCCAGGAAATATGAAAATCATAAAAAATATACACTAACCTGTGGTAGACTTCCTGGTAGTGGGATCACCAGCCCAATCAACATCAGAATATGTACAAAGCTCTAACTTGGATGTAGCAGGAAACAGAAGAGAGTGAGTGCTAGTACCCCTGAGATACCAAAGAATCCGTAATAAGGCAGCATAGTATGCAGAACATGGGGCACTAACAAATTGACTGACAATGCCAACAACATAAGAGATATCTGATCGAGAGATGTACAGATAGACCAACTGACCAACAAGATGTCGATATCAGGTAGGATTAGATAGAGGCTCACAATCAGTAGAGCGAAGTTTAACATTCTGCTGGAGTGGAGTATCAACAGTTGCATCATCAGTTAGCTAGCGTGATCTAGAATATCTGAGAGATACTTCTGTTGAGACAGTAGTACACCCTACAAGCCTTGAGAAATTTCTAGACCAAGAAAATAGCAAAGAGATCCAAGATCCTTCATGTGGAACTATTGTTATAATTGAGATTTTGCGAACTGTATACCAACAACATCATCACCTGCAATAATCATCTATATAAAGGAGTAATAAAACTCTACCACGCGATGTAGTACGAACAAACAGAAAAGTATCTTGATGACTCTCCATAAAGCCTGCCTTAAGCACAACATCGCGAAAACACTCAAACCAAGCGTGGGGTGCTTGTTTGAGACCATAAACAGCATGATGAATGAGACATACATGTCCCGGACAAATATTGGACCCTGGAGGTGGTTGCATATATACTATCTCAGATAAAGAGCCATGAAGAAAAGTATTCTTGACATCCATCTGGTATAAGGGCTAACGATGAGCAGCAGCAACCATAAGTAGAGTACGAACGGTGGGCATCTGAGCAACAGGAGCAAAGGTCTCCTCATAATCAATACCTTGTTGCTGAGTAAAAGCTCGATCCACTAAACAAGCTTTCTGACGTTCAATGATGCCATCAGGACGATACTTGACCTTATAAACTCATTTACTGCTAACAAGAGAGATCCCAGGGGGACAGGGAACAACATCCCAGGTATGTATTTGCTTAAAGGCCTAAAATTTATTAGCCATAGCATATCGCCACTCTAGAAATTGAACTACATCTTGAAAGAAATTTGGCTCAACGGTAGTATGAATGGCAGTAAGGAAGTTATGAAATATAGGTTAATAGGAAGTAACCGAAGCATACCGGACATGCATGACACGTGGGCGTTTGCCTCGACGAAGAGCAAGAGGAACCTCAGGCGGGGGAGTTGTTGGCGCAGGTGCGTGGAGATCAATATTATTTTCTGGAGTGAGTATCGTGTCCACGAGATAGGGATCAGATGGTGTAAGAGAAGGCTCTGGTGAGGAAGAGTCAACATAAGGAGATGGAGAGATGTCAGGAAGATCTCGAAAGGAAAACTAAGGTGAAGAAGTGGGTGATGCAGCTGACGAGGAAGCATGATCAGTAGAGTGGAGGAAATTAAAGTCATCAGAAACAGATTAATATGGAGAATCCTCTTCGAACTGAACGTGACGAGATATATGAACTCGACGAGTTGCGGGATAATAACAACGATAACCTCGATGTTCCGAACTAATTTCTAAATAGACATAAGAAACAGTTCTGGGAGACAATTTATCATATTCATGAGATGGCAGAAGAACAAAACAACAACAACTAAAAATGCGAAACCAGATCATAACGGGGAGGATGAGTATAAACACGACTATAAGGAGTAGCACCGGAAAGAGAGCTAGATGGAGTGATACTAATAGCATAAGTAGCAGTGAGAATGGCCTCAGCCCAGAAACAATGGGGAACAGAGTAAGAAATGAGCATGGATCGAGCGATATCAAGGATATGATGATGTTTGCGTTCAGCAATACTATTTTGCTCATGAGTGTAGAGACATGACTATTGAAAGATAGTCCCATGAGAGTACATGATAGAGCGCATGGTAGAGGATAGGTACTCTTTGGCACAGTTAGAATGAAAAACTTTAATACGAGATTGCTATTGAGTGAAGATCATAGTAGTGAAGACTTGATAAGAAGTAAGTACGTCAGAGCGATTCTTAAGTAGGCAAACACATGTAAAACTAGAGAAATCATCGATAAAACTAACATAATATAAGTAGGCAGATGAAGAAGGCAGAGGAACTGGCCCCCAAATATCAGAATGTACTAAATCAAATAAGGAAGTTGATACAGATGTACTCATTTTAAAAGGTAAAGTAGTGAATTTAGCCAATTTACAACCAGTACATGACTCAATACTAGAACTAGATGATATAGGACCAAGTACTCCAGACTGAATAAGACTCTCCAGCCTTTTATTAGACACATGACCAAGTCGTCTATGTCACAAATTGGCAGGAAGCGAGGAAGAAGGTTTTGATGAACAAACAGAAACAACAAGAGAATGTGGACGTATGGACTCTGAAAGGTGAAGATATTCCAGAAAATATAGCTTGTGCCTCCTACGACCAGCCCTAACCATCTTGCCTATCTGTGGATCCTGCACAAGACAAGTTTCAGAAGAAAATAAGACAAGCAAGCCAATCATACATAAAGAGCTAATAGAAATTAAATTCAAGCACAAATGAGGAGCCACATAGACGGGACCAAGTGTTAGACAACCAAATGGATCATTTTGTGGGGTATTGGAGCCATACTGAGTGACAGACAATGATTGTCCAACAAATGTGTAGATAGGAGGAAGAGAAGATGAAAGAAATAGTCAGAGTCAAAAATCTGGAGATCATCCATACAGAGGATAAAAGTGAGGCATTACAAGTTATATGAAAGGAACAGACAGAGTCAAAAATCTAGAGATCATTCATACCGGAGACCGAAGGGTTAGCTGAAGAACCAACAAAATGCATACCAGAGAGTTGTGCAGCGGATGTAGAGGTGATATACTAAAAAGCATCAAGTTGGCGACGAAGACCTTCAATAGCTTGAATAGTAGAGTCTGAAGTGGTAGAAGGTATAGCATTGGTCAACAATCCTGGTGTACGAGAGGGTTGAGACTGAGGGGGTCCCCGACCATGAACAGTACCTGAGGAACGTAACTCAGGATGAAGCTTGAACCATGTCTCAATGCGGTGTCCTTTCTTCTTGTAATATTTGCAAGAGAGCTTAGATTGAGCCTGTAGAGAGGGAGCCTGTTGAGAAGTATGATTCATAACAGGAGCAGTGAAAGGTACAGACAGAACAGTCTCGAGTGAAGAGGTAGGAGTGTCTGTTGACAAATTGAGTCGTGTTGTCTGCTTGTCGGGTCTCATAAGCAGTGAGAGCTCCCATAACTGAAGCCAAAGTCGAAAATTAAGGTTGATGAAGTAGTTGATCAGGCATAGTTGAATATTCAGGAAGGGACTTAAATAGTTGATGCACCTCATGCCGCTCGTACCAGACTAGCCAGTCTTTATATGTGGAATCACGTCCAGGAAGCATGGAGCGTAATTTTGTCCAAAAAGCTTATATTTGTCCAAAATGAGGCTGTAGAGAGGAACTAACTTTGCGTTGTAGAGCAACGCGTTACAGAAGATATGCCTCCCGTACACCAGAACACTCAATGAAACACTCAGTGAGGCGAGTCCACATGGCCCGAGCAAAGGGAAGCGAACCAATTTTGATAGTGAGATCGGAGCCAACACAGCGAGTGAGATAATACATGACACGAAATTCCTTCAACTGGCAATTCGAACTCTCCTTGACATAGAGAGCACGAGCGGTTTGAAGATCGATATCACCACTGCCAGATGTAATAGTACTAGGTGAAGCAACAATGCCGACGGATGGTGGAACTGGTCCTATACTAGTGAGATGATCAAGTAGACCAGTGTTACGCAAGGCATTAGTGACAATGATGGACCATCCTACCCAGTCACTTTGATCATTGAAGAGCAGGAGTGATTTAGGAATCTTCTCTAAAAGAGCATAACAGCAAACCGAAGTTCAAAATAATAATCTTTGAACAAAAATGCTCGAAGGTTAGAATGGAACCTGAAGGTTTAAAAATAGAACCCGAAGGTTTAAAATAGAACCTGAAGGTTATATTATAATATATATAATATATATATATATATATATATATATAATATATATATATATATATATATATATTAGAGAGAGAGAAGAGAGAGAGAAGAGAGAGAGAAGGAGCAAGACTCTATCACTTAAGTTGATGTCCACCAAAGTTTGTAGCACACTTATTAATATAAAATACCTTTTTATTAATACATAAGATCCCTAGGCAATATGAGTGGTTAAAACTTTGGTGGACACACTATTCCCTATCCACTTAGTTGACACAAATATATATATATATATATATATATATATATATATATATAGAGGAGAGAGAGAGAGAAAGAGAGAGAGAGTTGATCTTATGTATCTTTATAGATTTGTGCATCTTTGTGGCAACAAAATCTTAAAGACAAGATGAGTGGATAAAAAGTTTTGGTGACAAGGCCGCTCCTATCCACTTAAGTGGATAGGAGTTTTACTATATTATATATATATAATATTAACATTCTTCTGTCATCGCAATAGTCCATTTGCAAGCTTCATTGCCACTAATACCTCCTTATACGTAGAAGACTCTGGAATCTCAATCGATTCTGTTATACTTTAAAGCGTAAAGCACAGCATGGTTGCATAGCGTTAAGGAGTGCAGTCTGCCTTTTGTTTTTCCCGTGGCGATATTATATAACTGCTGCTCTTGCAGTGTATCAGCATCTGAAGTTTGAACTTACGCAGTATCAACTGGTTCAATCATGAGCACCCTCAATCGTTCTCTTTGAAGCTGAGCCTCTCTAGCTCCACCTGCTTGCTAGGCTCTTTTAATACCTGTGGTGTCAATAACAAACTCCTTTCTCGGTAAGCATGGATTTCTCATCAAAATAATATCCCTACTAATAATAAACTTAGGTGATTTGGGATCAGAACACCACAATCTAATTCCTTTCACCCCAGTAGCATATCGCTAGAAAGATAGGCTTTCTTTGCTCTAGGTTCAACCTTAGCCATCATTAACATCGAAAATAAGCAGAGCAACAAGATTACTCTTATGAAGAGTAATTAGCAGGGACACCAGACCATACATCTTCTAGGAGTTTTAAAATCAATTATTGTAGAAGGAGATCTGTATATCAAATAGTAAGCTTGTATTGACTGCCTCGGCCTAAAAATCTTTTGACAAACTGTCATTAGAGAGCATGCACCAAGCTCTATCTAAAGTGTTATGTTAATCCTTTCTGGAACTCCATTTTGCTATGGTGTATGCCGAACTGTACGATGACGTATGTAAGGACCATGAATTTTCAATACTACTTAAAATAATTTTTTTAGTATTTTAAAATATTAAATTATTATTTTCAAAGAATATTTGTATTTTCTCCAATTTTCTAGAATTTCTCATGATTAAAAATCCAATTTTATATTAATTTTAATAATTTTGATAATTATAAATTGATTTGTTAGGCGGTGAAAACTTTTAAATTAATTTATTTTATTAATATTATTGTTAATATTGTTATTGTTAATTATTAATAAGAATTTCTCCCTAATTATTTCTATTTTCCCCTAATTATTTCTCTTATTTATTAATTAATCCTTCGTCATCCCTAACTCCTAGTCCTATCACTATAATATTAATCTCCCTCCCTCATCTCCTTTCACTCTCTCTCCTCTCATCAACCCCTCACCTTCCTCCTCCCCTCCCCAAAAAAATCAAGCCAGAATCTCAAACTCTCTCTCCTCCTCAAACCCAATCCCACAGCGAAGCCTGAAAAACCCAACCACCGCAGCAACCCCAACCACGAACTTCTGTCGTCGCGCCAACCACTGGTCGTCGAGCCAGCCTCAGCCCGCTGTCATCGTCTGCCCTCCGACCTCGTCTCCGCCTGCCCGAGCTCGCGCACGCACCCAGCTCGACCACCAAGCCGACGCCCCTCCTTCCCGAGGAACAACGCCGCACTGACCACCCCGAGCCCGACGCCGCACCCGCATCCTCCTCACAGCTCCGCTCGAGCCGTCCAAACTTGGCCACCACTCGCCTACTGCCTCTCCCTCGTTCAGCACCACTCGCCTCTACTCGCCACCCTCCCAAGCCGAACTCCTTCAGGCAACACCCTCCGACCATGTCCAGCAACCCCAACCCAGATCTGCTCGCCACCACCCTCGATAGTGCCGCGCCTCCTCTTGATCCGCCACCCTCCAACTCCAGAACTGCCACTCCGCCCCTCGTCGTGCCTCGACTCCAACCAGTAGCCTCGACCGCCACTAGTCCATGCTCCAGCACCCGCGCGTCACCTCGCTGACGCCGCGGTCAGGCCCACGCCTTCAGCCTCGCCCACCACCACCTGGTCGACAACCCTCCGCTTCCCAATCGATGCCCGTTTGCCGCTGTCGTCCTCCGTCGTCCGCACCACACATCGAGCTCGAACCCCGCGCCCCCGACGTAGCCAAATCTAGCTCCTCGATTCCCTCCCCCCCAGGACCATTGCCGGAGCGGAAGATCCTTGGCTCATCTTGTCTTTTAATTAGAATTTTAGACTGTTATGATTATCTGTATATATTAAATTATGATGTAATTATCTGCGTGGGTATTTGGTGAAATAATAATAATTAAATCATAACAATATGATAAATAGTATTTTTAGAATAATTATTATAATTTAAAAGAATTATTTTGATAACAGAATCATTTTACAGAATTTATAAAAAAAAAATTAAAAGAATTTATTTGAGAAAAGGAATTTTTTAAGATTTATTTATGATGAGAAAAGAAATTATTTGTAAAAGAGGTGGGTTTTAAAATAATTATGATAATAAATATCTTAAAAAGAAATTATTTTGTAAAAGGATTTTTTTAAATAAATAAATTTATGATTTTAAAGGCTTAGTTATCTACTTTCCTTTATAACTAAAGGAAAACCTTAAGTGAACAGTACTTTCTCATTAATCCACGTATTTAATCTCTAATAAACAATTCCCACACTTCCCACAACCTTTTTAATAAGGGTCTGTTCGTTATTTCTAAAAACCAAGAAAATGGAAAATGGAGAAAGTGTAAAATCTCAAAAAGTATTTTCCTTCATTTCCATCCCTAAAACTCACCCACAACATCCAATAATATTATTTTCATCCAACAACTCATCCACATCAGCTAATAAAATATTATTTTCATCTAACCACTCATCCATCACATTAATAAAAATATTATTTTCATCTCACACTCATCATGCATATCTAATAAAATATTATTTTCAGATCCAAATCACTCAACTCATCTCTTTCATCATTTCAAATCACTCATAAGCATCCAATAAAATATTATAACAATTCACCTCATCTCATTAACATTTCATTTCTTTGTTTTTATCCCAAAAGTTGTGAAAACACTTTTCTTAAGTGTGGTCACACCACCCAATAATGACAATGACATCATCTCATCTCATTTCATTTCTTATTTTAGAATGAACCAAACAAAAGAAAACAACAAACTACAGGAAATAGGTTTCTTATAATTCATTTCCTTATTTTTTTTCGCCAACACAAACACATCAAAACTAGTTTCTTAAAAATCACTCACCTCATCCAATTAATATGTGACAACTCATCTCATCCTCATCTCCATTTCTTTGATTTTCTTCTTTTTTTAGCCAACCACAATTCAAAACCTATTTTCTTAGAAATAGGTTTCATTTTATTTGATTTCCCTCTTTTTTAGGCAAACGAAACAGCACCCTAATTGGCGCACGTTTTGCAGTTGCCCCAACTTCCTCTTGTATATTTTTTTTTGAGAACCACTCCATCCCCACCTCATACACCATACCGCCCACGTCTCTCTCTCCTCCCTCTCCCTCTTCATCCCTACCCACGCTCCCGCTCCGCTCCCTCATTTAACCGGAACATCGGAATTTTTTAGGCACGAACAATCGAACGATGGACGGGGCCTACTTCAGTCGTTTAGCTTGAATCGATGTCGACGCCAGCGAGGAAAAGGCTATGAGGATTTCACAGAGGTTGCATAATGATTCGCCGCGCGAATCAGTGGAGCCCCGAAGATAACATCATGTTGTGGAACGTCGTGATCTTTGGGTAATTTTACATTTGATGTTGAAGCATTGTTTGATTTTAGATTTTTAGGGTTCTTTTCTGATGAAACAATCCTCTTTTCATTCAGATTATCTGTGTGATCCTTCATATCTTCAAGGTTAACGGGTAGTAGACATGAATTCTGGTGATAGACTCGCAAGTTTTGCGACTACTGGTTCTCTACAGTTGTAAGATATTGATAGAATTTAACTTTGATTCATTTAAACAACTATTTGAATTATTCTTGTGTGCTCAGTGCAGGCAATTGTTTTAGGAAATTAGGACCTCAGTTGTCCTATATTAAGTCTTTTCTTATTGATAATCAGAGAGTCATTATCAGCAGACAAATTGTATCAAAACAAGATTGCAATGAATATTTTCAGCATTTCGTGACACCATCTTACAACAGGACATTTTGATGCCCATGGATTTATAGTGATCTCCCCTAGGAAGAATATTTTGGTCTTCATTGAGCTATGTGTCAGACTATTTTTCAATGAAAGTAATTACATTCAATAAATCTATGAGACTGAGCCCAACCCATTTGGCTTCTTATAGTTCTCAAGTTCTTGTGCAGGTAAGAAGAATGGCTCCTCCCTCCCTCTCCATTTCAAATCTTGAAGAGAGAGGGAAAGCAAACAGGGCCAAGCTGCGAGAGAGCCCAAGCCCTAATCAAGGCGATAACCTAATGTTGATATTACAATTTGGTAGCTTAATTTCCATTTTGAATTTTGTGATTTCTTAGAGATTTATGAATATAATTTCACTTGATATTCTTACCCTTCATGCAATTTGAAAGGATTGTATTTTATGTATTGATCTAAAGAAGTTGTTGTATGCAGGGTGAAGGTTTTTTTTTAGTTACATTCTGAGACATTTCAGCAAGCATGTTAATGGCATTTTTTTCCAGGTAAATCTAACAGGTCTTTGGCAGCTGTTGAGAGATTTAAGAATGAGATTTAGTGTTAAGAGATGATGAAGGCTGGAGGATGAGCGTCACCGACGTTGTATAATGCATTAGTAATGCATACGCGGTAGAGTTGTAAATACATGTTTTGTGTCCATGTTGCTTTTTTGTTGTTTACAAAAGTTTCCTGAGCAGGATTTTTTTGGGGTAGGATTATTTTTCGAGTTTGGAAAGAATCATGGACATAATTATTTGTTGGCATTTCTGACATTCTTAATAGTGTATTCATGTAATGTATATCTTATCACATTTTTTTGTGTGTTTGCCTTTTTTTGCAAGGACTGTCAGAGAAAGCTATAATATGCATCCAGAGGCAGATGGCATAAAATGTAGTATTTTATTTTTAACTTTTAATTTAATGCGTTTGGTAAAGATGACGGGAGGTGGAGCCTTTTCCTTACTGCAATTTATGAAGGGAAATGTAAGTGTAGGATTTATTTCTTTTATAGTTTTAGTTATTAGCATAAGATTATGCATCTTTCTGCGATGCTTGCCCCCATTTATCAGGCTCTTGGCATATGGTTATTTTTTATTTTTCTATTCGCAGGATATTAAAGCCAGACTGTTGTGATCTGTACAACTCTTACGAGCTTAATCCATGTTGAGAAGTTTGAAAAGGCAATGGCTAATATACTACTCTATGCTAATCTAAAAGCAACTGATAGCAAGATTTAACATGTTTTGATGCTGGATTAAAGATATTTGATACTTCGTGGATATTCTCTAAGCATCCCAAATTTAGCTGTATTCAAACACAGTAAACAAATTAGCAAGTCAAAAGGGAAAGAAAACTTTAAAAATCTATTAAACATGTAAAAGTTGTCTACCCGAATAATTTTTTAGATATATTTATAAGTATATATGTTGTTTGCTTTTTTAACAGGATAGAAGTTTTCAAGGAAACATTATATAGAATTCGTTTATAATTTCAAAGCCATTTGATGTTTCTCAACAACAAAAGTAATTGCAATAGATTTGATCTTTTTATCTGTATATGTAAAACATGTGATGTTTTATTCAAAAATTACTACATGTTTACAAGAGCATATATCAGATCATATATCACACTGTCGCGGTTAAATGTCAAGTTCCATGATTAACAGATCCATAATGTTGAACTTCAAACTATATACATTACTTGAAGGGATAAGCAAGAGATTTAAACTATCTGTGTTAAGAGTTTTAATTATCTATGTTTCTATGTTTAAATATGGACTTTAAGTATATGATGATTGCAAAGAATACCTATCTACATATCTCATGGTGTTATATAATGAGACTTCTAAGTATGTTTTAAGATAAATTTACGTGACAAAACAAACATGAGATGAGGAAAACAGCGCACAAAAAATCTGTAAGATGTGTCGTGCTTAGCACGGCGATGATAAAAAGAAATTATTTGGTAAAAGAGGTTTGGTTTTTAAAATATTATGATAATAAATATCTTAAAAAGAAATTATTTTGTAAAAGGATTTATTTAAATAAATAACTTTATGAATTTTAAAGGTTAGTTATCTACTTCCTTTATAACTAAAGGAAAACCTTAAAGTGAACAGTAAACTTTCTCATTAATCCACGTATTTAATCTCTAATTAAACAATTCCGCACCACTTCCCGGCACAACCTTTTTTAATAAGGGTCTGTTGTTATGTTCTAAAAACCAAGAAAATGGAAAATGGGAAAAGGTGAAAATCTGCAAAAAGTACTATTTCCTTCATTTCCATCCCTAAAACTGTCACCCACAAACATCCAATAAAATATATTTTCATCGCAACAACTCATGCACATCATCTAATAAAATATGTATTTTTTCATCTAACGCACTCATCCATCACATCTAATAAAATATTATTTTCCATCTAACAACTCATGCCATGCAATAAATCTAATAAAATATTATATTTCAATCCAACATTCACTCAACTGCATCTCTGGTTCTCATCATTTCAAATCAACTCCATATGCATCCAATAAAATATTATAACAATTCACCTCAATCTCATTAACATGTTGCATTTCTTTGTTTTTATCCGCAAAAGTTGTGAAAACACTTTTCTTAATGTGTGGGTCAGCACCACCCATATAATAACAATGACAACTTCATCTCATCTCATTTCATTTCTTATTTTAAGAATGAACAAACAAAAGAAAACAACAAACTACAGGAAATAAAGGTTTCTTAATAAATTCCATTTCCCTTATTTTTTTTCGCACAAGCAACAACAATCAAAACTAGTTTTCTGTAAAAATCACTCAGCATCATCAAACAATAATAATGTGACAACTCATCTCATGGCTCATCTCCATTTCTTTGATTTTCTTCTTTTTTAGCCAACTGCAAACCATTCAACAAACCTATTTTTCTTTAGAAATAGGTTTCATTTTATTTGATTTCCTGCTTTTTTTAGGCAAACGAAACAGACCCTAATTGGCGCACGTTTTGCAGTTGCCCAAACTTCCTCTTACGTATATTTTTTTGAGAACCACTCGCATCCCACCCAATACACCAACGCGCGCAGCCACGTTCTTCCTCTCTCTGCGCCTCTCCCTGCTATCATCCCCCCACCTACCCGCTCCCAGCTCCGCTCGCCTCATTTAAACCGAACATCGAATTTTTAGGCGACGAACCATCGAACGATCTGGAACGGGGCCTACGATCTTTTAAGATTTGTGCATCTTTTGATGGCACAAATCTTAAGACAAGATGAGTGGATAAAAAGTTTGGTGGACAAAGGCCTCCTATCCACTTAAGTGGATAGGAGTTTTACTATATATATATATATATATATATACATTTCTTCTGTCATCGCAATAGTCCATTTTGCAGCTTCATTGCCACTAATAGCCTCCTTATACGTAGAAGACTCTGGAATCTCAATCGATTCTGTTATACTTAAAGCGTAAGCAAGCATGTCTGCATAGCGTTAAGGAGGTCAGATCTGCCTTTTTGTTTTCCCGGTGGCGATATTATACTGCTGCTCTTGCAGTGTATCAGCATCTGAAGTTGAACCTTACGCAGTATCAACTGGTTCAACATGAGCACCCTCAATCGTTCTCTTTGAAGCTGAGCTCTCTAGCTCCACCTGCTTGCTAGGCTCCTTTTCAATACCTGTGGTGTCAATAACAAACTCCTTTCTCGGGTGAAGCATGGATTTCTCATCAAAAATAATATCCCTACTAATAATAAACTTAGGTGATTTGGGATCAGAACACCACAATCTATATCCTTTCACCCCAGTAGCATATCCTAGAAAGATAGCTTTCTTTGCTCTAGGTTCAACCTTACCATCATTAACATGAAAATAAGCAGAGCAACCAAATACTCTTAAATGAGAGTAATTAGCAGGGACACCAGACCATACATCTTCTGGAGTTTTAAAATCAATTATTGTAGAAGGAGATCTGTATATCAAATAGTAAGTTGTATTGACTGCCTCGGCCTAAAAATCTTTTGACAAACTGTCATTAGAGAGCATGCACCAAGCTCTATCTAAAAGTGTTATGTTAATCCTTTCTGGAACTCCATTTTGCTATGGTGTATGCCGAACTGTACGATGACGTATGTAAGGACCATGAATTTTCAATACTACTTAAAATAATTTTTTTAGTATTTTAAAATATTAAATTATTATTTTCAAAAGACTATTTGTATTTTCTCAATTTTCTAGAATTTTCTATGATTTAAAAATCCAATTTTATATTAATTTAATAATTTTGATAATTATAAATTGATTTGTTACGGTGAAAACTTTTAAATTAATATTTATTTTATTAATATTATTGTTAATATTGTTATTGTTAATTATTATAAGAATTTTCCCTAATTATTTCTATTTTCCCCTAATTATTTCTCTTATTTATTAATTAATCCTTAGTCATCCCTAACCCTAGTCCTACACTATAAATATTAATCTCCCCTCCCTCATCTCCTTCTCACTCTCTCTCCTCTCATCACCCTCTCTTCCACGTTCTCTCTCCCTCCCCAAAAAATCAAGCCAGATCTCAACTCTCTCTCCTTCCTCAAACCCAATCCCACAGCGAAGCCCTCAAACCCAAACACGCCAGCAACCCATCAACGCACGCAACTTTCGTCGCGCCAACCATCGGTCGAGCCCAGCCTCAGCCCGCTGTCATCGTGTGCCCTCCGACCTCGTCTCCGCCTGCCCGAGCTCCGACGACGCACCCAGCTCGACCACCAAGCCGACGCCCTCTCTTCTCCGAGGAACAACGCCGCATGACCACCCCGAGCCCCGCCCCGCACCCGCTCCTCCTCCAGCTCCGCTCGAGCCGTCCAAACCTGGCCACCCTACCGCCTACTGCCTCTCCCTCGTTCAGCACCACTCGCCCTCTACTCGCCACCTCCCCAAGCCGAACTCCTTCAGGCAACCACCTCCGACCATGTCCAGCAACCCCAACCCAGATCTGCTCGCAACCACCCTCGATAGTGCCGCCCTCCTCTTGATCCGCCACCCTCCAACTCCAGAACTGCCACTCCGCCCCCCGTCGTCGTCGCCACTCCAACCAGTAGCCTCGACCGCCACTAGTCCATGCTCCAGCACCGCGCGCGTCACCTCGCCTGACACCGCGGTCAGGCCCACGCCTTCAGCCCTCGCCCACCACCACCTTGGTCGACAACCCTCCGCTCCCAGTCGATGCCGCTTGCCTGCTGTCGTCCTCCCTCATCCACCGCCACACACCGAGCTCAAACCCCACGCCCCCGATGTAGCCGAGTTCTGCTCCGCTGATCTCCCCCACCATAGGACCATTGCCCGAGGCAAGATCCCTTGCTCATCTTGTCTTTTATTAGAATTTTAGACTGTTATGAATTATCTGTATATATTAAATTATGATGTAATTATCTGCGTGGGTTATTTGGTGAAATAATAATAATTAAATCATAACAATATGATAAATAGTATTTTTAGAATAATTATTATAAATTTAAAAGAATTTATTTTGATAACAGAATCATTTTAGAGAATTTATAAAAAAAATTAAAAGAATTTATTTTGAGAAAAGGAATTATTTTAGATTTATTATGATGAGAAAAGAAATTATTTTGTAAAAGAGGTTGGTTTTAAAATATTATGATAATAAATATCTTAAAAGAAATTATTTTGTAAAAGGATTTATTTTAAATAAATAAATTTATGATTTTAAAGGTTAGTTATCTACTTTCCTTTATAACTAAAGGAAAACCTTAAAGTGAACAGTAAACTTTCTCATTATCCACGTATTTATCTCTAATTAAACAATTCCCCACCACTTCCCCACAACCTTTTTTAATAAGGGTCTGTTCGTTTATTTCCTAAAAACCAAGAAATGGAAATGGAAAAGGTGAAAATCTCAAAAAGTACTATTTCCTTCATTTCCATCCCTAAAACTCACCCACAACATCCAATAAAATATTATTTTCATCCAACAACTCATCCACATCATCTAATAAAATATTATTTTCATCTAACCACTCATCCATCACATCTAATAAAATATTATTTTCATCTAACAACTCATCCATCATATCTAATAAAATATTATTTTCATCCAAACATCACTCAACTCATCTCTTCTCATCATTTCAAATCACTCATATCATCCAATAAAATATTATAACAATTCACCTCATCTCATTAACATTTCATTTCTTTGTTTTTATCCCAAAAAGTTGTGAAAACACTTTTCTTAAGTGTGGGTCACACCACCCAATAATACAATGACAACTCATCTCATCTCATTTCATTTCTTATTTTTAAGAATGAACCAAACAAAAGAAAACAACAAACTACAGGAAATAGGTTTCTTATAATTCATTTCCTTATTTTTTTTCGCCAACCAAACAACATCAAAACTAGTTTTCTTAAAAAATCACTCACATCATCCAATAATAATGTGACAACTCATCTCATCTCATCTCCATTTCTTTGATTTTCTTCTTTTTTTAGCCAACCAAACAATTCAAAAACCTATTTTTCTTAGAAATAGGTTTCATTTTATTTGATTTCCCTCTTTTTTTAGGCAAACGAACAGACCCTAATTGGCCACGTTTTGCAGTTGCCCACAACTTCCTCTTCGTATATTTTTTTTGAGAACCACTCCATCCCCACCTCATACAACCATACCGCCCCACGTTCTCTCTCTCTCCCTCTCCCTCTTCATCCCCCCACCCCCGCTCCCGCTCCCGCTCCCTCATTTAACCGGAACATCGGAATTTTTTAGGCGACGAACATCGGAACGATGGACGGGGCCTACTTCAGTCGTTTAGGCTTGAATCGATGTCGACGCCAGCGAGGAAAAGGCTGATGAGGGATTTCAAGAGGTTGCATAATGATTCGCCGGCGGGAATCAGTGGAGCCCCGCAAGATAACATCATGTTGTGGAACGTCGTGATCTTTGGGTAATTTTACATTTGATGTTGAAGCCTTGGTTTGATTTTAGATTTTTAGGGTTCTTTTCTGATGAAACAAATCCTCTTTTCATTCAGATTATCTGTGTGATCCTTCATATCTTCAAGGTTAACGTGGTAGTAGACATGAATTCTGGTGATAGACTCGCAAGTTTTGCGACTACTGGTTCTCTACAGTTGTAAAGATTGATAGAATTTAACTTTGATTCATGTTAAACAACTATTTGAATTATTCTTGTGCTCAGTAGCAATTGTTTTAGGAAATTAGGACCTCAGTTGTCCATATTCTTAAGTCTTTTCTTATTGATAATCAGAGAAGTCATTATCAGCAACAAAAATTGTATCAAAACAAGATTGCAATGAATATTTTCAGCATTTCGTGACACCAAACCTTTACCAACAGGACATGTTTGATGTCATGGATTTATAGTGATCTTCCCTAGGAAGAATATTTTGGTCTTCATTGAGCTATGTGTCAGACTATTTTTCAATGAAAGTAATACAATTCAATAAAATCTATGAGACTGAGCCAACCCATTAATGCTTCTTATAGTGCTCAAGTTCTTGTGCAGGTAAGAAGAATGGCTCCCTCCCTCTCCATTTCAAATCTCGAAGAGAGAGGGGAAGAGAACAGAGGCCAAGCTGCGAGAGAGCCCAAGCCCTATCAAGCGAAACCTAATGTTGATATTACATTATGAGGATAAGTATATTTCCATTTTGAATTTTGTGATTTCTTAGAGATTTATGAATATAATTTTCACTTGATATTCTTACCCTTCATGCAATTTGAAAGGATTGTATCTTTATGTATTGATCTAAGAAGTTGTTGTGATGCAGGGTGAAGGTTTTTTTAGTTTTCATTCTGAGACATTTCAGCAAGCATGTTTATGGCATTTTTTTTCCAGGTAAATCTAACAGGTTTGGCACTGTTGAGAGATTTAAGAATGAGATTTAGTGTTAAGAGATGATGAAGGCTGGAGGAATGAAGCCATCACCGACGTTGTATAATGCATTAGTCAATGCATACGCGTAGAGAGTAAATACCAATGTTTTGTGTACATGTTGCTTTTTTGTTGTTTACAAAAAGTTTCCTGAGCAGGATTTTTTTGGGGTAGGATTATTTTTCGAGGTTTGGAAAGAATCATGGACATAATTATTTGTTGCATTTCTGACATTTTCTTAATAGTGTATTCATGTAATGTATATCTTATCACATTTTTTTGTGTGTTTGCACTCTTTTGCAAGGACTGTCAGAGAAAGCTATAAATGCATCCAGAGCAGATGGCATAAAATGTAGTATTTTAGTTTTTAACTTTTTAATTTAATGCGTTTGGTAAAGATTGACGGGAGGTGGAAGCCTTTTCCTTACTGCAATTTATGAAGGGAAATGTAAGTGTAGGATTTATTTCTTTTATAGTTTTAGTTTATTAGCATAAGATTATGCACTCTTTTCTGCATGCTTAGCCCCATTTATCAGCTCTTGGCATATGGTTATTTTTATTTTTCTATTGCAGGATATAAAGCCAGATGTTGTGATCTGTACAACTCTTACGAAAGCTTTAATCCATGTTGAGAAGTTTGAAAAGGCAATGGCTAATATACTACTCTATTGCTAATCTAAAAAGCACTGATAGCAGATTTAACATGTTTTGGATGCTTGGATTTTAAGATATTTGATACTTCGTGGATATTCTCTATGCATCCCAAATTTAGCTGTATTCAAACACAGTAAACAAATTAGCAAGTCAAAAGGGAAAGAAAACTTAAAAATCTATTAAACATGTAAAGTTGTCTACCGATAATTTTTAGATATATTTATAAGTATATATAGTTTGTTGTCTTTTTTAACAGGATAGAAGTTTTCAAGGAAACATTATTATAGAATTCGTATTATAATATTCAAAGCCATTTGATGTTTTCAACAACAAAAGTAATTGCAATAGATTTGATCTTTTTTATCTGTATATGTAAAACATGTGATGTTTTATTCAAAAATTACTACATGTTTACAAGAGCATATATCAGATCATATATCACACTTGTCAGGTTAAATGTCAAGTTACATGATTAACAGATCCATAATGTTGAACTTCACAACTATATACATTACTTGAAGGGATAAGCAAGAGATTTAACTATCTGTGTTAAGAGTTTTAATTATCTATGTTTCTATGTTTAAATATGGACTTTAAGTATATGATGAATTGCAAACAAATACCTATCTACATATCCTCATTGGTTATATATGATGGACTTCAAGTATGTTTAAGATAAATTTATCGTGACAAAACAAACATGAGATGAGGAAAAACAGCGCACAAAAATAATCTGTAAGGATGTCGTGCTTAGCACGGGATGATACTAGTTGATATAATGAGAAACAATTTTAAAAAGAATTGATTTGGAAAAAGATTATTTTTGAATAATTATTAAGAGAAATAATTTAAGGATTTTATTTTTGTAAAGGATTATTTTGAATTAATAAATTAATGATTTTTAAAATATTAGTTTAGAATTAAAAGGATTATTTTGAGTTATTATAATAATAGATATTTTAAAAGATTTTACTATATTATAATATGCGAATGTTACCTGTGTTTGTCGCATATTACAATGATACCGGCATTTTAACACTCTTATTTATACATATAGTATTTATCTTGTTTGATACTGTATTTGACCTGAATGACTATGGAAACTTATTGTTTTATCACTTAGTTGTTATCCAATAGGAGAGTCTGTACATGAAGACGGCTCATGTTAAAAGTATGATTTATAAGCGTGCTTTCAAAGCATGCTATACCCTTGATATCGATATCCCGGTATGAGGTTTTCTTGACTATTACTATTATAGTATCGACTAGATGATGCACTCTTGATCGGACATATTATGGGGTCACGGTTATTGTCATAGTTTTACAGAAGTCGTTCCACAGTTACTCTGTGGTTAGTGCACGATGTTTCATGTATAGTTGCTTAATTAAATTGACAAACATGAGGTTTATAAATGGGAATTGGACGGAGAATATAACATGTATATAAACGGGCATATGTGCTTCCTGTTATCGTTATCATGATATCGTGAGTTTTATATACATGGGTCAGAAGGCCAATACTTGACTTGAAGGCGGCCCCTGAACAACTTTACGGGGACCCGGTTATATATATAAAATATTCTTCTCCAATTCAAATAACATGTAAAATATGTATAATATGCTTGTGTGTCTTCTGGAAGACTTTGTTAGTTTTGTTGAGATGTGGACCGGTGAGTTGTGATAGGATGGCTAGTAGTATGACCTCGTCAATTGGATGATTATGGATTCTCCTGACTGTTATACTCTAGTAGTGGATTGTATCTAGCTTGTTAATATTCCAGTTGCATACTTCTATTGTTACTACTATCATCACATGTTCCTATTTCTGTTATCGTATTGGTCACGCTTCTATTATCATTACTGTTGTTGCATCTATTATTACCTTGGTCATTTTACCGTTCCTATTTTTCCCTTGTGGGATCTTGTCGTGTGTCATGTACGCTGACGTACACCTGTTTTCTATGGTATACGTCAGATTTAGAGGACGGACAGGTCCAACTTGGAGATGTGCCCAGAGCCAGGATATTCTCAGCAGGAGTGCCTTGCAGATAGAGTTGAAGAATAGGCCAAAGCTTAGCTATCTTTTCTTAGTTGATGGTCCTAGTTGCTTTTGTAGTACTTTTCTTTCCCGTTGAACGATGTATTTTATATATCTTCAGTATTCAGCTGTTCAGTCATGTATAAGGGCATGTTGACCCGAATATTATGTCTTGGATGATATTCACTTGTGATATGGATATTCTGTTCTGATTTGTTTATTATATTCTCGCTATCTGTGAGTGCCTTTGTATTTATTTCTTGACGCTTAGCGTATTAGATTGAGAAAAAATAGTTTATTATTTATTTCTCCTCAATCTAATACGTCGTGGGCTTGCTCGCGTCCCGATTCCCTGTATTCTAGGAAGCGGGGCGTGACAACGTATAATACCTTCATTCTTGCAGAACTGGTCAAACTTTGTAGAACAAAACTCCATCTCATTGTCGGTTATGAGGCACTTCACTTTCTTTCATGTTTGCTTCTCAATCATAACATTTTATTGCTTAAAGGTTGCAAACACATCACTCTTATGCTTCAAAGGATACACCCAAACTTTTCTGGAATAATCATCAATCAATGTTAGCAGAAAACGAGCTCTACCTTTCAATGAAACCTAAGAAGGACCCCAAATATCTGAATGGATATAATCTAAAGTACTCTTAGTTCTATGAACACTGATACTAAAGGAGACTCTATGGTGTTTGCTGAAAACACAATGCTCACAAACGTCTGGCTTACTAGTTTTCTGACCATAAAGTAGACCTTATTTGCTCAATATATCTAGTTCTCTCTCACTCACATGTCCTAACCGCATATGTCACAAACGTGTGGTGTCAAAATCTGAATTCTCTGTGGATGATACTGCTGCAGCACCTGTCATTGTGCTGCCTTCAAGGACATAGATGGTATTTACCTTCTTTCCTTTTATCACGATAAGAGAGCCTTTACTAACTCTCAAAACTCCATCTTCAGCCAAAAACTTAAAACCATTTGAGTCAAGGGTTCCTAAAGAAATAGGGTTTTTCTTTAACTCTGGTAAGTCGGACATTGCTCAATGTTCTAACAATACCATCATGGGTTCTAATCTTAATTGATCCGATACTAACAGTCTTGCAAGGCATGTTATTTCCCAGCAAGACATTCCTACCATCGATAGACTGATATGTGACAAACTAATCCCTATGTGGACACATATGATAGGAACAACCCGAATCAAGAACTCACTCATCTTGTGAATGAGTATTAATGATAACTGAAAGACTTCATGTGAACTAGAAGACTCTTCAGTTACAGTGGCAACTGAAGGTTTGACCTCCCCAGACTTCGACTGTGAATTATCCTTTGCTTTGAGCGCTGGACAATTAGGTTTTATATGCCCATACTTGTGACAGTAATAATATTCAATATTTTTTCTTGGCCTAGACTTTGATCTAGACATATTTCTAGATTTGCCTCTACCACCAACATCATTTTCAAGACGATCATGAGCAAATAAGTCTTCAGCTTGATTCTCTCCTCCTACGACATACACTTTCTGTCTTAACTCTTTTGAATGTAAGGCTGATTTGACATCCTCCAAAGAAAGTGTATCTCTACCGTATAACATTCTATTGACAAAATTTTCTTAGGAAGGATGTAATGAACATAACAAGATGAGTGCTTGATCTTCTTCGTCGATTTTAACATTAATATTTTTTAAATCCATAAGAATAGTGTTAAGTTCATCTAAGTGGTCTTTAATTCGCATACCTTCCTTCATACGAAGGGTGAAGAAGCGTTGCTTCAAGTAGAGCTTGTTCGTTAAAGATTTCGTCATGTACAAGCTCTCCAACTTGAGCCATAATCCGATGACGGTATCTTCATTGGCAACCTCCCGCATGACCTCATCGGCCAAACAGAGCTGTATGGCACTATGCGCCTTTAATTCCAGCTCTTCTTTCTCATCATCGAGCATAGATTCCAGCAACTTATCCTTTCCAAACGAGACTTTGAACAGTTCTTGTTGTACTTGGAGAGCCCTTATTTTTACTCTCCACAAGTTAAAGCTGTTTCTCCTATCAAATTTCTCCACTTTGAATTTTACAGAAGACATCTTGAAAGCCACTAGAACAGTAGCTGTAATTATGAACAGTAACTGTACTTATGAACAGTAACCGTGCGTATAAAAAGTGGCAGTACTTATGAATAGTATTGTACTCGTAAATAGTTTTCAGTGCCTTTAAAGGATAAATGATAATCTAACTTATTTTCTGATGTGGAGGATTCACTTTTAGTGCCAGCCACAGAGCATACGATAAGCAGATACATGCACCCTAAGTTATGCTCTGATACTAGTTTGTTACAGTGGGGGGCTTCAGAGACGCAGAAGATGTCTATACAGGAGTGGAGAATAACAACACTGAATAAAGACAGTGAATACAAAGAGAACAGTACACAAGGATTTAACGTGGTTCGGTCAGTATGACCTACGCCCACGGGCGAGAACAGCAAAGAACTTCACTAATCACAAAAGAGAAGATTACAAAGGAGATCACTCTTCTTACCAAAGAAGCATACAAAGAAAGAGATTTACAAAGGAGATCACTCTTCTAACCAAAGAATCATACAAAGAAAGAGATTTCTCTCTCTCTCTCTCTCTCTCTCTCTCTCTCTCTCTCTCCTCTCTAATTCTTGCTTGCTGCTTGCTTCTGAGCTTTCTCTCCCACCCCCTTTTATAATCTTCTAATATTAATTAAAAAAATTACAAATTGGTTGGTGTAATAGTGTAGGGGTTTGGTGAAACAGTAAAATTAGGTTTAAAGTCACATAACAGTTGTTACCAGGCCACAACATGTTAGATATGTAGAAGAGAAATGGAAGATGTTAATCAAATTTGACAAATTATTCTCTATAAACAATAGATGGCAGTTAGTTGCATGTAGAACCATGGAAAATTATGAAAATGACCATAGAAAAGTAGAAGAAATATGTAATTTACCATGGTGCCCTTTCATGGTTTTCATCCTCTCACCGTCGGATAGAACAAGTTTCTAATAATGGTGAAACACTCTGGTTGGCTCCCACCAAAAATCCATAAAATCCTTGTGAGTTGTCAAGTAGTCGATATACCTTCATTCTACCACTCCAATGGAAATTCCTGTTGCTGATGTAGAGCAGATTCTAGTAGCATGTGTGAATCAATGTGACCATTGGGAGACAATAGATTAATACCATATAGTTTTGGAAATAACTTTACACTACGTTCTCAGAATTGGACTTATGAAAGCTCAAATGATATACACAGAAGGATCATATCCTAGATTTTTTTTCTAAGTTTTTTTTATTGTTTTGTGTCTTTTTATTGACCAATTGGAAGTAATTCAAATAAAAAATTCTAATGAGATGTGGCGATGTTGGTCATGATTTTATTTGGAGTAAAATTTGCAATTTTCAATTTTAATCGAATTAGGGGTCCTATACTTATAAAGTACCAGTCTGAGACAAACTTTTAATAGACCTGGTCATTAATAAAAATTTCACTATTTTTATTTTCATGTTTACTAAAGCAACGCATTGATTTCGACCAACTCCTACAGTTGAATGAAATCATTCTCAAGCTTCGTTTAATTGTTAATTGCTTGTTCCAAAGATTAAAAACATTAAACAGTCACTTAGAAGCATGGGGGCTCTTCCACCTTTTTCCAGCCCATAAATCTATTTTTAGCCAACTCATTCTCCAAGTAAAATACTGAGAACCAAGTAAGTTACTTTATAGTAGAGCATAAGTACCTTCAAATGGATTTCTACTCTCTGTTCTTCCTGCCAATTGGACCACTAGTGTATATTTCTGGATCCTAGCTTCAAAAAGCTGAATCTGATATACCTGGTTCGGAATCAAATCCATACTGAAGAATCAGACGAGTATAGAATTGAAAAACATGTATTAAAAGTATAGCTATCAGCTTGGAGACTTTTATGTCCCGAGAAAAACTCGAATATAAGCTTTTAAAGAGTATAGTAAATGATGTTCCTAAGAACAAAACAAGGCTTGGATACCTGCACTAAAAGCAAACTTTGAGCCATAGTACTTTCGGATTTTGCATAAATGTTTGGGTGAAGTGTTTTGGTTTCAAACTCTAGTAGTTCGATTTAAATTGGAGTTAGACTACTGCGCATCAAACATAGAACATCAGTATGAGTACAATGAACATAAGCAGTAATTCTGACAGAGATTCCGCTCATGCCCTCCAAAAGAACTAGATTCATATTAATTATTATGATTCTAAATGTGGGTGAGGCTTTCATGTGTAAATCAACAAAACAGAGAGCAAATTCTGTAAGTTCCACTGATCTTGGGCATAGCACGGTAATCTTCAAAGTGAAGAGACAGGATAAAGTAACTACTGCAAAACAAAGCTGCAGATCTGTAGATATGAGACATGAGAACAGTTTTGCTATTTGGCTCGCGGGTTGGGCAACTCGCGCCCAACTCGCAGTCTGCGAGTTGGGCGCGAGTTGCCCAACCCGCGAGCCAAATAGCATTTTTCTGAGAACTAATAGCTTATGATGCTAGCGAGTGAACTTTTTACGCAGAAATCAACAACAAAAGAGAGAATTCTAAAAGCTGTACTGACGTCAGGGGCAAAAGATTGGATAAATGTAGTCATTGCAAGAAAAAAAAAAGAAAACAGGAGATAGGAGGCAAATACTTTAAGAAAAAATAAAGTAACAGTAAAGGAAAAATATTCTGAAGTACCACTTTGTCAACATTTTTTAAGTTCTATAACCTCCCACCAATAAACCAACCCACTTAGTACCTAACAAGAATTTTCCTTTTTCTACAGTGGAAGCAGACAGATGAGAAGGTGAGCAAACAAATTACACCTACACTTTTCCACAAATTACCAATTCCCTCTACTCCAGAGACATCATTTAACATTCCTACTCTATCTTTATGTTCTATCCAAGAGACAGATACGCAAAACAAAGAAGCATAAGCCCGATCAATTGAAGCCTTGTTCTACTCATTACGACTATGGCCTCTCACAATGTCATAATCATAGCTCTCTCATAGCCATGATAAGCATCGATGCAAGCCTCGCAGCTCGTCATCTTTTAGAGACCCGGAAGCACCAACTACACCAACGCTACCTGCAATTCCAACACTGCCAACGCCAACATTGCCACCATTTTCCACCACCCACTTGCCTCCTCTTCCAACAATTTCTACACTTATTCATTCCAACATTGCCTAAGCTAGCACTGCTATCAATGCCTGTAATTCCCACAATCCCCACAATTCCTACAATATCGCCTCCTCTTCCTTCTTTAGCTTAATTAGATGCCAACTATTCCATCTATTCCAATGGGCATTCCAACTATTCCTGGTGTCCAGATACGACCCATTCCTTTCCTATCCTCACCACCAGCAGCCAATACTAGTCCATTAAACATTGATGTTGATATTTTGATGGAGCTGGCTCAGGGATATGCATAAATTCTTGGAGTTGTGGGTGGGTTTGCTTTCTTCAGTTCGTTATGGTTGTTTGTGATGGTGAAGCTTATACGTTGCGAGTTTATGCATCGTGTTGCTTCTCGTTTATCTATTTGTTTGGTCACTGTAGCTCCTTGTATTCGTTTAAAGATATGATTGTATGTTTATTTCATCGTGATAGAATAATTTCCCACAATTCAATTATACCCTTCAGAATCTGTTACGAAAGACCAGTCCTTTTCATTTAACAACAAACATTTGACAACAAACATTACAAGAAGTGTTGGCCGCAGCATGTTAAAAGTATATATATATAGAAAGTCAAAATAGAAAGGTGCTAATAAAATTTGACAAACTAAATCTACTCTATTATCAATAGAGAGCATGTTAGTTGCATGTAGAACAATTGAAAAAACTAAAGAAACCGACCATAAAGAGTATAAAAGGGAATACCCAACTTTCTGTCTTATGTTTATTTAAAAAAAAAGAAAAATAAAACTTGTTATCTGATAATAGAGCAGGTTCTACAGGATTTCCGAAACACAAATGACCCTACCACGCTGCTTCGGATATAACTTTCTATAATGCCATTGGATTTATGACTTATTCTAGAAAACGCACAAGAGCCACAAGAGACTCAAACTGTTTACAAAATGGTAGTTTTGAGACCATTTGTAACAGACTTGCTCGCTAATACAATTTGACTTAGCTTCTTTCTTACTCGTTGATTTCAAGGTTTTGATTTGGACTAACCACCAGCACTAAGTAACTCTCCCTGTCTTCAAGAATTCTCTCCAGCAAGAAATTAAGAACAAAGTTAGTGAGTTGTAGTAGAGCATATGTACATCAAAATGGATTTCCACCCTCTGTTCCAACTGCCAATGAACTGCTAAAAAAAATATACCCCTGAATCCTAAATCAATACCTTAACCATACTGAATTATAAGATGTGTACCAATTAGAAAGACGTATATTTGAAAACACCAGCAGTTTAAAGATATATTAGCAGTTATCAGACAGGATAACTTAATGTACAAGAAGAAATCTATTGATATAGAAAGTACTGGTCACTTGGGTATCTGTAAAAGCATTAATTTTGAACCCCAAGACTAGGGATTTGGGTTGACGTTTCTTGGTCCTAAACAAGATCGGTTTAATTATAATTATGACGCAGCAGCTAGATAAACCTCATAACCAAGGAGCTCTTTGAAACGATGAACAACGGTCTCGAAATCCACGAAGAAGATAACCTTCGAATGCACAAAGAAATATAATAAAGAGGAAATTTTATTGATGATAAGTAATGCTCTAGGGGAAAAGTTGTTCTTCTTAACCAAACATAACTGACCCTGAAGACGGATATAATTTTCTAAAAATAGCAAATCACCAGAACTAACTTAAAAGACTCCCTACGACAGTAAAAAAAATCGGTAGGATTTGAATCAAAACTGAATTTGATTTCGATCCAAAATAGACTCCAAATTTATTGCTAAAAATAGAAAATACTACAGTTGCAGACCGGCATAGCTGGTCTACTTGACTCCAGCCAGTCGAGAGACCTAAAAACAAATAAAAAAAATGTCCCAAAACTCCTTACAGATCTAGAGTACGGTCTTTTCTTCGCCGTTTAAGTCGATGACTTATCTGATACCTTTGGTTGGTTTATGGCGGTCCCACTACTTCTACTTCATGAACCTGATCGCCTACAACATATTAGAGCTGATAATTGCGCATCGAACATAGACGTGAAGATTAATGTTATGAACAAAAGGAGTAATTCTAACAGAAATGGAAAAGTGCTACTCTCATGAGATCACTCATGCTCGTACCGAAGAAACGCCTTCAAAAAATATTTGGTGAACAGTAAATAAAAGCATTCGTTATTTTAGTATTTTACATAGTTTCCCAATAGAAATGTTAATTGGTAATCACAACAGCACTATATTACTATTTTTAGAAATAACGTGCCTGTCGGAGAAAACTAAAACTGTGAAGCGGAAACAAAAAAGGAGTGGCCTTAGTAAATTGCTAAACAAGACTTAGTTGAATCGAAGAAAGAAAATAACTGATCAACTGTTAAAAAATAAATTATTTTGTCCAAAAATGAAGGTCCACAGATGCTTGGGCATGATAGTAGTAGTTGCTACAAAATAGTAATTTTAGAAAACAGCAGAGGGTATATATAGTTACTGAAAATAACCTAACACTAAAAGACAAATATTCTAAAATACCACCTACACATAGTCACAAGTTTTAGTTCTCTAGCTTCTCACCAATAAAATAACCCATGCAGTACCTAAAATAATAATTTTCCTTTCCCACGATGAAAGCAGAAACAGATGAGAAGGTAAACAAACAAATGACACCTACATTTTTCCACAGATCACCAATTCCATCTACTCAAGAGACATCATTTAACATTCCTCCTCTATATATAGGCTCTATTGCAGAGATCGATACACATAACAAAGGAACATAATCACAATCACCTCAAGTCTTCTTCATTTTGACTATGGCCTCTCGTAACGGGATCATCCCAGCTCTGTTTCTGGCCTTGATAAGCATCGATGCAAGCCTCGCAGCTCGCCATCTTTTAGACACCCCGGCATCACCAGCAGCACCAACGCTACCTACAATTCCTACATTGCCAATGCCAACACTGCCACCATTCCCAGCCACGCAATTGCCTCCTCTCCCAACAATTCCTACGCTCCCAATGCCAACTCTGCCACCAATGCCAGCAGCTACATTGCCTAAGCTTGCACTGCCACCAATGCCTGCAATTCCCACAGTCCCGACAATTCCTACGGCATTGCCTCCTCTTCCTTCTGTTCAAATACCACCCTCCAGCAGCCACTGCTACTCCATGAAACTTTGACGTTGATAGATGGAGTAATGCATGGGATATATGTGTAGAGTTTGGATTTTGCAGGGTGTTTTTTCGTCTTTGGTTTCTAATGATTGTTTGTGATGGTGATGCTTATAACATATTGGAGGGCTTATACATTGTACTGCTTCTTGTTTGTTTATTTGTAATACTAGTATGTGTTTGAACATGGATTTCCTTATATTTGTTAGGTTGTTTTATCACATTCATTTTAATTTATTGCGTCAGTTTCAGCTCCCACGATTTTATTCTACGTTTCAGAAGCCCGCTTCTATAGACTGGACCTCCTCATTTGGGGAAAAAATTAACATAAAAAAGCATTACCAAGCTGCAGCACGTTAGAAATGTGGAACAGAAAGGTGCTAACCATTCCTTGATCAAACTCTCCCCCAGATATTGAGTTTCACCAAGATATTTCAGGTGATATGGAGCGAAAATGGATGAGAAGCTGCACGTCGTGTACATGATTGCGATTGGTCAAGGTTTTATTGCATGGAAAAACTACAGAAAATGACCTGCTACGAGTAAAAAGGAAATATCAAATTTTCTATGGCACTCTTTCGAGGCTTTCCTTGTGCGATGGCTAGAAAATAGGTTTTCAATTATGGTGACGTAGAAGATGTAAATAAAAAAATGTGTCCTCCCAATCTGATGAAAATTCTTCACTAAGTTTTTTGAAGGTTCTCATGATCTTGAAGATTTTAAATCCTCATCGTATAATCTCCTAGGGCAACGAGAATCTTCAACAATGCTACTAATATAGAACAGCTACTAGAAACTTTGGCCCCAGTTATTCTCATGCCTCTATTTCTGTTAAAAGTGTATTTTCAAGATAAAATGTGCAATATCACTTAAACCCCTAGAACTTTTAAAGTTTTGTGATCCACAACGTCTGTCTTCAAGAAATTTTCTTCAGGCAGGAAATTAAGAACCAAGTTAGTAAGTCGTACTAGAGCATATGTAAATGGATTTCTCTCTCTGTTCCTGTTCATCTGGCCAATGAACGACTAACATATATCACGGTATCCAAACTCAAAAGACCTGAACCTAATTTCTATGGATTTGAATTCAATCCATGCTTAATATTCAGATGAGTATGGGTTTAAAAACATTTACGTAAAAACATTAGCAATTATCTGGTTTGAATATATAAAAAAGAATCTCTAAATATAGAAAGTGGTACAACAACATAACTTCCTGAAAAAAACAAAGAACAAAAAAAGAACAATCAATAATTGGGAATTTATATAAAAGGAAATATGTTAGACCCCACGCCAAAGTATTTGGTTGAAGTTCATTTGTTCCTAACTGGCTTGATTTGATTAAAATCTGGGTTGATAATTGCACATCAAACATAGAACTCGCTATTTAATGAATGAAAAAAAAAAAGAAGTGATTCTAACAGAAATGGCAAAATCCTATCTCTGCCAGCTCCCCATAATCCTAGTATTCATTACTGTATACTTTTACATAGTCCACAATAGAATTAATTGGTAAACACTAACTGTACTTTCTTCATGTTTTCTCGAACCAGATGTAGGAGAAAACTAAAACTATGATGCAAATTAAAAGTCTTAACAAATAGCTAGACAGTACTTTAGCTGATTCAAGGAAAGAAACTGATAAACTGTAAAGAAATAAATTATTTTGTCCCAAAATGAAGTTCCACTAATGTCTGGCCATAAGCTTGGATAAAAGTACTTACTGCAAGATAGTAATCTTAGAAAACAGGAGACATGCCAGAAATAGTTAGCATAGAATAAAGTAACAATAAGAGACAACTGTTCTTAAGAAACACCTAATCACCAGTTTTAGTTTTCTAACTTCCCTCCAATAAAATAACCCACTTGGTACCTACAACAAGAATTATCCTTTTCCATTAGGGAAGAAGAAACAGATGAGCAGATGAACAAACAAATGACACCTACATTTTTCCACAGATTATCAATGCCCTCTACTCCAGAGACATCATTCAACATTCCCACCGTATCTATAGGCTCCATCATAGACACTGACACACCGACAAAGGAGCATAAACCCAGTTAACTTAAGCCTTCTACTCATTACGACTATGGCCTCTCACAACGGGATCGTCCTAGCTCTGTTGCTGATTAGCATTGATGCAAGTGTCGTAGCTTGCAATATTTTAGACACTCCAGTCATCACCAATTACACCAACCTTACCAACAATTCATACACTGCCAATGCCACCATTGCCAACCACCCAACTACCTCCTCTTCCAAAAATCCCCACATTTCCAATGCTAACTCTCTCCCCAATGCCAGCATATACATTGCCTAACCTTGCACTGCCACCAATGCCTGCAATTCCCACAATCCCTGCAGTTCGGACAACGTTTCCTCCTCTAACTTCTGCTCAGATACCAAGTAT
>NC_033801.1:89106852-89259851 GCF_001876935.1 Asparagus officinalis | reverse complement strand
AGATACCATTCATTCCTTTCCTCTCTCCACCTCCAGCAGCCAATAGTCCTTGAAGATCTTGATGTCCATATGGAAGGACTTAATTTAGTGTGTGCTATGTGAGTTACTGAGTCTGTAGGATGTGTTCAGTCTTGAGATTGTAATGTCTGTTTGTGACGTGGGTTCTTGTTGTTTGAGTTTATACATTACGCTGCTCCTTGCATTACGGTGCTCCTTGCATTCTTATATGTAATAGTTTATTTGTTTTGATTGCTGGCTTCCTGACATCTGTTTTAACAAATTAAACATCTAGAGTTTTTCCATTATATGAGTCTAGTCTGATACAATTGTTAAAGGTTTATTTCATCCTTTTGGAAAGGGGAAAGACAACTCTTGACTTTGAAGAGTGCATTCACGGCACTTTTCTACCCAATTTTCAGTAGTAGAAAAATAGTTAAAATATTCCTAGTTTCCCGACCTGATTCTAACTACTAAACCATCTGAGGGAAAAAAGGAAAAGGAAAGAAACTCAGGACCATCTGATCTAATGCATAAAGGTATCGTAAAAACTAGGCAGATCTCCTAGGGATGAATCTGCCCATAACCTATCACTAATGGACAATGTTAGAGATGCCAAGCACATAGAGAGGTGCAATCATGATACATCAGTCTCAGCATCACTGCCAAAGATAAGCCCTTAAATGTTTTGTAGCCTACGCTGTCGATCTTCCTGAATTGCTCCCCAGAAATATAGACCAAGTTGATATGTTGCAACAATTACTCGATGAATGAAGATTCAAGTTCTAGGTGTTCATGGTATTTCCTCCATTTCCAGCATATACGTGTAAATATAGATGATAAGCTCTCAATGTTTACGGACATATCAGATTGGTATAGACATTTTTTTATGCACAACCAGTAACAGATACAGCATGTCACATGGCAATACAATGATTTTTTTCCAAAGTTGAGGATATATGACTAGTACCAGATATCTTTTATGCACAACCAGTATACATAATGCAACCGACATGGCAGTACAATAATGAAAAATATTGTACATCTAGAAGAGGTCAATCTTCTAGAACCAAGCAAGTTGTAGTAGTCAAATAGATTTCTAACCTCTATTCTTCGTGCCGATAGACCAGTAGTGTATAACCCTTGATCCTAACTTCAGCATCCCGACGCCGTTGTGCTTGCATCTGTATTGAATCCGTACTGAATAATCAGATGAATGTAGATTAAAACATATATTTAAGAATATTAGTCGTTATCAGGTTTAAAAATATAAAAAATAGCAGTTATCAGACTGGAGAGTTTATTTTGACATGCAGGAAGATAGCCCTAAATATAACAGCACTTTGAACAAGAAGCCCAAGTATTTGAGAAAGTTCCTTGGCTCTGAAGTTGATTGATTTGATTAATAAAGAAGATGATTATTTCAAAACAAGCATAGAGGAAGTAATTATTTTGTCAAACAACTGATTATTTTGTCCAAACAAGAATTAGCTAATACAAGAAATAAAGTCAAATATCAGCTGTCAAGCTATAAATTATTTTGTCCAAAATAAAGTACTAGAATAGGATCCAAAGAGAGATAAGTTTAGGATGTGTATCATTGTTTGGACATAAAATTGGATAAAAGTAATTATTACAGGAGAAAGTAATTTAGGGAACAGGAGGGATGATAAGGGGCTGTTTGGTTGCAGTTTTTTTGCAATGAAAATCACTGAAAGTCATCAGCTTCCGGGGCGCACTGTCAGTGTCAGCTAATCTCTATTTTACGTTGTTTGTTAGCACGTTTTTTCACATGGTAACTAGATTCTGTGACACTTTTTGATCGGTGTCCCAAAAAGTAAAAGCATTCCATTTGGGAGTGGCTTCGTGGGAAAGCTGACAGACCTGTCAGCAGTGACAATAAATAAATAAATAAATAAATAAAACGAGCTACTTGTCTCTTGCACACTGTCAAATCTTAACAACAATAAATAATAGGTTTTTCTTTCAATTTAGTCCCTTACTCTTTCATATTTTGACTTAGCCCCTCAAACGTTGAAGTTAGTATTAGGTTCTTTCTTTAAAATTTTCAAAATTAGTCCCTCATGTAATTAAAATTGCAATTAGATTCCTTAATTTGCACAAATTGTCTTAAATTAATCCCTCCAACTGCTACTTCTATTCTTGACTGCAGGACTAATTTCAAAATAACCTTACACCTAAGGGACCTAATTGCAATTTAATGATTTGAGGGGCTAATTTCAAAACTATGAAAGATTTAGGATACTGATGTAGAAAAAAATCCTACTAGTTTTTTTTATAATTTTCCAAATTTACAACAAACAAGCCAAACAAAATTATTATTTTCCAAATTACAAAATGCAATAAGCCAAACAAGATATTTTTATCATTTTCGATAAGCCAAACAAGATATTTTTGTCATGTTAGAATTCCCTATTTTTGTCATGTTAGAATTCCCAATCAATTTTTTCATCTTGAGGTATCAAATTTCTTATTTTAGATATTAGTTGTGAGATAAGTTGGATTGTTGGAGTTTTGTGTTTATGGAGGTAATCTCATTCTCACCCATGATAAAATGAACCTTTTGAATGTGGTCCACCGCGTAACTATCATTTTCCAAGGTTACATTATGCCATCCAATGCCATCCAAACAATGTAACCCTATCCTTTTAGGATTCATAAAGATTCTTAACCAAACAATGTAAAAACTTCCATGGAAAGTGATGAGGTGCATGACCACTTTCCATATGGCGTCATGAATACTCTAGTTTCCCCAAAGCATGCAAACAGCCACTAAAAGTAACAATTACTGCAGAGTGAAGTTATGTTAAACAACAGATATTCCAAAGTACCACTTAGTCAACAGGTTTAGTACTTTAACTTCCTACCAACAAAACAACCCACCACTTGGCACCTAAACAAGCTATTTACCAGTGGAAGAAGGAACAGATAAGAAGATGAACAATCAATTGGCACTCATTTTGGCCACAGATCACCAATTCCTTCTACTCCAGAACAAAGTTCAACATTCCTACTCTATTTATGGTCTCCAAGCCAGATACCGAGACACAAAAAGGACCAGAAATCAAGAAGTGTTCTACTCTTTTCACCAATGGCCTTTTGCAATGAGATCAACCTAGCTTCGTTTCTAGCCCTGATAACCATTGATGCAAGCCTAGCAGCTCGTCGTCTTTTAGACACTCCAGCATCACCAGCAGCACCAACGCTACCTACAATTCCCACACTGCCAATGCCAACATTGCCTCCACCGTCAACCACCCAACAAGCTCCTATTCCCTCCGTTACCAGCCACCAAACTGCCCAGATACCGACTATCCCCACCATCCCTGCAGGCCTTCCGACTATTCCTGGTGTCCAGATACCAACCATTTCTTTCCTCTCCCCACCTCCAGCAGCCGCTGCTAGTCCACGAAACATTGATAAATTGACGGAGTTACCCCAGGAATATACGCATAGGTTTTTGGAGCTTGTTGGGTTTCGCTTAATGAGTATGTTGTGATTGTGAGGACATATGTTGTGAGTTCATACATTGTCTTTGTTCTTGTTTATTTATTTGTAACATTCATCTGCGTTCTATCAAAGGATCTCCCTGTATTTGTTTAGAGATTTGATCATATTTTATTATATTGTGTCTTTTTAATCTCCACAATCTTATTATAACCTTCAGTAGTCTGTTTCTACTAACCGATCCTTCTAATTTAAACACAAATGCTAGAAGTATTACCTGTCCACAGCTTGTTAGAAAAGTAAAAGTCAAATAGGAAGATGCTAATCAAATTTGACAAACTTGTCGTCCCATTGTTAATACAAAGCATGTCAGATGCATAGAGCAATGAAAAACAATTAATTGCATTAAATAACGCTTCAAAGTTCAAAGCATGGGGCCTTTTAAACTTTTCTAGCCTATAAAATATACTTTTAGGAAACTCATTGCCCAAGCAAAAGATTGGTAACCATATCAGTAACATATAGAAGAGAACACAAACCTGCACTTGGATTTTACCCTCTGTTCTTCCTGCCAATTGGACCACTGGTGCATCTTCCTGGATCCTAACTCCAGAAATTTGAACCTGATATGCCTGGATAAGAACTAAATCACTGAATGATCAGACAAATATGGAACAGATAAAATATATATTTAAACATATCAGCAATCATCAGCTTGGAGACTTTTAACTTTTATGCAAAAAACTCAAAATATAATTATATAAGTATTTATAGCCCCGAAAACAAAATAACGCTCGGGTCTCAGTAAAATTAACAGAAAAGTTTAAGCCACAGTATTTTTGGATACTCTTTTTAACTCTTGAACATGAGGCAGTAATATTTGTGGTGAAGTTTCTTGGTTTCAAGCTCGAGTAATTTGATTAAAATTGGAGTTCATTATTTCACATCAAACATAGAACATGAGTATGAATACAATGAACATGAGCACTAGCTCTGACAGAGATCTTACACATATCTTCCCAATGAACCAAATTCACATGAATCCTTACAAAGCTACACATAATTTAAAACATAGGGAGGGAAAATTCTACAACTTCATTGTATTTGAGGCATAACACTATAATCTTGAAAAAAATTAGGGGACATGATAAAAGTAATTTTTTTTGGTCAATATGATAAAAGTAATTACTACAAAACAAAGTAACATTAATTGCAGAGCAGAAGATAACCAAAACATGAGAACTAATCCAGAGTATGGTTTTAAATATCGGCCTATAATCTGATATTATCGCCGAGTTATCGGGTTTGGTAGCTTTCCGCTAGGATAAGTAGGATTTTTAATCGGTTATCGTTTTTTGAGGTTTATCGGCGAGTTATCGGCGATAAAGGCACTTATCGGCCGATAAGTAGGCTCTAAATATCGGCTTTATGGGACGATAAGTAGGATTTGGGAGGTTTTACTTTCTTTTGGATTTGCTCTTTGAATGTTTACAAATTATGAACTATTTGTTGCTTTTAGAACTTGGTTGATTGTTGATTAGCTTATGTTTGTTTATGGATATTGATAATGGCTCATAACTACTAAATATCAACTTAGTAAGTCAGTTTATGAATCTCATGATTAAACAATAATTATGTAGATGCATAGATGGTTCTTCATTCTTGATGTTATCTTATTATTTGCTTGTTTATTATTCCATTTTGACTAACATTATATTTTTTTCAAGCTTATGTTATTTGCTTGTTTATTATTCCATTTTGACTAACATTATATTTTTTTCAAGCTTATGTTTGTTTATTATTTACTAGTATATTACTCCGATAAATACTACTTATCCCTGATATATATCCCCGATTTTCGCTATCCGATAAGGATTTTGACCGTCCGATAAATCCCGATAACCGACATTTAAAACCTTGATCCAGAGCCGAGATGTCTGGGGCAAGAAATAAAGGAATTCATATCAAATCCTTATGATACAAAAAATGAGTGAATTCTTCTATGCAGAAATCAACAAAGAGAGAAATCTAAAAGCTGCATTGATGTCTGGGGCAAGAGATTGGATAAAAGTAGGTACCGTAAGAGTAAAAGATCTTAGAAAACAGGAGAGGGACGATAAAAATTGCTACTGCAAAATAAAGTAACAAAGGACAAATATCTTAAAGTGCCACAATAGGTTGCCTAACTTCCCAACATTAAAACAACTTACTTGGTACCTAATAAGAATTTTCTGTTCTGTAGGGGAAGAAGAAGAGATAAGAAGGTGAACAAACAAATTAAACTTAAATTCTGCCACATGTCACCAATTCCCTATACTTCAAAGACACCACTAAACATTCCTACTCATATATATTGTGCACCCCAGGAATTGATATACAAAACAAAGGAGCACAAACTAAGCCTTCTACTCTTACTCTTATGACATGGCCTCCCGCAAGAGGACCATAGTAGCATTGTTTTAAATATCCCCGACATGGCCTGATATATCCCCCGATATATTCTTTTACAGGGCTTGTCGCAACCGATATGTTCTTTAAATATCCTTTACTGCTTTTTGGCTATTTTGAGTGATAAATCCCCGATATGGCCGATATATTAGCCGATATGTGGACCAATATATCTTTTTATATAGCTTGTTGTAAAATAATATACCGTGTTTGGAATTTTTGGGCGAGATATCAAGATTTCCCCATTATATCAAATGATATTTTGCCCTAAAAAAAGCAGATCGAATGTTGCAACATTGCTTCGCACTTTTGTTTGTTTTAGAAGGTTGATTAGTGATCCTCAACATATATTACTCATATTTTGTATGCTTAAATTTCATACATATGTTGAGATTACATTTTAATACATTATACTATGTATGCAAACATTCATTATGGCATTCCGATATTTACCACATATCTCCGATATTTCCCCGATATCCGCAATCCAATATGAATTTTGGTCATCCGATATTTCCCCGATATCCGATATTTAAAACCTTGCATAGTAGCTGTGATCCTAGCTTTAAAGAGCATTGATGTAAGCCTCACAGCTAGCCATCTCTTAGACACCCCTACATCACCAGGTGCACCAACACTACCAACAATTACCACATTGCCACTGGCAAGTCTTTCCCCATTTCCAACTATCCAACAGCCTTCTTTCCCAACAATTCCTACCCTTCCCATGCAAACTCTCTCTCCTATGCCTGCCGCTACATTGTCAAAGCTTGGACCTCCGCCGATGCCTGCAATTCCCATGATCCCCACATTTCCTGCAACATTGCCTCCTCTGCCTTCTGTTCAGATACCGAGAATTGCCTCCATACCTGCAGGCATTCCAACTATTCCTGGTGTTCAGATATCAGCCCTTCTTTTCCTCTCCCCACCGCTGCCAGCCACTAGTCCTTCAAGATTTTGATGCCGATATAAATGGAGTTACTTTAGTGTGATACGCGACTTATTGAGGTAAGATGCGTTCAGTCCTGAGATTGAAGTGTTTGTGTGAGTGTGATATGAGGTTCTTGTGGTTCAAGCTTATACATTATGTTGCTTACATGTTTATTTGTAATAGTTCATCAATTGGTTACTGGCTTCCTTATATTTGTTTAAGAAAGATCTACAGTGTTTCCACTATATCAGATTAACCTGACGTAAAATGGCATGTTTTAAAAGCTTATTTCAACAGTTATGAAAGGTAAAAGAAACAGGTCCGACTTTGAAAGATGATTACCCAAGGTGAAGTTTCACTAGGAAAGAAATTTAGTTAAAAGAAAATTTCTGAGTTTGGCCAACAGATTTCAACTAGTAAATCGTCTGAGGAAAAAGATGAGAAAACAACCTCTGAACCATCCAAACAAGTACTTTGGTTTAAAGGTACCATCAAAACTAGGCAGATCTCCAAGAAATAAATCTCATCATGACAGGTGAAAGAACAATGATTGAGATGATAAACAAATAGTGAGCATTTGTGTTTAAGACAGATCACCAATCTAATCATCACTTCCAAACATGAACCCGTTCTACATTTGCCAGCCTGCATAGTCTTTCTCCATGATTCGTTTCCCAGAATATAAAGAACCAAGTTTATATGCTGTAAAGCTCCCAAACACCTGCCAAATAGAACATTTTTTGTATAGTCCTTCCTAGTTTAGGTAGATCACATAGGACTATAGAAGCACTTCTTGTGGGTTGAGCAAAATATGCGGACAATATATTTATTAATGGCTTGGATCCTGATATGAACTTTTGACACAATTGAACCAAGACCCACCTGATATGAACTTTTGGATTATTTCCAGCATTTTCTATCATTAGGTAAATGAATATTTAATAACAGTCATTTTAGGAGTTAAACATTTGTGATTTCCTTTTGACACTATGGGGAAAAAACTATATTCTCAATTTGTCTATCTAAGCCCAATTTCAATAAAAATACAATGGCATTGAACTTAAAGGGATATAGTTGTTAAAGCTTAAAAATGACCACAATGGATAGATTAAGCTCGTCATAATACAAATCATAAAATTCCTTAACTATCAATTAACTTATTAAATTTATCATTAATTCAATTTTTTGAAACCAAGGGTACAGATGAAAAACAACCTAAAAATGACTATGCAAAAGGCAAGACTGGATATGTTTTAAAAAAATCATAAGTTGTCTCAGTTCCAGCCTATAGTGATGACATATAATCAAATAAACAGGTGGTTCAACATACCTACACTGTTGAGTCTGACATAAAACTTAGCCTACACCTACACGTGATCGACAGCCATAGACCTGAATGTCAATGTAATGGACAAAACCATCTACACAGCAAACCATGCGAGTTGCATGACCTCAATTGATATATTCATGCCAGATATATGCTTTACTTTACTTAAACTATGGACTAACCTTAAGCAAAAATATCGCTACTCTTCTCCAATAGAAATAATTATCCATCAATGAAAGTTCACGGTTTCTTAAGAGTAAGATGAACCAAAATTAAACAGAACAATGTTAAAACCAAAATTACATTAGTCAGAAAATGTGATAAGTCAAGAGCAAGAACATGATGCCGATGATGAGTAAATTCTTTATGCAGAAGTCAGCCAACGATAGAAATCTCTTAAATTTTCACTAATGTAATTGAGCAAAACATAAAATAAAGTAGTTAAAACAAAATGATGTAGCAATAGAAAACAAATATCCAAAGTAACATTTAGTTAACACGTAGTTCAACTGTCTAATTTCTCACCACATGTCAGCAATCTAGATGAGGAGAGCAAAAACCGACATTTAACAACAGATGATCCATTTCCAACTCCAGAATGGCTACACCAAAACCCTAGAGTTTGTAGAAGTTTACAACTATGGCCTCTCACGAAAACCTTAGCTTTCGGTTTATCCCTGCTATGCATCGATTCAAGCTCTGCAGTTCGCTAAATTTTAGACACCTCAACAGCATCAGAAGCACCAACCCTCCCAGCTATTCCAACACTGCCTATGTCGAGATTGCCACCATTACCAACTGCCCAATTGCCTCCTCTCTCCACAATGCCTACACTCCCAAAATCGGCTCCGTCACCAATGCCAACTGCTACATTGCCTAAATCTTGCACTTCCACCAATGTCGGCAATTCCCACTGTTCCTACAACACTGCCTCATTAGCCTTCAGCTGAAATACCAACTATTTCCTCCAGTCCTACAGGAATTCCTCCATTACCTTCCATCCCCACAACCATTCCTGGATTTCAGATACCACCTATTCCTTTCCTTTCTCCACATTCATCAGCCAAAAGTCCTTGAAGATATTGATGTTGATTATTGGTTGAGTTAATTTACATCTGTTTACGAGTCATTAAGATCGTACTATGCATTCATATTTAGTCTGCTATGTTCACTTATTATGTGAGGTTTATGTGCTTTGTATTTACCAATTATATTGCTTCTTTGTATTTGATTTGTAACATTCATCGACTGAATTATTGACTTCCTTATATTTGTTTCACAATTTGGTACATATTGGCTTTGCTTATTTTTATTTTATAAGTTTAACCTGACAACGAATGTTGGCATATCAAAAGTGTGCAAATCAAAAGTGTGTATTTCATCGATACGTTTTCAGAAGAAAATTAGTATTTGGTTTAATATTTGAGTTAATTCTTAATGGAGAAGTCAACAGAACAAAAAAATCTGTTAAGTCTTATTAACATCTTAGAGCAGAAAAGGATTAAATTGTTGTTAAAGTACTTGCCACTGGAAAAATAACACTTCGGAACAAATTGAACTATTTAGTGAACATGTCTAGCTCTCTTAACTTCCCACAAATAAACAGCTGAGGATAGTGGAAGAAAATAAATGAGAAGCTGAACAAACAACAAAAACTTATTAGCAACAGATCACCTATTTTCCAACTCTAAGAGATCATTCCACATTTTGTCCCAAAAAATCAGCTCAAGTTAGGAGATTGATGTACACAAAGAACACAGAAAGAGCTAGACAACTCCAAGAGGTAGATAATTAGAAGTTTTAGCATTTCAAAATTATGGCTTCATACACCTGAGTTCATCTTAGCTCAAACTCTGGCCTCAGCAAGAATTGATGGAAGCCTCAAACCTGCCACATTTGAGATACCCCAAATGGAGCAGCTGCACAAACACTAACATTGTCATTCCTACATTGGCGCCATACCAATTGCCTCCTCTCTAAACAATTCCTGCAGTCCCAAATCCAACTTTACTGTGCATTGCAACTGCAACGTAGTTCAATAGACAGGCTTAATAGATAGGTTGACTTCAGTTCTAACCAATCTGGGTGGTATATAGTTCAATAAAAAATGGGTGAAGTCGTGCCTACACTGTCTGATCTAAACCAAAACCTCCCCCACTCATGATTAAAAACAGACATAAATGACAACGTAATGGGGAAAAAAACTCTTTTAATCCAGTTGACAGGCATGCTATTGCATGGCCTCACTTGATATATCCTGCCTTTCCTTCATAAAAGTTATGACTAAAATTGAACAAAAAAATTGCTTAAAAAATTGAACAAAAAATTGTTGTGGCACTTCTACATGTTTTCTAATAAAAATAACTAGCCATGAACAATAAATCTTTTCACAATTTCTTAATAAGTTAAATAGTGAATCGAAATAGAATAAGATGTCTGTAGAAAACAAAAACTACAGAAGAAAATCAAAACTGTGATAGATGGCGTAAATTATTTCATTCATTAAGGCCAATATCAAAATACACAATAATTGATCTGTTCAGAAGGTGGATGAAAGATTTTTCAAAAATCAAAAATTAATATTTTCATTGCCTTACCTTAAGAAATAGAATAAATTGTAATCCGCAAGTGAAGTAGGACGCTAAGAAACAAGTGTAGACATAGAGGGTAGTAACGCTATAATTCTAACGTCCCATTAATGGTGATTAGAACATTAAACTGAAGGAAGATTTCAGCTAAAATTAGCAGTCAGGTTAATTCCTAGAAATAACAAATAACAAATACAGAACAGAACAATTATATTTATCAAGAATGTACAAAAAGATTGATTTTGATTCACCTTTCTAATCAGATCTAGGTTCAAACAGTATTGAAATTACCCAATTTTTTGAGTTACGAACAGGAACTTTGGTGATTTCATATATATGAAAGGCAATGATTTTGTTAGGCAATATTTACAAAGATCAACAGTAGGTTTATTGTAGTGCAGAAACATCTAATGTTAGTATGGACTATTGAGTATAAATACTATACAGAAAAATCTCCACTTAACAGGAAAAAATAACTTGTTGAAGAAATTGGAAAAAGACGGTCTCAATCTGATTTACGGGACCAAATTGACGGTCTCAATCTGATTTTCTAGACCAAATTTAAATCAGTAATTTACTTTAGATATCCTTGTTGAGCATTTTATTGTGAACGATAGAGTAAAATTCACAAAAATACCATAAATTATTAGAGCATTTACAAAAAAAGTCCCATAAATTATACTTAACCAGTGAAAAAGAACATAAACAATTTTATTAAACTACCATTGACTGTCAGACATTATTGTAAGTTGGCACATGATATAAATGTGATACATTTTGGACCATTTTGCCCTTATTTATTTTATATAACTGCTCTCTCATTCTTCCCCCTTCTTACTTGTTAGGGGTATTTTAGACTTTTTAACAATGTCATTAACACAGCTACTGTTATTTTCTGATATGTGTGGCATTTTTCTGCAGATATAAAAGTTCATGGCAGTTTTCCCTAATAAAAATAGTTTATGATAGTCTTTTTTTTTCGAAGTCCCAAGTAGTTCATGGTAGTTTTGTGAAATTACCCTAAACCAAAACTGAGGAATAAGAAAATAAGAACGAACAGCAATTGGAATATGACACTTGAGCGTGTTCTTAAGAAGTCAGAAGCAGCTTCAATTGAGGCAAGTTAAAGCAGGTCCATAAGATTTAAGGAAAAGTCAGACATGTTAGACAAGAACTGATGTGACCAATTAGCCATATCATTGCCAGGATATGATGCTCATGAAAAGTTAATTCTTTACGTATAAGTCAGTAACGAGGAATTTCTAAACCCTTCACTAACATACTGAAGCAAAGTGAGGATAAAGTCATTACTACAGGATGAAGTAGCACAGGGAAACAAATATTTCAATGTACTGTTTGGTCAAACATGCAGCTCAATCCTCTAACTAACTACCAATGAAACAGCCAACCTAGACCCCACTTTGACATAAGGAGCAAATAAGATGACAAGGTGAACAAACAATGAACACCTACATTTCATAACAGATTACCTATTTTGGACACCATAGAGATTATACCACATTTCTTCTGCATAAACATGTCCCAAACCTAGAGATTGCTCTACACAATACAAAGAAGAAAGAACTTTGGCATGTTTAGTAGTTTACAATTATGGCCTCCTATACTTTGATCACCTTCACGGCTTCACTTTCCTTCTAGTCCTACTAAACATTAATGCAAGCCTTGCAGCTCGCCATCTCTTAGACACCCGAGCACCAGATGCATCAACCTGACCTACCATTCCAACGCTGTGTATGCTAGTGCTGCCTCCAGTTTCAACCACTCAACCGCCTCCTCTCCCCACAAATCCTACACTTCCAATGGGAGCTCTGCATGCCAGCGGCCACATTCCCTAAGCTTGCACTGCAACCAATGCCTGTCATTCCCACAATGCCCACTGTTCCAACAACATTGCCTCCTTTACCTTCTGCTCAAATACCAACTATTCCCTCCATTCCTACGGGTATTCCCCCATTTCCCACAATCCCAACAACCATTCCAACTAATCCTGGAGTTCAGATACCACCTATTCCTTTTCTTTCCCCACCTCAAGCAGCAACTAGTCCTTGGCCATCTTGAATTCTTGATGTTAATGGAGTTAATTTATAGCTTTTTATGGGTCAGTGAGCTGGTCGAATATTTCACTTTTAGTTTGTTATGTTCATTTGTGATGTGAGGTTTATGTGGTTTGTATTTATTGATTATATTGCCTGTACCTATTTGATTTGTAATAATCATCAGCTGGATTACTGGCTTCCTTATAGTTGCTTCAAACTTAAACGTATTCATTATACAATTTAGTACAATTCTGAAAAAATGTATGCATATATATATAAGGAGTGTCGAAGAAGTATCGGGTAAGGGTACGGGTAAGAGATGACTCGGGATGGTTTCATGATAGAAGTACCCAAGCAACATAGGCGCGCTCCAGCATCTTTGATATTACAATCCAGCCTGTTGGAGTTATAAGAAACAAAAACAAAGGGGGAAAAAAGTAGCTACAATTGGATAAGTAGTTATTATATACAAGAAAGCATTATTAATCATAATGTTGCTAGGCTCTAAGAAACATGAAAAAATTCAGTCAATTTATAATTTGTACTGATTAACTGATTTTGAAATTTCCAGGCAGTAAACTAAAGGTGTAAATCAGTAATAACATTCTTCAATCTAGCCAAACGAATAACTAATGATCAGATTTATTTACCATACACGTAGAAATATTAGCACATATAGAAGATTGAAACATATAAGAGATACATATAGATTTATATACACAGGGAAGTTAAGGTATTCTAGGGGAAGTACAAGTTTACCTTCTGAAATTTCAGGCGATCTGACAGAAATCAGGTGACACAATCAAGGAAGTTATATTCCTTTCATAATTCCCAAAGTTGTACTTTTCAAGCAATTTGATCATGAATCAAGAAGAACAGATGTAACCAAAACCAGTGCTAATGGCTGAAGGACTCTAGTTTACTGCAGCAAGTGGATTTGATCAAAATTCTCCAGGTGTCTTCGATCGTAATCTATGAAGATGACAATGGTGAAGCCACCTTTACCAGTATCATAGTCCTGATTTATCCTCAACTTTAAGAGATTGGGCCTGTTGCAGATCAAGCAACTCAAGGGAATATAGAAATTAATGCAAAGGCATGTTTCAGTACGGAAAATCTGCATTAATTCTAGGAGCAAAAAACAGACAATCTTGTGTAATAAGAAATTATACATATTTGCAAATGTATACAAAGAAATTCAAATTAAAAGATGCTGAAAATATTACCCAGTGATGTAGTTAAAAAATTGAATGATGGATAACCAAGTTGAAATGTCAATGCATTAAATTCTTAGAAAAATGCACCCTATTTCAGTCTAAGTTGCTTGACTTCCAGGATGCATTTTTGAGAAAGCAACAAAAACACAACTAAATTCATGATTAATGGATAGAAAATTATTACTGTCATGAACAAAAGGTGAATAGTAGCACTTACAAGAGCTGAGCTCAACTGGTGTGCTGTAGGCCGCAGCATATATCGGAAACCAAAACTGCAGGTAGAGCACAGATCTATTCTCAAAATTTATTGAGCTTTTGCTTGTGGTAAAAAAGTCAGCTTTTGAAATTATTTAGGATTTTTTTCGTTGGTATAGCCCTTTCATTACTACTAATGGTGTATACCTCTTTTCTCCTTCACAAGTAGATAGAGATTGTTTTAGCGAACCACGTTATAATTTTTCTTTTTGTGCATGTATTCTGATTACAATTTGATTACAAAAGAGAAGAGAATGAATTTTGTTCTCTCCTTTGTTTAAAACTGGGTTCTTCTCAGTGGCGATGGAATGCCTCCTTCGATTGCTCGCGTCGAATTTGCTCTCCGTTGACGATCCGACCGTCTTTTATCTCGTGGGAACGATGAACTTCTGTGGAAAGTTTAATGGATAACTCTGAATGAGTTTAAGAACTTTGAACGAGTTAGAACTCTGTTAATAGAGTTGTTAGAACCGAAAATTCGGTTAATGACCAAGCTGATATTCTGTTGTTGAAGAATCCTCTCAGATTTGATCTTCTGAATTTGATTCAAAAATCCTATCTCCAAGGACTTTTCTGTTGCTGCTGTTGAATCACCAAACCTGAGTGGTTGAGATCCTCAAAAATCCAACCTGCTGCCAACTCTTCCGCTCCAAAAAGCCAGCCCTCAGTGGTCGATCTGAGCCAAGAAATTCCCCCCTCGCTGCCCAGTTGAGTTTACTCGCTTTTATAGGGGATTAAGGGGGTGTAACTGCCCTCTAAATCCGCTCCTAAGTGGGCGTGATTTCCTCAGATCGTGGGGAAAACGGTTCTGAAACCGTTCTGAAACCGTTCGACTCATATTTGAATGAGTCAAACACCCAACCTGGCGTTGATTGAGACGCGAGGTTGGGTGTTGACTGAACATCCAGAACGCGAGGGTCGCTCACGTTTCGCTTGTTGTAACGTGGGTCCGACTCCAGCGTTTTGATGTTGTAACGTGGGTTCGACCCTCGCGTTTTGATGTTGTAACGCGGGATCGACCCTGACGTTTTGATGTTGTAACGTGGGTTCGACCCTCGCGTTTTGATGTTATAACGCGGGATCGACTCCAGCGTTTTGATGTTGTAACGTGGGTTCGACCCTCGCGTTTTGATGTTGTAACGCGGGATCGACCCCGGCGTTTTGATGTTGACACACGGGGAGGACCTCCGCGTCTTGTCTTGAAGAGATTATCACAAAGTAATCTCTTTTGTCATAGCGTTGCAAAGATCATTGTCTTGTAATCTTCGTCTTGGCTCCTTGAGAATATGAGAGTCGTCAGATTGTAACTCCCGATGTTGATTATGAATGCTATTGAACTAGAGCTCTCATCGGTTGTCGTGAAGGTCGTCAGATTGTAACCTTCAGCGATCTACGTGAAAGTCTTCAAATTGTAGCCTTCTGGAAGTCGTCAGATTGTAACTTCCATCATCGGTGTTTGATGGAGGATAAGCTATCTATTGTGATTTTTAGACAGCCTACAGCAAGTTGTCTAATCTGTTCGCGTAATCTATTCTCCATTTGACAGCCATCTCACATATCAAACACCCAACTTGCTTCCGCAATACCAAAAAAATTCACACTTCTACTCCTGCCAAATGCCAAAGAAAATCAGGACTGCAAGCAAAATATGAGGCTACAGATTTCCACATGATTTTGTTTAAATGGCAAAAATTATTCGCTCCCAGTTTCTTCAATATTACAAGCCAATCCATTGCAATAAATATTCAAAGGAAAAAATGAAAACAATGAAGGAACAAGCAGCAACTGAATGAATAAGAAAAAGGCAAGAATGATTTGTCATGATTTTGTTAACTTGCATAAAGCAAGCAAGAAACTTTCAATTGGGGATGTGTCCCTACTTGACTGATCAAAAACTAAATGAAATAATTCATCATTATATTAGCCATTCTTGAAGACAGAAAAATTTGCATATGTATAGAGGTTAAACCATCTCATAGTCACATGAACTGGTACATACATATTTACTAAGGTAATGGTCGCAAAAAAGAGGTGAAGATATTCTTATGGAAGAATATCTTCACCTGCTAAAATTGCAGATAAAAATGACAAGGAACAAATGATACAATTCGGTTTGAAATTATGATTCCCCATCATCATTTTAGGAGCAATACATTCCTAGTCATCTGATCATGGACCATTCAACTTCAACCAAAACCGGTTCTAATGTTTGAGAAATTCCAACTTTCTGCTGCAAGAGGAGTTGAGTGAATCCTCCAGGGCCTCAATTCGATCATAATCTACCTTGAAAGTGATCATGGTGATGCCATCTTTTCCAGTATCATAGTCCTGCTCAATGCCCTCAACTTGAAAAGATTGGAGCTGTCAACAATTCAGTGAAGTAACAGAAATCAATTTCGAGGCATAACTAAATACAGAAATCACTCCATTACTACTAAGAGTAATAATATCTTATATAATAATTGAATTATGTCGATTCATTTGGGTATACGTTGTAAGTCAACTTCTACTTACTGTTTTCACTTTAACAAATAACATAGCTAGAAGTCGGTTTACATCATTTGTAGGCATCCTCAACATGGCAAAAGCATCAGATTTATAGCAAAATCCATGAAGCAGTAAATACCTACATAATCTAAATCGCCCACATGAACTGCCTAGTGATATCGCAAGTTTATCTCATTTCTGTGGAGACTCTTCGACAATTGCAATACACATACTAAAGTAAAGACACTAAACCAAGTTTATATATTAGACTATGGAAGGATAGAGCCAAATTCTATTTGGCATTTGATTTCATCCTCTTAATCATCCCCTGAAAGTGGGATTCACTACGAGAAATGAGATCCATTAATGAATTGAAGGTTTAACAAACAGCTCTCAATCTGACATCAGTCTTTTATGAGTTGGTGCCATGGGTTGTAGACATTCAAAAACGTCAGACCGTCAATTAAATGCCTCACATGCTATGTCGGACCCACCAAGGGCAAAATGGTCATTTAATATGGCCAATGGACTTGTTAAAAGTCAAATGAGTCTATGATTGACTAAGGGTACAAGTCTGCAGAACCCTAGGTCAATGCAAGATGAGGATCAGTTTCAAAACCCACATGCGAGGTTTGAATTGTCACGCAGGGCTAACATCTAATGCATGAGGCTGAATCATCTAGAGAAGCTATCAGCCTCGCACCACATGTGAGGTTAGCAATTCCCTGATGCACATGAGGTTAATGAGGTTAAAGGGATGCCATGTCAGCCTTCTAATAGTCACTAGCAGTCAGGACAGCAACATGGCAGAAGAATGCAGAACAGAAAACACAAAATGCCCACAATCGATTACGCGGGGCTACAAAACGTAATTGACAATACGTGAGGCTATTTCACCAGTGTAAACTGCAGTTTTTGTTAAAAAGTAGGAGAATTTTTTAAAATAGACCCTTTCACCAATATACTTATCATTTTCGACCTCTTCGCAAAGTACTTATCAAAATTGATCTAGTTTCAATCACGTCAGCATCGTGCGCCAAAACTAGGTCAATTCTAAACAAAATTGTTTACAAACCCCACGGGATGTGAATCCCGTAGAGTATAATTGGTAATTAATCTCTATGGGATTCCATGTAATTAGCAAAAGCCACTAATTATACTGGATTGCCAATCCCATATATAATATTTCAATGCAAATTTTAACAAATGTCACACTGGGTCAAGTGGTTTTAGATCATAATTTTTAGCCTTCTCCTTGGAAGGTAGTGTGTTCAAATCTCACATTTGTCAAAATTTGTATTTACTTTTTAATTTTTCCTTTCAATGTTGGTAAAATTTCGAAATCCCGTACAAGATTTCCAAAAGTTTTACTAAAATAAAATAGAAAGGAAAAAAAACAAATGACAGATGTGGGATTTGAACCCACACCCATTTAAAACAAGTCTTACGACTAGCACCTAAGACTATTAGATCAAACTATCTAATTTGTTGGAAATTATATAAATGTAGTATGTACAGGATTCATAATCCCATAGACTTTAATTGAGTATTTAAACTCTATGGGATTCCCAAATCCGTAAAGTTTGTAAAATATTTTTTTCAAAGTCGGCCTTATTTTAGCACACGAGGTTGACATGGCTGAAACTATCGATTTTGAAAAATACTTTTAAAATAGGTCAAAATGGTAATTATTTTTATGCAGTGTTCTAATTTAAAAATTCCTCCTAAAAAGTATTGCTTAACTCTAACTGTAAAAACAACGTACACTGCAAGCTGTCAAACTAGGGGGCAACCCTATGTCAAGTTAAGGGGGCAACCCTATGTCAAGTTAAGGGCGTCTCAAGCAGAATTTTCCCTCTATAAATAGAAACTCTTAACCCACATCTCAAGGGCTCAATTCTTGCTCCACTTTTAACTCAAGTTTTCAGAGAAGACTCCCATTTGCTCAGGTTTTTTCTGTCCAAGGCTCATGATCGACTTTCTCTCATCTCGGGTTGCTTATGCATTATGTGGCTTTATCATAAGCTTGGCACTAGCCAAAATTTATCAAACTCCCCCCCCCACCCCCCCCCCCCCCCACCCAAGTTTTTCAAGGATTCATTCACCTACAACGCGCTCAACTCTTATACTCTTTTGGATCAATATTACCCTCGAGATACTCAAAAACTTCACCAACTGAAGCTCCCTTCAAGCAAAAGTTAGATCAAATGCCAACGACCCTCAACTTGATCATGCGGTCCACGACGCGTAAGATTCAGACCTTACTAGGCACATCAACTACCCAGAAAAATAAAGATGAAGTAATTCCACTCTAGTTAGTTCCCAAAACGATAAGAAGTGCAATGGCCTCTTCACAATCAACCATAAACAATGGTAACTTTGTAAGAAAGATAGAATGATGAGAACCTTGCTAGCCAGTTTGACAACTATAGAAAACAGTGGCAGTCCTGACACCAAATGTAGTTGGGTTGGGCTAAGCCCTAGATAGGTATAGGTCCACATTGATAGACTATCCTTACCAAATTAATAAATGGAACAGTTAGGGCAAAACTCTTCCTGTTTTGACCTGATGGTATTATTAATTATCATATAATATAAATAAGAATAATATTTGCGTAGTTGTCACATTGTTATTTAGCTTTACTACCAGATGCTAGTCCTACGCTTACTCTTTTTATTGAAAATTGTAAAAATATATATTACAACTTCAATAAGTTGAGTAAACCACATTCTATTCCTTTGAGATGAAAACACTAGAACTTAGTTTTTTCTAGCAGTAACTTTTGTGCACATAGCTTGTAGAAATTTTTTAATTATGCCATCTTAATTCAAAACCATTAACAACAGGAATACTTCAGTTAGGTTCAATTTACTTAATCACCAGGCTAGTCAAGCAAGAGTCACAAAGCTTAACCCAATTATAGATCAAGCCGAATTTGATTCCTTAATCAAGCTGGTTATGTTTTCTTCAGTTAAGCTAAATAAAAATTTATTCATGATAATTGGGTAACTCGAATCTGATTAGTTTTACCCTACTAATGTGTGTGTGATGAATATGGGTATTATTGGCACCAAGGACCAAGTTTAGTCCTTGATAGTGAGGTGATCACTTCCCATCCGCTCATCTAAACATGAGAAACCAAGTGAGCAGCATTTTCAAGTAAAGGCATTTAATGTGTGGCTCAAAAGTGGTCTCACTACCAAGGACAAAGCTTGTCCTTGGTACCAAGAATGCCTCTCCTTTCTTTCCCTTACCAAGGACAAAGCTTACCCATCACTTTCAGCTATTAATAGCTCATTTTGCTAAATAAACCGCCACCTCATAATCATCAATCCCATGTGTATTACTCCGGTCATGTCTATCTCTGCCTTAGTCAAAGTCAAAGCTAGCCCAAGCAAAGCCTCATTCAATCATGAACATTTAGGGCTGCTTGTCTAGCCGCTTTAGCCTCTGCGATAGGAGCAAGCCTCGATTTTCCCCAAGACTAGGAAAGATTCTGACAAACAGGTGAAAGGATAATTTATATAAGATGTTCCAATGCTAAGCAAATAATAATAATAATTTCAAAGAGCCAAAAGGATAGAGGAAGGGAAGTGAAAAGGTTCACCTCGTTTGGGAGATATTTTTAAAGGGAATGGAAGGGAGTTGACGTGACAAATTTAATCTCAATTATCCTCCATTCTATATGATTTGATTCCTGATATGAAAATAACGGTTAATAAATGATTCCCCTCCATTTCCTTTACTGAACTCCCAAACATGATATTATGTTTTCCTCTCCTTTCTTTCCCTTACCCTGTCCTATTTTTCCTTCACTTCTTTTTCCTTCCCCTCCATTAGTAAACTCCCAAACATAGTGCAATAAATGTGAAACAAGAATAGCATATCCCAAAACTTATTTAGTTTATTTGCTAACTTGAAATGTATTGTTTCTAGAAGATTACATGTCACTAATATCTTTACAGCTTTAACTTTTTGATGTTTTTATATTTATTGATACAACCTTGTCATGCAATAGCAAACTAGAGATGATCATTAGTAGTACAAAATACACTATTAACTCAATGCCTAACCATTTAACCAATGACTAGTGTTTCACTTGCAGTTGCACACTTTTATCTACAAGTGTTCCACAGTTGTGGTGTTAATGCAATATAGGTCTATTAGTATATTATCTATTAGCCTTTACTTGTCTATGTTGTTTCTCCGACAACTGTTTACAGCCTTCATTTTGATCACCACATGCCTAAGTTGCACAGGTATGGGTGCGTTGTACGGGTATGCCGGGACACGATAAATTTGTAATAGGAGAATTCATGAGATATAATCATGGTTCTGAGCTATAAATGTGAACGACCATTTTGAATCATAGCTCTTAAGGCTGAAACAAACTCGACCCTTGTCCACAAAGTTACAAAAATAAATGTTAAGTGTAGAATATATATCCAAGAAGTGTATGACGAGTGTTTTAAATTAAAAATGCATTGTATAATTGAGTACATATCTAAATAAATGTATGCCTACATTAAGGAGTGTCGAAGAAGTGTTGGGCATTGATATGGGTACGACATGTGTTGGGTATGGGCATGACTCTGCATTTGAAGTACCCATGTAAATAACACATGCATACACATGTTAATATGCATAATATATATGTGAATTCAACACATAGCTGAATTAGATGAAGGATTTTACCTAAGCGTTCATGCACAGTAAAAACAATGTTCTAACAAGTAGAAAATGAAAATAAAAAAGGGTTTTTTCTGATATCCATCCCCTCCCCAAATTCATCTTTATTTTAAAGTAAATCTTCCAAAAGATGGAATTAAAAAATAAGTCCACCAAGTCCTTTCAAGTCACACCAAATCGGTTCGCCTAGTTAAAATTTTAAAGGATTTGGGCGATTTATTTTATCCATCTATTTTTTGGGGGGCTTATTTTACAATGAAGACAAATTTGGGAATCAATAACATAAAATTGCAGATAAAAATAAGAACTACAATGTACAAGTGAACAAGCAAAATACACATTCAAACTCATCATTAGGACTTGAAAAAAGAAGTCATGATTCTATTCTACAGTCCATGAACCAAAGAAAGTCATATAATGTTTTTCTATCAACTTGATATGCACCTGATGATACACAGTTCCCAACAATTCAAATGGCACCTCAACACCAATTGGGGCCTGCAATATAATATTCAAGTATTATAATGAGCTTTTAAAAAGATGAAATGTCTAGTCTTATTTGTTTATTCTACTTGGCATTAGCCCTAGGAAAGCGTTTCTCTAAGAGAAGACAAAGAAAAAACAATCTGCCAGAGAACAATATATTACTTTGGGTTTTACAAAACAAGTTGTAGCACTTTTGAGGCATTCTAGAGCAACTCCTCCATAAGCCCTAACCAATCCTCCAGTTCCCAGCTTTATACCTCCAAAATACCTGTATAAATAAAAAACAATTTAGACGTGACTGTCAAATGACAGAGATCTTTTATCGTGAACTAAATTACCAGAATATCAAAAAATTATTAAAATATAGGAACTGAGATTTTGGATCAAGGATCACTAAATTAAGTAGTAATGATCACCTAATGACAACCACCATCACCATGTCGATACCCGAGGAGACAATAGCAGAATATATCGGCTTTCCAGCTGTCCCTGAAGGTTCCCCATCATCATTACTGCGATATTGATCTCTGAGCTACATAAACTCATTCGCCAGAAAATAAGGAACATAAAGATTGTAAGGAACCATAAATTTGCTAACTGGTCAACAATATATTACCTTGTATGCCCAGCAATTGTGAGTAGCACGGGGATCTTGAACCTTGAATTAAAGAAAAGGAGAGATTAAAACAAAGGAATTATTAACCAGCAATTCAGATCCTAAGCATGTTATGCTATAAAATGCAAAAACTATCACCGAAGATGCTGATGTTCAAGCATTCTTCAGTTTCCATTTTTCTACCGTCTAAGGCCCATTAGACTATCTACAAACTGAACTATTTATATAGGTAAAGAAGAAAATACATTGTCACAAAACAAGCAGGTAAATAGACTCCTAGACATATCAGGTAAGACAATAAAAACACGACGCCATCTTAACAGCTGGTTTCTAGGTTTCTTATCAAAAAGCTCACTACATCATAAAGAGTTAGCACCAATCTGCAGAGGAATTCTTGCATCAGCCAGGGGTAAGCATTAACTTGCAGAGGGCTAACATGACTGGCAGTGAAAACAATTATGTCGCGGAGGCTTCCTAAGCATATGGAGTTTCTGCACACACCCAAACTCAAGTGGAAAAAGGAATGAATAATGGTGCTAGTATAATGGACCTGATAGGAGAATACCTGTTGTTGCCGGCAAAACTGCCATGATAAAAAAATCCTGATCAACTAAGAATGTGCCTAGGACTTGCATATGGACAGTCCATAAACTGTTGACTGGAAACAGCGAGAAGCCTAGGATCAATCTAAATGGAGATAGAAATGGAGATGCTGCTGCATGACCTTAATTTTAAAAACAATTAGTCGCCATTAGGAGCCTGTCAGTCTAGCCAATAATAGAATGGGATAAGGGAGTGTCAATGACATGGGACTGTTAATAGAATGGGATTGTTACAGAAATTATGACACCCTCTTCTTATCATTAATTTCTTGTGTCTTTCTGATTTAAGTATTTCACACCCACTTTAAAAAAAAAAGGAGAACAAGCACCTTGGCGTCCACCTAAGCATCTGGCCGCTCAGTGCCGGGTCCAGCACCCAGAAGCACTCAGCGCTTTACAAAACCCTGGTTCAAGTCGTGAATCCAAAAATTTTTACAATGGATTTATTACATCAGTGCATGTTGGAAAATCAAACCCTCTTCACTAGAGTCCTTCATCGATTTAATAGAAAAATCCTCACTTTCACGACTTCGTCAACCTTCATGGAGGTGAAGATGAATAAACACCAACATCTCTTAAAAAAATGTGGTGGAAAGATTTACTTAACTATTGGGTGCATCTTCTACCTACATATTTTGGTTTCAAATAGCTACTCGTCAAGGTCTTTTTTCCCCATCTCCTGCAAAATCTAATACTCTACAATGAGCCAGCTTCATTTTGAAATCAAAATCTTGTCAACAATTCCATCACTTGCTCGTGGTGTAAATTGTCAACAAGAAGAACTTAAATTGCACATACGAAATCATAAATTACAACCTTTTGCCCCAAATTATAGGCCAATTTCAATTAACATCCAGTTGATTCAAAGGAATATAAATAATGGATTGGAACCGAAAATGAGGGTTTAAAAACAACATTTCTCATTAAAATAAAAAAAAACCTAACGCGAAGAACGACGGAATAATAATAAACCATAAAAATGAATTGGATTAAGAAAACCTCGTTGAGAAAAGAATGGGCAGATCGCTCGTCGGAGATGGGAGCGGCGATGGCGATGAACTTGCTCTTCTTAATCTCGCGCTCGAAGGTGGCGCGATCTTTGAGAGTCGTGTACGAAGGCGGCGGGGGCGGCGGCGACGACATCTTCGACCGGTTGATGATTCCGGTGACGCGAAGGGTTGCCGTGCTCTCTGCTCTTGATGCTGCGGTCCCAAGGAGGGCGGAGGATGAGAGACGAGGCGGTACTCTTACCACCATCGGGCTTTCTTATTAGAATTAGAAAAGTTGGTTCGGTTAAAGCTCAAAGGGGGCAGACTCGCCAATACGGGTGGCGAACGGGTCCGGTAGGATCAATTTCGGATCGACGCAATCAGATCCGTTTGTTTTATGGATTAGAGCTTTGCTACACTGACCCAAAATATGGGAGTAATAGAGGGGACAAGTGAGGTGTCTCCCACCTATTGGATAATGAGTTGGCCATCATTATCCAATAAGAGAGAGACACCTCACTTGTCCCCTCTATTGGTCCCATATTTTGGATCCTTGAGGAATTTTTCTATGGATTATTCGACTCGATCCGTCGCCCGTATAATAAACAGGGGGGTTTTAGATATTAGTCCCTTAAACCATACCTACTTTCGTATCAGTCCCTCAAATCTTTATATTTTAATATTAGTCCCTCAAATTGCGTTAAGCTGTTGATATTAGTCCTTATGGTTAGTTGGTGTAAAAAATGCAAGGAATATTTTGTTAACTTTAACCCTAGCCATAAATCTATATACTATTACTAAAAACTGTTACCCTTCAAAACGCCACTTGGCAAAAATGACACGTGACAAATTCTCCTTTTTTTAAAAAAATCTATATCTTCTATTAAAATGTTACCCTTGAACATGCCGCTTGGCAAATTCACCTTTTTTTTATTTCCTAAATAAAAAATAAATTCCCCTTTACCTGAGAACCACCTCATATGAGCAACTCCAATGGGGAGGCTGCAAAATGCAGCCTCCCCAAAGAATATTATTGGGAATATGCTTTTTTAGAGGGGGGGCACTCCAACCATCCCCTCTATATGAAGCTCTATTTGTATTTCCAATTGATTTTTTTTATAATACTTTAAATAGATTTGAAGATATAAAAAATATAAAATGTTAAAAAATTATATAAATTAATTTAAAATATAAAATATATTAATAAATTAATACTAAAAGTTAAAAATATGGAGATAACGGAAACTGAACGATTCCAACGGTTCCTTGCTCGACATAAGAGGTTGAAAAACAAAGAAGCTCATTTTGCACTTCGAAATGCATTGATTGAACATTTGTGGGAAAGACATGGAAATGAAGCGATGTAACTTTTTTTAATAATAAAATAATTACTTTTTTATTTTTAATTACTTAGTTCTTGAAATTTTATATTTTAATTAATATTATTCAATATTAGTCTCATTTTGAAGGTATCGACAAAACATTTTCAACTGTAAAACTTTTATTTAAAAATAATTACTAGAAATAAACTTATGTTGATTTTAAATTAAATATCTAAAAATAATTAGTTAGTTAGAAGGGTAAAATAGAAATTTTATTAGGGGGAATAGTGAAATGGTGGGGCTGTATATTTGGAGAAAAAACTCCAAATATTCAGCCCAGTTTCCGGTTTTGCAGCCGATCTCCAAAAAATGGAGATCGGTTGGACTTCAACCGGGCTGCATTTTGGAGAAATGCAACCTGGTTGGAGCTGCTCTAAACATTTAAACGTTATTACCCATCTCTTCAATTCCCAATATTAACCTTTCACCCACATCCATTTTCACCCACCTTCTCACACCTTCCATTAAAACTTCAGCTCTAATTAATTCACCCTAAATTCGACCACATATTTTTTCTCTTTCTTCATTTCCCAAAAAAGCCTCTTTGTGTTCGTCTCCTAGAGAAATCGTGCTCCGCCTCTTCGTCTCCGTCGAGCACAGAATTTATGCTTCTCCTTGAGAACCCAATCGTCTTCAGTTTTGATTGTGATCAGAATTCGTGCTCCGCCTGGAAATTTCAAAAGTAAACCCCTCGAGCTTCTTACCCTGAAACCCTAAATCAATGGTCGCTGCTCTTTCCTCTTCATTTCTCGCCTATCCAACATCCACAAAAATTTCTAGAACCCTGCTCTCTCAGTTCTACAGCCCCCTCCCTCTCCCCTCCTCCGTGCCTCTCTCTTCGTCGCAGTCGATTTCTAGGTATAATTTTTGTCTGCGATTTGTTCACTGAAATAAGGTCATTTTTGTGTGTGTGATGAATTCTTATGATTTACTTGAGTTTTAGGAAAATATATAAGGTTAGGGCTGCGAGCTTGAAGGAGAATGATGAGGAGGTGATAGCTGAGGATTCTTTTCGAGCGAGGACTCCTCTTGATAATGAGAGGAAAGAGATGGACGCTGAGCAATCGGAGCCGGTGGCGGTGGAGAGATGGGTTATTAATTTTGAGCAGTCTGTTAATGTTTTTCTCATTGTAAGTTCAATTTTTATTTCTTTTTCCTGTTTTTTTTTTGTCGTGGATGGTGGTTTCGATCTATCGCTGATGATAACGTGATATGTTATACTAATGTAAGACAATTAGATGGAGTCTACGGAATTCTTCTCCTTGACAACGAAGATTCCAACCCCTCGAGATGTGAATGAGCTCTCTTGTGGGTCTCAACTATTATTTTTATTTTCGGGCGGCTTGCTTGAGGGGTTCTAATTTTGTCGGTAAAAATCCTTTAAAAAAATCATATTTTGAGGAAATCATTTTTAATTGGATACCTTATATCTAATTTTCAGAAAATTTAGGGGGAAAATGTTAGATGTGTTAAAGTGAAGAAAAACTCATTAAATACCTTGGGCTCTTTTTTAAAAAATTAATTGAACATTTTTTTATCTTTAACAAATCATCATAGGCTATATACGTTTCGCTCATCTGTTAGAACTACAATGAACATTTTTTTATCTTTAACAAATCATCATAGGCTATATACGTTTCGCTCATCTGTTAGAACTACAAGTAGATATAGTAGTTTAATATATTTTGTCTAGAGAGCTTTATTTTTTTTCCTTTACTTTTTTAGCTATGTAATAATAAATGTAATTGACTCAATTGTTATACACTAAATATCCTGAAATTTGAAAATTCATATAAGGTAGTAAACTTTTACTAATTAGAAATTAGTATATATCTTGCAATATCTTATTTTATGTAAGCAAATATGTGCACAAATGTCAATTGGAATTACTATGCGGAAAGTACTAATTTCATGATACGTATAAAATCGATAATGCAATTGCTAAAGGAAAATTTTATGCTTATAGGCTACAAGTCATATGATAACTTATAAAATGATATTTAGCCAAGATGCATTTGCATCTATTAGCTTAATTATTCTATTGATAGACTATATAGCATATGAGACATTATAGATGTTAATGTAAGAAGGTGATCTGCTCTAATTCCCTATGCATTCATGTTTCATGTTCATTTACTTTATGTTCAGAAGGTTATATGTCTTGGTATGTCCTATCTTATTGCTTTTGTCTTTCCTATGACCATAAAACCCCGGTGAAACAGTAAGAGACATGGCGAGCTGCTGGAGATCAACAACTTGATGCTATTTAGTTGAGGTCAGATCTTTGGTGAATGGAATGGTTTTTTGAGCTCTATATTTTGTTGCTAAATGTTGTTATTTTTGCCTTTTTTGGGTGTGATTATGTTAGGAGTTGTTTTGATAGGTCTTTGATGTATACAGCTAGGGAGTTTTATGTTTCTTTGGTGTGATGTAATGAGATATATTGTTCAATTTATTCTTTGGTTGGGGATGTTGGTGATTTCATGTAAGTAGATTGTAATCACCCATTTATTTCAAGAATGTATTGCTCGGCTGGGGTATTCTTTGAAGACCCCATCCTTTCTCTTAAGAAAACGTGGTGAAAGCTATTCGTACATGTGAAGAGCTTGACTTCATAATGATTAATTGATGCTAGACAATTTTCTATGCTGATTTTAAGGTCGTCCCTACTTGATCTGTATTTTCTTGAATACATTTTGTGCTTGCTGAACCAATTTTATTGTATTATATCTTGAATAGTGGTCATGTTATTTTGATATAGCACACAAAAGATATAATGTTCAATCAAAGTATCTCATTCATTCAATGGTGTAATTTTTTTGTGAGACCTTCAAGTAGTGTGATTGGATTAAGAGCTGCATTTGGAGAAATAATCTTTTAATAATCCATATGATTCTTAGTTCTTATATCCAAATGTCTAAAATATTTCAATTCCTTTGGGTAATTTTTGGCAAATATTTATTTTATGAAACCTTATAAGTTGCTTCATATTTATTTTTACTTATTTTATTTTTTTTATTGATGTTTTCTTTTTCTTGAAAGGGAGCCTGAATTTGGTTTTTTCTTTTTGTTGAAAGCTATGATCAATTATGATTTTATTTCATTTGAAAGGGAGCCTGAATTTGGTTTTTTCTTTTTGTTGAAAGCTATGATCAATTATGATTTTATTTCATTTTTATGGTACATAATTTTTTTTAAATGAGAGACTTGCTTATTCTTAAAAAAATTAAGCCTAATAATTAACAAATCAGTGTATGTAAGCATATAATTTCCTAGATGTATTTACTTATTTTAGTAGTTTTGAAGTTCTCACTTTTGTGATTTAGGTAAGCATATAATTTCCTAGATGTATTTACTTATTTTAGTAGTTTTGAAGTTCTCACTTTTGTGATTTAGATTTTCTTGGACATTTGAATTTTAGGTTATTTATTTTAGTAGTTTTGAAGTTCTCACTTTTGTGATTTAGATTTTCTTGGACATTTGAATTTTAGGTTATTTTTCCAAAAAAAACCTTTGGTCCAGTAATGTTTTTTTATCAATTTATGGATTTTATTATTTAGGCTTTTCTTATTTTTGGTCACATAATTCAAAATTAAATTGTCAATGCGCATAGGAAACTTTAGAATTAATGACCTATTACACAAAACACAATTAAAGTAATTAGATTTTGTCCATCTTTTTCTACCGCAACAGATTAACATAATCCAAAAAATGTACGAATTCCTTAAATGTGGACATTAAGCTTTTCTAATTATATTTATCAATAAATTTTTTGCTTATCTATTGACAAGTTTAAATATGTTGATAGGAAAAAAAGTGTAGTTACATTTGATGTGAAATTCTACCTTACCCTGAGTGTGAGGTTCTTTGCTACACTATTTGTATCCTAATTTCATAATACTTGTAGTTTGCATTAAATTTATGAAATGTTGGGATAAGTGGGAATAAAAAGCAGAGTATGACAATAATACTTGTAGTTTGCATTAAATTTATGAAATGTTGGGATAAGTGGGAATAAAAAGCAGAGTATGACAATGTTGTCGCACAATATGAACTCAATTTTTTTATTGGATGCTTTTGTATTTTCTTTCTTTATCGTTTTATGAGGTACTTTTTTTAGTTATTTGTTTATTTAATTATGAATATCAATAAATGATGATTTGAGTTTGTGTTTTTATTGTTATTTGCAAGATAAAGATTCAGAGTTTTGAATGTTGTTGTTGGCTTGAACGCTTTGATGCACAAGACTTAAATTTGCTGGGTGAAGAAATGCAAGGTTGTACATTAAATATTTGTAAAATTAAATGGTTAAAATATGACAGTAAATGTAAACTAACATGTTGCTTTTGGCTGTAATTTGACATAGTTGATGCACTCTAATTTGACATAGTTAATGTTAATTTGACAGATTTTAATTCTTCCATGAAAATAGCTCATCCTATCTTAGATTTTCGTTTTTTCTACTACTGTTTTGGACTGTTATGGTTTTTTTACAGATTGGTAGATTGCTCACTTTTTCATTATCAAAGGGAAAAAATGAATACAAAAGGCAAAGATAGAATTAAAGATTATTCTGCCTATACAAGTGTATTTTTCTTTTCTTTCTATATAATTATATTTTTTTTGTTTCAGATCTGTTTGTTTCTTTGTTTATCTTTACTATTAGTAAGTGATGAATTCAATATAATCTTACTAGAATGTATTTCTCTTATATTATGTTTTGTTATTTTTCTCCAATGGCAATGCATTTCACTTCAATATTTATGTTCTTTCTTATGTTTATATAGAGAATGTGAAAGTTGCATTTTATTTAACTAATTGAGTACTTCTTATGTCGTATTCTTATGGTTTGATGATGTTCTTAAATTGTAATCATATACAATTTTCTTACACTGATTTTATTTGATTTAGGTATTACATTGTCTCTTATTTTCGTCAGGAATCATATACAATTTTCTTACACTGATTTTATTTGATTTAGGTATTACATTGTCTCTTATTTTCGTCAGGTGGATGTCATACACCCCTTATATGATAGGTATTATATTTTCTTTGTTTTTTAACATTTTAATTTTATTTTACCAATTTCTTTGGAAAGTTATCAACAGTTTAATATTGATATGACTTGCACAAAATATTCAAATATTATTTTCCCATGTTTATATTTTTCCAAACCTTTAATTTTTTTAATTTTTTAAGTTTACCCATCTTTGGTACTTTTTTGACAATTCACTTTAATTTTGACTTTTTTTACCTTCTAAATAATAAAATAACTCCCACCATATTTCTGAATATCGTTTTTACACATTTACATTTTTTAAACTATATATGATCTTAAACTAATTCAAGTTTTCCAAACTTTCTAATTTTCCAAACTATATATGCAACTTAAGTTGTATCATTTCTGACTACTTATATATTATTACTGTTTTATTTTGCATTCTTTTGTTACATTAATTTTTATATATTAAACAAATCTGTGCATCGCACGGGCTTGAAACTAGTTAACATTAATATCCTCACCTAATAAACTCAAACCCTTTAGTGAGCTTCTCCTAACTCAAACCCATTAATAGTCACACCTAAACCCAAACCCGTTTCCCCTCTTCTTCTTCTCCCCAGTGACATAAAGCACAGTTCAAAATCAATGACTATTTCAATGGGAGAGATTATAAAATGCCATTGATACTCCTCCAGACTTAATTTCTCCATTTTCAACAAAAATCCCATACCCTTAAACTTGAACAAACCATGAATGCCCACTTTTGACAATGGTGGTGATTAAATAAGATAAATTTTCAGTAAATCATGGACAAATAAAGACATGAAACTAGCTATAAACCTAATTGAACAATAAAATTTCAATAACATAAAAATTTACTGAAAAATAGGTCAAAACTAAGGGGAAAACTAAACAGAACAACAATATTCACAACAAGCCAACAAAATTAGGGCAAAATGCAGCTTTACAATTGTTGAAAACGCTAAGGTACCGTTTGGCAAAGGGTTAAGTGAGGGGTTAAGGAGACTTAATCCCTTCTTAACCCGCCAAACACAAAAACTCTATATAATGGTTAAAGTGAGTTAACCCTCCATAATTTGCCAAACATAAAAAATATAGAAGGGTTAAGCTAACTCCTCTAGAGGGATTAAAACGAGTTAACCCCTCAAAATGAGGGGTTTACTAATACTCCTATTTAGAAGGATTAAGAGTTAACCCTTCTAATTATTAAGAAAATAATCAAAATCATTGTTATTCCCAAACACTAAAACTGATCACAAGGACTAAAATAAAACTTATTTAACAGGTTAATAATTTAATCTTTCAGATTATCAAATGGGCTAAGTACATTAATCCTTCTTTTTAACCCTTCTTCCTTAACACTTTGCCAAACGGGGCCTAAAAAATGAAGAAATTTTAACCATAAACACAACAAAAACCCCTAAAAAGAAGATGACTAGAAACCCTAAGGGGGGGGGTTAGTCATCTAGAACTTAAAATTAGAACTGGGATAATCCGTGGGATAAATTTTTAAGGTGTTAGTCACATAGAACTAAAACTAGAATAAAATTTTACAGTGTTAGTCAATTAGAACTCTAACAAAACTAGAATTAGGATAATGGTACAAAATTATCCTATTTTTTATTTTTCTATACAAAAATGGGAGTTCTAGTCTCTCAAATTATTCAAAGTTTTAGCTTGGAATTAGGTGGTAAAAAACTAGAACTAATGTTTATTTTGTTATTTTGTTATTTTTTATTTTTTATATTTCTTTTTTTTTCTTTTTTTCCTATTTTAGTTATCACCATCATTAGACCATCATTATAAAATGATAATTGTCAATATCTTATATTCTAACCAAAAGTTATTTAATAATAAAGAACATTCTTGTAAGCAATTATCAATCAATAATAGTAAGTTTAAAATACATAAATAGTATTTATATCTTCAAAATGCATAAAAATATATTTCAAGATTATAAAAGTTTATCCAATGTTATTTTATCAAAATATCCCGCTTCACAAATTGTTCCTATTTATCCCACTAAAATATCCCACTAGCGAAAAATTATTCCACTTTAACAATTATCATATTTCGCATGAAAATGTCCCAATTGACTAACACCCCCTAAAAATGAGTGAAATCAGAGAACAAAATTTTAGCTCCACAATTGCTTAATGTCTTCACATCGACCAAGACTTGTGGCAATCCTTTCTTAATGTCTTCACATCGGCCAAGATTGAAACAAGCGATTTGAATTGATTTTGAGGTGATTTTTGGGCAATTTTGGGCGTGTTTGTACAAGATCACAAATTAGGGCAAAAACTCTCTCTCTCTCTCTCTCTCTCTCTCTCTCTCTCTCTCTCTCTCTCTCTCTCTCTCTCTCTCTCTCTCTCGAGAGAGAGAGAGAGAGAGAGAGAGAGAGAGAGAGAGAGAGAGAGATGTTTTGTTGGGCTTAATACGGTTGGAGGGTATTTTGGTAAAATAGCATGTGGTTAGAGTAACCCAACTATATAGTTTGGTGTTGTTAACAGGAAAACTAACAAAGGGACTTATATCAACAACTTATTACATTTGAGGGACTGATGTCAAAATATAAAGATTTAAGGGACTAATATTAAAATAGGTTAGATTTAAGGGACTTATATTGGGAAAAACCCTAACAAACAAATTATCCAACCCGATCTATTTAATAAACACTGATTGCAAGGTATTTTGGTAAAATAGCATGTGGTTAGAGTAACCCAACTATATAGTTTGGTGTTGTTAATAGAAAAACTAACAAAGGGACTTATATCAACAACTTATTACATTTGAGGGACTGATGTCAAAATATAAAGATTTAAGGGACTAATATTAAAATAGGTCAGATTTAAGGGACTTATATTGGGAAAAACCCTAACAAACAAATTATCTGACCCGATCTATTTAAGAAACAGTGATTTTAAATGCTATAAGGTTGTGTTTGGATTCGAGGATTTGGTTTCATATTCTAGAATACAATTATAGAATTTGTAATTTATAATTTCAATTCTAATTCTACTAGTGTGCACCCCGTGCAAAGCACGACCTCCTTTTTTTTTGCTATAGTAATTATATATTTAAATACAGTTTTTAGAAGTGCTACAATAACATTTTTAAATGCTACAGTATCCCGCCTGAGTCACGGTAATAATGCTACAGTAATGTTTTAAACGTTACAGTTCTCGCCTGTAGTGCGGTAATAATGCTACATTAATTTATTGTTCATGAATAGTGAATCTTGGATCCTCCTATCTGTGCTACAATAATTTACTGTAGTATTTTACTATAGCATGAATAGTGAATTTTGGATACTCCCATTATTATAGAGGAATGGATTGTTTAGGAATTCTTCTGATTTTGTACTTATTTTTACTCTATTTTGAGTTGAAAGTGTTTGTTAGTCGTTTTATGTATAATTGTCATGTGACGTACGTAAACTAATCTTGCGCATTCATCTTTTATTCGTATATTTTATAATTAGACCATGATTCTGAAATCTTGCCGTAGTGCTTGGAAAATGCTCTTTCAAGGAAACTAAGCCCTGGTCAAGTTGTCGCACGAGTGAATATCCTTGCCTGTATAGGGTGAGTTTCCCGGTAGATAAAAACAAAATTTGTTTCATTTTTATATTCGGCTAATTTTTACATGTTGGATAAACCTCCCCTCGTGGTGATAATTTATTCAAGGATGCAAAAGATTTTTGAGGGCAAGCTGATTGGTGCGGACCATGCTAAGGGCTTGGCTATCTTAAGGGTACATGCTTCTTTTTAACGCGTTTAGAGCGACTCCAACCAGGCTTCATTCCTCCAGTTACAATCTAACCGAACTTCAAAAAATGGAGTCTGGATGCAAACCCCCCCACCCACCAGCTACATATTTAGAGTTTTTCCTCCAAATATGTAGCCCCCTCCATTTCACTTCCATATTCACTATCCCCCCCCCCACCTCTCCCCCTCCAAAAAAATGACAATGTTAATCCTCAATCTCCTTAACAACATTTTATTATTCTAATTGTGTCCCATTATTTTTTTAACTTACTTATAATCTGTTGTGGTGTGTGTGTGTGTATATATATATATATATATATATATATATCATATTTTTTAATGAAAACAATATCATTGGAAATGTCTTGTCGATACCTTCAAAATGATACTAATATCGAAATATAAAATTGCAAAACAAGTAATTAGAAATGATAATACATTGCAAATTAAACGGAAATAAAACACCTTAACTTAGAATTACATCGAAACTTTAATAAAAAAAAGTTACATCACTTCATTGTCGTGTCTCTCCCACAAATGTTCAATTAATGCATTTCGAAGTGCGAAGTGTGCTTCTTTATCTTTGAATTTCTTATGCCGGGTCAGGAATTATCGGAACCGTTTGGTATCGTTCATCCCTATGTCTTTAACATTTGAAATTGATGGTGGAGTAGAAACGACAATATCTTCTTGCTCATCACGTTCATCCTCAATAATCATGTTGTGCATTATTATGCAAGTGGTCATGATATCATGCAAAGTTCTAATCATGTTGTGCATTATTATGCAAGTGGTCATGATATCATGCAAAGTTCGTTTATCCCAAAAACGTGTAGGGCCCTTGATTATAGAAAATCTTGACTGGAGAACACCAAACGCTCACTTCACATCTTTTCGACAAGCTTCTTGCATCATTGCAAAATATTGTTTCTTTTTTATCTCCGGATTTGGAAATGGTTTGAACAAGCGTTGGCCATTTTGGATATATGCCATCGGCCAAATAATAACCGACATTATAATTCTTTCCTTGAATTGTATAATGAGCAGGATGAGTAATACCTTGTGTTAGGTTGACAAACAAATTAGATGCTTGTAATATATTAATATCGTTATTAGAACCTGGCAAGCCAAAGAATGCATGACATATCCATAGGTCATACGATGCTACTGCCTCAAGAATAATGGTTGGGCATCCGTGACGTCCTGAGTATTGTCCCGCCCATGCTGTTGGACAGTTTTTCCATTCCCAATGCATACAGTCTAGACTTCCCAATATTCCTGAGAAACCTCGCTCTTCGGCTTTTTGTAATAGTCTTGCAACATCGTCGGTATTGAGGGATCTAAGATATTCATCTCCATACACTTCTACAACTGCTCTAGAAAATCTCTTCAAACATTCAAGTACAGTTGACTCACCAATCCTTATATATTCGTCAGTACTATCTGCCGATGCACCATATGCCAACATGCGAAGTGCTACTGTTACTTTTTGTAAAGTAGACAGTCCAAGCCAGATGACACCATCCACCTTTTGTACGAAATAGTTGTTGTTCTCTCATACAACGTCGACGATACGAAGGAGAAGACTCCTTTGCATTCGGAATCTTCTATGGAATAAATGTGCACCGTATGTGGGATTATCAGAAAAATAGTCATTGTAGAGTCGAGAATTATCTTCTTCCCTCTCACGGTTGATTACCAAATGACCAGGAACTGAGCTGATACGCTTTGGCCTCTCTTCCTCTTTAGAGAAATAAGTCATTATTTCATTGTTAGAGGCATATAGACGAGCTAAGGTTTCATCCTCCTCCTCTCATTGTTTCATATCCTCCTCCTATTGTTCAACGTAATGAGAAAAGGTTTCTTCATCAGAAGAAGAAGAAGAAGAAGGTAGATGTGATGGTCCAGCTTCATAGTTTATTGTTGAAGAGGGGATTTGGAGAAATGAAAGAATATTGGTGATGAGTTAATAATAGATGTAAGTTGTGTCATTATATAATATTTTTTTCCACATTGGATTCTCCAACTCGTATCGTTTTCTACCCACATTGGATTCTCCCACTGACGTTGGTTTTGTACCCACATTGGATTCTTTCCCGCATCGTTTTTTACCCACATTGGATTCTTTCCCGCATCGTTTTCTACCAATATTGGATTCTCCCACTGGCATTGGTTTTCTACCCACCTTGGATTCTTTCCCGTATTGTTTTCTACCCAGATTTGATTCTTCCACTGGCATTGGATTCTATCTCACATTGGATTTTTTTCCACATTAGATTCTTTTCTGCATTGTTTTCTAGCCACATTGGATTCTCCCACTGTCATTGGATTCTTTCCCACATTGGATTCTTCATAATTTTTTCACTATAAATACTAGCGCAACCCTCATTCCTCCATCACAACTCTTCTCATTCCTCCTCCATAACTCTTCTCAAAAACTCTATGTCCTTCTCATATGGCATCCAGTCGCGAAAAATCACTCTTACAAGAAGAAGATCAAATTTTATGCGCTACATGGCTTGAAATATCTCAGGGTCTAGTTTTAGGTTCCAATCAAAAGAAAGACAAGCTATGGGAGTGAATTTCAGCTCTATTTCACGAAAGGATTTCCAACATTTACACTGGACATAGAAGTCTGAAGTCTCTCTCATGCCGAATGTAATTAATTATGAAAGCCATCAGTAAATTTTGAGGATGCATTCGACAAGTCGAGCGTCTCAATCCAAGCGGTGCTTCTGAACTTGATATTGTAAGTATATGAATTATATGTTTCTTGATTATTAAATTATTTTTCTCATTTTATTAATTCTTATTTCTTCTTTTGTGGTAGAATAAACGTGCTAGGATCATATTTGCAGAAGATCCAGAAGAGAAAAGAGTGCTAGGATCATATTTGCAGAAGATCCAGAAGAGAAAAGAGGATTTCTATTTGATCATGTTTGGCCGATTTTGAAGGATAGAAGATCCAGAAGAGAAAAGAGGATTTCTATTTGATCATGTTTGGCCGATTTTGAAGGATGCAGAGAAATGGGCAAATATAAGCGTCATGTCTCCTGCAACTTCCAAAACTTCAAAGTCTCCCTTATCTCAAGGATGTGATTCAAGCTCTCCTGTCATCGACTTAAATGAAGACAATGAGGGATATACTCCTAATGACGACGACCATTCACCAATCAACATTAACTAGTCGACCTATTGAAAAGAAGAAAGAGAAGTTGAGAAGACGGCAAGAAATTGAAAAGAACCTTAACTTTGAAGCTTTTGCTAAAGAAAACCAAGAAATCTTAGAAATTTAAAAAAGAGGTCAAGAACAATGAGAAAATGAAAGAATGACGACGAACCAGACTATGATGTTAAAGGCTGAAAATGATAAGAAAAAAATAGATCTTCAGCAAGAACGACAAGAAAAAGAAATTATGCTAGTTGTTCTGGATGTTGTTACCGATCCAACAAAACGTGAATATTTTCGAATTAAACAACAACATGTTTTAAATAGAAATATAACCAGGGGTTCATCATCTGATACCCCTAATCCTGAATACGGTTACGCTAGAAGTCAATACGGAATACCTAACTACAGAGGACGTAGATACGGAGGAATTAACTTTCCAGACTTTTAGTATTTTTTATGTATTATGTTTTTCTTATTTGTCATGTAATTTTCAATTCATACTTTTGTTTTCTATGTAATGTTCGTGGATTCAGTATATCAATGTCTATTTATTTTAGTCTGAATGCCTATTTTATATTAATACATTTAATAATATTAGTAATATTATTATTTATATTATATAACTTTTATTATTTTTTATATATTTAGAAAAATAACTCAAGTGTTTATTAAATTGATATATGGATATATTGAAATAGATAAAGTTAGGTATAGAGATGATGGTTGGAGTGGAAAAACTCCAAAAAAACATATTCTCTTGAATATGCTTCACCAGGGGCTGCAAAATGCAGCCCCTGGTTGGAGTCGCTCTTAGTGTATATCAAAAACATAATGGATGAAATGATTTCATCAGGACAATGTGAGCATTTCAGATTCCATGGGGCTGCTGATTTTAGTTTTTCATTCGGTTGATTAACACAGTGCAAAAGTAAGAAACCTCATCCACCAAGTGTTGCTCTTTGAGTCCACAAAGAACTATCTTCAAATTCACGAAGAAAACAAAATAAAGAGGAATTTTATTGATCAAAAGTTATCCAATAATTTTGGGATTACATGTCTTTTCTTAAATAGAAAAATAAATTAGACCCCTAATAAAACTAGAATTACAAAGAAATAGAAATGTTGATGTCCCGAGATTCAACAGCGAGATTAGCGAGATTAGCGGGCAATCCCGAGTTTTAGCAAGGGAGCTTGTGATATGGATTCCCTCATCTCTCTTGTAGATCGGTCCCATGTCTTTATAAGAGAGCTGCACAATAACTCTCATTAGAGGATTGGAGTTGGGTTCTCCGATGGTTCCTCTGATGATCAAGTTAATATTTGAGTTTGAGTGGAGAAGATACTAATGAACTGAAAATAGTTCTAAGCATGTGGAAGTACATACCCGTGCCCCCCACCCCGGGGGCTTCACCCCAGTCTCGTCTTTTTCGCTTGTAGGCAATGAGCCCATATATATACCCAGTTGAGAGAGATAAATATGTAATTGTGACCGAGTCTAAGCAAGGAGCTGAATCGGCAGATAGCTAACAGGTGTCAGTTATGGGTGACATGAGTTACCCTTGTGATAAAAAGTGTCGGCCAATGGCGAAGATGGTCATCTAGGTGGCTAGTGTCATGATGTCTTTGCCAAAATATTTAATGTGATGGTGACTTGTTGTTGGCGGGTGGTTCGAGGATACACCGCCTCTCTAGTTGTCTAGCTAAAGGCCGACAAACACCGCCTTTTTTGTTAGTTATGCAACTTGTCATTTGATATAGTGGGCCAAGTGTAAAGTCTTGAGGATTCGACCTGAAGCATAGGTTGACAAATATCGCCTCTCGAGTTGGCCACGTGAGTTTTCGGTCTATAGAGTTGGCTGAATGTGTGGATCAAGTCATGTGGCTCTAATTATGTCGGCCCAGATGCGATAAATCATCCTTTATTGGATGTGGTGGAGGTTGAAGAGGTATGGGGGGTGTTGAGTCACGGAGACTCATGACACTCGCAATGATGAGGATAAATAGCTATTGCTACGGAGTTCGAGGTCGAACCGCCTCTTGACTTGGCTCTGCTAGAAGGACGACAAGTATCGCCTCTCTAGTCAGCCTCGCAAGATGTTGACCCAGCTCTGAGTGTATAAGGGTGATCGACTCGATTGATGAGGTCGACTGGGAGCTGGTCTTGATTCGGCCTGGCCCAAGAGGGGTCGAGTGTCCAGGTTACCCGAGTCGCTCTTGGCGAGGGTGAGCTATCGTGATCAATTAATGTTGACATGGGGCACATGTTGACTCCAAGAGGAGAATTAACACTTAGGTTAATTGATGTCATAAAAAGTATCAAATCATATTCTAAAAAGACTATATAATATAGGAAGCAAATCAATCCAACTTCAAATCCAAATTGAATTTGATTTCCTAATCTAAATAGACTCAAATTTTATTACCAAAAATAAGCTAAATATTAATTATTTTTAGATTTCTACTAAAGACTAGTGATACTAATGAGATATTGAAAATCTGACGATCCTGTTGGCTTCGTTTCTTTGTGAGAGGCGATTTACATATATAATATGTCAAAATCCGCATTCCGGGTTAGAAGATATGATTATTTCTTTGTAGAAGTCAATAATATGTGTATCCGTATTTAGCTTGTGATTGTCTCACTTCTCCAAAATTGTCCTTCTAAGTGTCATACAGCAAATCTCTTTCCTATAAGGCAGTGGCTGCGTTGAGGGCAATTTATTAGTAACTTGTCAACATTACGAGCGGGTGCTCTACATACGCTACAAGCTCCCCTGCTGTTAGAATCATTATAATATCCTCAAACTTGTTGCCTCTCTACTCTATCAGCAAGAGCATGTGTCCTAGAAATTATTCTATTCCACTTATTTACGTTGTGGAGATTGGATTGATTGTAAATATGGAATGCAATGCTTGGTTGAAAATTTTGGAAGACCAATCACACACACACACAACACACACACACACACCACCACACACACACACAACATATAGTATATATATATATAATATATATATATATAATATATCATATATAATATATTATGAGAGAGAGAGAGAGAGAGAGAGAGAGAGAGAGAGAGATCTCCTATCAAACTCAGTTGATATCCCACCAAACTTCCTAGCCACTCATTTATTAATATAAAAAACATTTTCAATATCATGTAAGGTTCCTTAGCCAATATGAGTGGCTAAAAGTTTGGTGGATAAACTTTTTACTATCCACTAAGTTGACACAAGTTTTGCTCTCTCTCTCTCTCTCTCTCTCTCTCTCTCTATATATATATATATATATATATATATATATATATATACTATATTATATATATATATATATATATATATATATATATATATAAGTGGGAGTAATACCTAGAAGTTTAAATGTTATTTTGAATTTTGAAAATATGAATAGACAAGTGGCTGTTGAAAAGTGTTTGTTTGTTCCAAGGGGTGTTTTGAAAAGTTATGACTGTTGAAAGAATGTTTTCAAACCTATAAATAGTTTATAATTTCAAATATCTTAACTTTACTTCTTTTTTAAAACTTTTCAGATAAAAACATCTGCAGTACTACAAACTTGTTTTGCAATGAATTAGTGGAAAATTCTAGATTTGTTTGCTGGAATTTTTATTTTCTGTTGTATCCTGGGAAGAAAATTTGCACTAACCCAAAAAATAACTTTGAATATCAAGTGGGCCAAATATTTCTTTAAGGAAAGTATTTCACGCCTCAGAATTTCTGTCTCCTTTATAATTTTTTCTAACAATCTTAAAGAAATATGTCTGCTACAATGGTGATGCAGCATAATTATGTACCAAAATTGCAAGTGCACAATTTATCAAGTTATAGTATAAAAAATATCGATCCCACGAGGAAGGTGATTTTAAGAGATTATTAGAAATGATTCTTATATTTTGTGCGTGACAATTAGGAATAAAGAATAAGTGTGAGTGATTGTTGTGAATATATACAAAAGATAATAAATTGAATTTTAGAGGAGAGAAGGAAGAATTAAAGAATAAATGAAATCACAAGGCAAGAAATATGAATGAATAAAATCAAGAAATAAAACCAAGAATGAAAAGAAAATTTAAGAAAGTCAAGATGGAGGATTCAAAAGAGGTAAGAAATCTAGAATATAATCCACTAACCAATTTCAATTACAAAATATAAACTATTCTCTTTTTATCATATTTCAACTTAGATTTATTAAGCATAGATTATCAAACCATTTAAGGAAAGTGTAACCTATCAAATTATCATCTAAGTTAAAATTACTATTCATGATAAGAACAACAACATGATAATAATCCTAGAATTCATAAGCATAACCTATCAAACCATTTAAGATAAGCATAGATTATCAAATTCTTCTTCTACCGATTAGTTCTCTAGTTGATTATCCTAAACATGAACATTTTAAGTACAAGAGAATAATTCATACAATATAAAGGAAATTAGACTAGTTTCATATAATTCTAAACTTCCTACAAGAATTAAATTCACATCTTTAAGAAATAAAAACAAGAAAAAGAAGACTAATTACAAAATTAAAAAGAAAAGAAAAAAAAATCTAAACTATGAACAAGAAATAAATCTAATTACAAAGAAAATAAAAATCTAAACTACAAAATAAATTGCAGAATTATATACAAGAAAATAAATCTACTCTACAAATTAAAGTGTAAAAAAGAAATAAAAAAGACAAGAAAATAAATCTACACTACAAGCATGAATTTAAATCTAACTAATAAGCAATATTAAAGAAATTACTAAAAAGAAATAAAAGAGAAAAGAAATACAAACCTTCAAATTGCTCTTCATCTCCATCCTCATCATTCAACAAAGAGGAGAAATAACAAATTTAAAGTGGGGAAAAATTATTATTATTAATTGCAACTAAAGTTATAATTTTTAGAAGGCCTTCTCAATTAAGAGTACCCTCCTCTCCAAAAGGAGTTACAAAATTTTTCACACCCTAACCCATCACTCTCTACCCCTATTTATAGTAATCTTTAATGAATATGAGCTATTGGATTTGTCTTGAGCCCCAAGCAACAATCTCCACATTTGAATTTTCTTTTTGTTCTTCTCTAGCCCAAATATAGGAGGTCCATTTACATATGATTTTCAAAGTTAAATCAAGTTCGGCCCACGGTCCATTTGATTTTCAAAACCCGAAATTGAAGAGCTGCACAAGTCCGGCTTCTATTTGATTTTGAAAATCAAAATCTGTAGCCCACATTAAATTCAGTCCATCAAGAAAAATCAAAGCTGCAGCAACAATTTGATGTCCGGCCTAATTCATTTCATTTGCAGTCCAAGTCTCCGGCCCAATGAAAAGTTCAGCTGCAGCAACCAAATTCTATCCACTAAATCAAGTCCAAATCTGTAGCCATTTCCGGCCCATAGCAATCAAATTCGGTCTCTGGTCCAAAGTCCGGTCCTCATTGAGAAAAAAATGTAATGCAGCAATCAAGTCCCTGTAAATTCATGTCTGCAGCCCAAGTCCATGGAGACTTGAATAAAAATCAGCACCGGCCCATCATGTGTTCTCAGCAGCAAAGTCCGGAGGCTTATCTCATGCATTTGATTTTCAAAACAAAATCAAGCCCAATTGAATTTGATTTTCCAAAACAAAGCCAGGTCCGGCCCATTAATGTAAGATCCATTTGATTTTCAAAAAGAAGATGAAGAAGTGCAGCAAAATCCGGTCCATGAATGATCAAATTTAATTTGCATCCAAGTCCAATTCATTCCAACTCTTTGCATCCATGTCCAATTCATTCCAACTCTTTGCATCCATGTCCAATTCATTCCAACTCTTTGCATCCATGTCCAATTCAAATTTTTGAGAAAAAAAATAGGAGGAGCTGTCATGGATGCTTTGGGACATTTGGGCTTTTGGGCTTTTTAAAAAAGAGATGAGATTTTTGGGATTTATTCTTCATTAACCTGCAATTAAAGATAAAAGCAATTATTAGTGATATATTTATTTATATAAAATAGATAATGAGGGTATAAAATTATAATAAAAATATGATTATCAAATACCCCCACACCTAAACTTTTGCTAGTCCTCAAGCAAAGAAAATAAAAAGAAAATCCTAACTCACTTTCGCAGGAATCGCGGTTGTATTTAGCGCATACAACAAGCCTTTAAACCCCTAGGTTACCCTAGTGGACGAGTTGTAGTCTCGTGAGGGTTTGCAGTGAATATACCCACAAAATTCGGTCAACTTGCCAAGTTAAATAAGTCAGTAAATAACAGATTTTCCTTGATATATTTAAACATTCTAATTGAAGCTAGTTAATAATCAAGAAAAAGTTTTTATATATAACTCCAATGTAAATCCCTAGAAAATCTTTTTTATTATAGCAATACAAAACCAAGTCAAATCTTAGAAATTTAATTAAAAAGTTTTGAAAAGAACATGCCAACTCTTTGTTTTAAATAACTTTCAAGTCTCTTGATCAAAAATTGTTTTTCAAGACCATATATACAAAACAACAATATATAAAAACAATTGTTAGTGTTATATATATGTATATTTTTTTCACTCTCTAATTCTTGGTGATTGTTTTCTATTTTAACGGGCTTTCTAAGTGACCATTTAACGAGTTTTGGGCCAATGAATCCCAACCCAATTGGGCTTAGGTCATTAAGTATAGAGATACTCCTTGGGCTTAATTGCTCAGTCAACTTAGGCTTTATAAGATAGAATCACCTTAAATTTAAGAATTATTTTTTTTTGTGGTGCCCATTTTTCGCACTCCTTCTTTTATAAGGTTAGTTTTTGTTTTTAATATATATATGTGTATATCACTATAGTCTTTGAAAAAAATGTGTAAATCAAACGATAAGCTTGGAAAAAATATTTTCAAACTCTAAGTTTGAAGGCAGCAAAAATTGTTATAATTTTTAAATAAAAATCTAAGGTCAAGAATTAAAGTAAAGTATGAGCTAGTTGAAAAAATCGATTTCCTTAAGAATTTTTATTTGGAGTTATGCATAAAAGGTGAACTTGAAATAATGTCAGCTAACTAAGAAATTATAGAAGAAAATTTAAGAATCTATCAATTTGATCATTATTAGCTTAACTCTAACCTATTTGGCAAGTGACAATATTTTTATACTTTTTTTTAACAAAAAGCAAAGAAAAATATAACTAAAAAGGTAAATAAAGAGGAAGAATATGTATTTCTCACCCCCACACGCTAAATTTTGCATTGTCCTCGAAATGCAAATTCCGCTGAAGTTACAAAGTAAAGCAGATAAATTAAAGAACTTACAGTTGTTCAGGTGACAATGATGGATAGATCTGCAAGATTGCTGTTAGTATGAGGATGAAAAATCAAATAAGAGGAAAATGTAAGTAATTATTTTTTATAATAAAAAAGAACTTTTTTTTAAAAACAAGAAATTAGTTTTCTTTATAGAATAATGAGGTTCATGAAGAACCAACACCTCTTCCTCTCCGAGCGTAGAAAATTCTAAAAATGGTTTCAGACATTGACCATTTATTTTAAAAATGTTACCATTTTTAGGATTTTCTATCTCGACAGCTCCATGTGAAAAAACTTGTTTGACAAAAAATGGACCTGTCCATCTTGATCTTAACTTTCCCGGAAAAAGATGCAATTTTGAATTGTACAATAAAACTTTCTATCCTGGAGAGAAATTTTTTCGCAAAATTGATTTGTCATGAAAATTTTTTGTTTTCTCTTTGTAATTTTTTGAGTTTATGTATGCATCATTTCTAATTTCTTCCAACTCATTTATTTGGAGCAATCTGTTTTTACCTGCCGAGTCTGAGTTAAAATTCAACTGTTTTATTGCCCACATTGCTCGATGTTCCAATTCTACTGGTAGGTGACAAGCTTTCCCGAATACTAATCTGTATGGTGACATCCCCAAATTGGCCTTGAAAGCTGTTCTATACGCCCACAGAGCATCACATAAATTTACAGACCAATCTTTTCTGTTATGATTAACTGTTTTTTCTAAGATTTGTTTGATCGCCTGTTTGTGACCTCTACTTGTCCACTGGTTTGGGGGTGATAAGGAGTTGACAATTTGTGTGTTATTGAATATTTTCTCATCAAAGCCTCAAAAGAACGGTTACAGAAATGTGTACCGTTATCACTGATGATCGCTCGAGGTACTCCAAACCGGGCAAAAATATTCTCTTTCAAAAATTTGACAACGACCTTGTTGTCATTAGTTTTGCAAGCTACGCCTCAACCCATTTTGACATGTATTCAACGGCTACTAGAATGTACACATTTCCAAAGGAATTTGGAATTGGTCCCATGAAATCGATACCCCACAGATCAAAAAGTTCAACGGATAAGATGGGTTGTAGGGGCATCATATTTCTTCTAGTGACCTTTCCTAAAAGCTGACAGCGGTTACAGGTTTTACAAAATTCGTATAAATCCTTGAAGAGAGTGGGCCAATATAGCCCAGACTGGAGAACTTTTTCAGCTGTTTTTCTCGGGCCAAAGTGGCCCCCACATGCTTGTTCATAACAAAATGATAGAACACTCCTAGTTTCTTCCGTGGGAACACACCTCCTAAAGATCTGATCAGGACAGTATTTGAACAGATATGGATCATCCCAGTAAAAGTATTTTACTTGGGAGAGAAAACGGGATCTATCCTGTTTGGACCAATGAGAAGGGATCTGGTTCATGACTATGTAGTTCACAATGTCGGCGAACCAGGGAACAGATTGGATTTCTAGGAGTTGTTCATCTGGAAAATGTTCATTGATTGGAACGGTTGATGTTGGTGCATTTGGGAGTCGAGAGAGGTGATCTGCTACGGGGTTCTCTGTTCCCCTTCTGTCAAGAATTTGAATGTCAAACTCTTGAAGAAGGAGAATCCATCTAATGAGCCGTGCTTTAGCATCCTTTTTGGTCAAAAGATACTTTAGTGCGGCATGATCAGTGAAAACTTTGGTTAAGGAACCGATGAGGTAGGACCTGAATTTTTCTAAGGCAAAGACTACAGCTAAAAACTCTTTCTCTGTGACAGAGTAGTTTTGCTGGGCATCATTCAGAGTCCTACTGGCGTAGTAGATCACATGCGGTTTTCCATCAAACCGTTGTCCTAAAACAGCTCCAATCGCAGAATCAGATGCATCACACATCAGTTCGAATGGTAAGGTCCAGTCCGGTGCATGAATGATAGGAGCTGTGGTTAGCTCCTTTTTCAGATATTCAAAAGCTTTGAGGCAGTCGGGAGAGAAGACAAATGATGTATCCTTGGCTAAGAGATTGGTCAAGGGTCTAGCAATTTTGCTGAAATCCTTGATGAAACGTCGGTAAAAACCAGCATGACCAAGAAACAATCTGACATCTTTGACAGTTTTGGGAGGAGGGAGATTGGAAATGAGATCTACCTTAGCTTTGTCCACTTCGATTCCCCTATTGGAAACTACATGTCCTAAGTCAATGCCTTGTTTGACCATGAAATGACATTTCCCCCAATTGAGAGTCAGATTTTTCTCCCTACACTGTTCTAGGACCAGTTTAAGATGATGCAAACATTGGAAAAATGTGTCACCAAAAATGGAAAAGTCATCCATGAAAATTTTGAGAAATCTCTCTACCATATCGGAAAAAATACTTATCATGCAACGTTGGAATGTGGGCGGTGCATTGCACAGGCCAAAAGGCATGCGTCGGTATGCGAATGTTCCATACGAGCAAGTGAAGGTGGTTTTCTCCTGATCTTCGGGAGCGATAGGGATTTGATTGTATCCTGAATATCCATCCAGGAAACAGTAGAACTCGTGTCCTGCTAAACGTTCTAACATTTGGTCAATGAAAGGAAGAGAGAAGTGATCTTTCCGAGTGGCTAAGTTGAGTTTTCGGTAGTCAATACAGACTCGCAATCCGGTTTGGATCCGAGTGGGAATCAGTTCATTAGCCTCATTTTGGATCACGGTGATCCCAGATTTCTTTGGAACAACTTGGACTGGACTTACCCATGAACTATCAGAAATGGGATAAATGATCCCATGATCTAGACATTTCAGAATGTCTTTCCTAACGGCTCCTTTCATCACTGGGTTTAACCTACGTTGAGCATCTCTAGTAGGTTTAGCATCATCTATCAAATAGATTCAGTGTTGAATAATGGTTGGACTAATCCCTTTGATATCAGCCATGGTCCATCCAATGGCTTCCCTATTCTCTCTTAAAACATCTAAGAGAGCTTTCTTTTGACTGATAGTTAAGTCAGAAGAAATGATAACTGGTAAAGACTCATTCTCCCCTAAGTAGGCATACTCTAGATTTTCGGGTAGAGGTTTGAGCTCTAACTTAGGGGGTTCCTCCACAGATGGGTGTAACTGGACTCGGGGTTCTATCTCCAAAGGTTCTCGTTACCAGCCAACAGCAAAAACATAATTGACCAGCGGTTCTATCTCAAGTTCATCATCAGAAAGCTCCTCAATCATTAAATCAGATGCATTTGAATCAGACTCACACTCTCCCTCTTGTTGTTCACTGGATATTCCTTGAATGAAATTCACTTCCATGAGTTCATCAGATGAATCACTAGGCTTCCTTCCTAGGTTGAAGATATTGAGGTCAACAGTCATATTCCAAAAAGATAGTTTCATCTGACCAGTTCTACAATTGATCAAAGCATTTGAGGTGGCTAAGAACGGTCTTCCTAGAATAACGGGAATTTGACTTTTGAGATTAGAAACAGGCTGCGTTTCCAAGACAATAAAATCAACAGGGAAAATGAACTCTCCAACTTTGATCAGAACATCATCTACCTCTCCTTTGGGAATTTTTACAGATCTATCAGCTAACTGTAGAGTGCATCTTGTAGGTTTAAGTTCTCCTACACCTAGCTGTTGATAGACCGAATACGGAAGGAGGTTGACACTGGCTCCCAAGTCTAGAAGTGCCTTATCAATGTGAGTGTTACCTATGACGCAAGGAATTATGGGACAACCAGGGTCCTTATATTTTTTCTAGGATTTTCTCAACCTGCGGGGAGTTTTTCCTAGGTTTGAGTCTATCTGGAAAGGGGGCAACGGGCCTATACCTATCTAGATCAGGCTCAATCTCAAGTTCAGCATTTTGGTCATCGGAAGGAATTGCTTCATCGGAAGGAGTGTTTTGAATGGGAGAAGGGGTTTGATCCGGTGGCATTCTAACCTGATTGTCTATTTGTTTTCCTGATCTCAGAGTGTGAATTGCATTCAGTTGAGCTGGGTTGTTGGAACTGGATCCAGTGTCTTTAGGGTTTGCAACAGGTTGACTTGGAAATTTTCCTTTTTCTCTCTCACTCACGGCAGCGGCTAGTTGCCCAAGTTGGGTTTCTAACCGGGCTATGGCTTGTGTGTTCGAGTTGAGCACTTGGCCGGTGGTTTGCATGAATGAATTTAGAGTGGTGGATGATTGGGTCAACATGTTGGTAGTTTGTGTAGAAGCTTTGATCATAGCTTCTAAACCCTTTTCTAAGACACTCAAACGTTTGTCATGATCGGAATTTGATTGATTTGTAGGCTGGTGAGGATGAGGATGTTGGTTTGGAAAGGGTGGGTTAGCAAAATTGTTCGGTGCGTTGAACGGGACAGTGTTTCCCCTCGGGAATTGTGGGTTTGATGCGGGAATAAAGTTTTGGTTTCCATGAGAATTTCCTTGGTTCCAAGCAAAATTGGGATGATTTCTCCAACCTGGATTGTAGGTTGGAGAAAATGGATCATTTCTAGGGCGCTGGAATGCAGCGTTCATCTGTTCTAATGCATGGTTGTTTCCTAGAAGAGGACATTCCTCTGAAACGTGGGTAGGAGACTGACAGTTATGACATCCCGGGGCAGAAATGTGATTGATTTGAGCCGGAGCTCGTTCCTTAACTTCTAAGGCTTCTAACCTCCGCATAATCATTGTCATCTTCGCTTCAGACGTAATGTTTGACTCCAAGGAGAAACCACTAGACTTAGATTGGGGAACAGATGAAACCCTGTCATCACAGTTTTCCCACTGCATTGTTTTCTCGGATAAACTCTCTAGAAATTCCCAAGCTTCATCTGCATTTTTTCTCATAAAATCTCCCTGACACATCGATTCTAAAGATGTTTTTGAAGAATAGTCCAATCCTTCATATATGACTTGGCACAGTCGCCATTTTTTTAGACCGTGATGAGGACATTGGATTAAAAGATCTTTAAATCGGTCAAAATATTTCCAGAATGGCTCCCCTAGGACAATTTTAAAGTTCTGAATGTTGTTCCTAAGCTTTACCGTTTTGTGAATAGGGAAAATTTTCTTGAGAAAAACAGTGACAAATTCCTTCCAAGTTGATATGGAATTTATCGGTAAGCTGTACAGCCATTTTTTAGCTTTGTCCTTAAGAGCAAATGGAATAAATCTAAGCTTAATCGCATCTTCAGTTAATTCTCTCATTTTAATCATAATACATACTTCCTCAAATTCCGAGATAAATATATATGCATCTTCTGTTTCATTACCTAGGAATTTGGGAAGCATGTTAATGAAATGCGGTCTAAGCTCGAAATTTGCTCCATTTACTTCGGGGAGTCTTATGCAAGATGGAATTGCATTTCTGGTGGGGTAACACATATCCTGAAGAACGGGCTGATTTGCCATTTCTTGGATTGGTTCAACACGGATTAAGCGATGAAAATTATCCCGAACCCAAAATTGCATACACCAAAACAATTTTTTTTTTAAGGAAAGAAAGAAAATTAGTTTTTTTTAGGAAAGAAAGAAAGAAAATTAGTTTTTTTTATGAGAAGATAAAGGAAAAGAAAAATCCTAACTAAAACAAATCAAAGCAATCACTTTTCAATCAACTCTGATTCTAGGGTTTAGCCTAACTCCACTAGACCAGCTCCTAACCAAAAACTCCTACAGTAAAAAGATCAAAGTTTTACCTAGGTAGTTAGCCAGGTAAGGATAGTACTAGAGGGTGATCAAAGATCAATTAAGTACCTCTTTCCTTGCGGAGCGCTTTACGCAACCCCTAAACCTTGCCTTAGACACCAACTATTCTGAGAAAACTTAAATCGTTCACTTAAGGGATTTCTTGTTCCTTATTGAGCTCGAATCCTTAGGGGCCAACGTCTAATGAGTTTTAGAAGGCTTGGATTTGTGAAGTGAGGAATTAGTGATTTGTGGGCTAAGGAAAGGGTGATGAAATCCCTTACCTTATCTTGATTGGGGTTTTGCCCTTAAGAATGATTTAAGTGTGTGCCAAATCAAGTGCTACAATCACTTTGGTGAATTCCTACACTATATGAAATGCAACCCTAGAAATTAAAAGCGACTAAAAAGGATGGTAAAAAGAAAATCTTTATATTTTTTAATTATGGTCAACAACAATCAAATATGAAAAGAGGGAAAATTGTTTGAGTTTATTATCTTGTTAGTTAATATCTAAGTGAAAGATGGATTTTATTATGGTCAACAAAAATAAAATCTTTTTTTTAAATCCTAATTGTCTCTAATTGTGAAGCTAGCTAAAGAGGGTGGAATTGAAAACTAGAAAGAAGACTTACCCGAAAGCAATGCTCCAAATTCTTGATCTTCAATCCAAGATTTTCAAGCTCCAAGCGGTTCCTTCACAAGAAAAATACACAAGTTAAAGAATCAAGTTAATAAAATCCTATTTTAGCACCTTCCCCGGCAACGGCGCCAAAAACTTGATGCGGCATAATTATGTACCAAAATTGCAAGTGCACAATTTATCAAGTTATAGTATAAAAAGATATCGATCCCACGAAGAAGGTGATTTTAAGAGATTATTAAACTTGGTTCTTATATTTTGTGCGTGACAATTAGGAATAAAGAATAAGTGTGAATGTGATGAGTGATTGTTGTGAATATTTGCAAAAGATAATAAATTGAATTTTAGAGGAGAGAAGGAAGAATTAAAGAATAAATGAAATCACAAGGCAAGAAATATGAATTAATAAAATCAAGAAATAAAACCAAAAATGAAAAGAAAATTTAAGAAAGTTAAGATGAAGGATTCAAAAGAGGTAAGAAATCTAGAATATAATCCACTAACCAATTTCAATTACAAAATATAAACTATTCTCTTTTTATCATATTTCAACTTAGATTTATTAAGCATAGATTATCAAACCATTTAAGGAAAGTGTAACCTATCAAATTATCATCTAAGTTAAAATTACTATTCATGATAAGAACAACAACATGATAATAATCCTAGAATTCATAAGCATAACCTATCAAACCATTTAAGATAAGCATAGATTATCAAATTCTTCTTCTACCGATTAGTTCTCTAGTTGATTATCCTAAACATGAACATTTTAAGTACAAGAGAATAATTCATACAATATAAAGGAAATTAGACTAGTTTCATATAATTCTAAACTTCCTACAAGAATTAAATTCACATCTTTAAGAAATAAAAACAAGAAAAAGAACTAATTACAAAAATAAAAAGAAAAGAAAAATCTAAACTATGAACAAGAAATAAATCTAATTACAAAGAAAATAAAAATCTAAACTACAAAATAAATTGCAGAAATTAAATGCAAGAAAAATAAATCTACTCTACAAATTAAAGTGCAAAAAGAAATAAAAAAGACAAGAAAATAAATCTACACTACAAGCATGAATTTAAATCTAACTAATAAGCAATAATAAAGAAATTACTAAAAAGAAATAAAAGAGAAAAGAAATGCAAACCTTCAAATTGCTCTTCATCTCCATCCTCATCATTCAACAAAGAGGAGAAAGAACAAATTTATAGTGGGGAAAAATTATTATTATTAATTGCAACTAAAGTTACAATTTTTGGAAGGCCTTCTCAATTAAGAGTAGCCCTCCTCTCCAAAAAAGGAGTTATAAAATTTTTCACACCCTCACCCCTCACTCTCTACCCCTATTTATAGTAATCTTTAATGAATATGAGCCATTGGATTTGTCTTGAGCCCCAAGCAACAATCTCCACCTTTGAATTTGCTTTTTGTTCTTCTCTAGCCCAAATATAGGAGGTCCATTTACATATGATTTTCAAATTCTCTAGCCCAAATATAGGAGGTCCATTTACATATGATTTTCAAAGTTAAATCAAGTTCGGCCCACAGTCCATTTGATTTTCAAAACCCGAAATTGAAGAGCTGCACAAGTCCGGCTTCTATTTGATTTTGAAAATCAAAATCTGCAGCCCACATTAAATTCAGTCCATCAAGAAAAATCAAAGCTGCAGCAACAATTTGATGTCCGGCCCAATTCATTTCATTTGTAGTCCAAGTCTCCGGCCCAATGAAAAGTTCAGCTGCAGCAACCAAATTCTATCCACTAAATCAAGTCCAAATCTGTAGCCATTTCCGGCCCATAGCAATCAAATTCGGTCTCTGGTCCAAAGTCCGGTCCTCATTGAGAAAAAAATGAAATGCAGCAATCAAGTCCCCATAAATTCATGTCTGCAGCCCAAGTCCATGGAGACTTGAATAAAAATCAGCACCGGCCCATCATGTGTTCTCAGCAGCAAAGTCCGGAGGCTTATCTCATGCATTTGATTTTCAAAACAAAATCAAGCCCAATTGAATTTGATTTTCCAAAACAAAGTCAGGTCCGGCCCATTGATGTAAGATCCATTTGATTTTCAAAAAGAAGATGAAGAAGTGCAGCAAAATCTGGTCCATGAATGATCAAATTTAATTTGCATCCAAGTCCAATTCATTCCAACTCTTTGCATCCATGTCCAATTCATTCCAACTCTTTGCATCCATGTCCAATTCATTCCAACTCTTTGCATCCATGTCCAATTCATTCCAACTCTTTGCATCCATGTCCAATTCAAATTTTTGAGAAAAAAAATAGGAGGAGCTGTCATGGATGCTTTGGGACATTTGGGCTTTTGGGCTTTTTAAAATCAAATATTTCACTTGAGAAAAGAGATGGGATTTTTGGGATTTATTCTTCATTAACCTGCAATTAAAGATAAAAGCAATTATTAGTGGTATATTTATTCATATAAAATAGATAATGAGGGTATAAAATTGTAATAAAAATATGATTATCAAATAGAATCGGAGTCAATCAAGATGATGAATCAAGACATGGTCAAACTGGACCGATTCAACGAGAATAATTTCTCCCACTAGCAAGACAAGATGATGTTCCTTCTTACAGCATTGAAGATCTCCTCCATCCTTAACCCAACCTGTAGCTTATAGAGGATCCAAAACAAAGTGCAGAAGGGAAAAAACCTACTTAGGAGGAAATATAAAAAATCAAAAGGCAAAAGGCGAAACGGGAGGAAGATGAAGTGTTGTGTCACGGCCACATTCTGAACACACTTTCAGACCGACTATATGGTCTTTTCATGAGGATAAAAGTCAGCAAGGGAAATCTAGAACACACTGGAATTTAAATACAAAGCCGAGGAGGAAGGTACAAACAAGTATTTAATTGCAAAATATCTAGAATATAAAATGGTTGATGATAAGTTTGTCCTAGAGCAAGTTCATGAATTGGAGGTTCTGGTTAATAAGATTCACGTTCTCAAAATAGTTCTTCCAGAGTCTTTTTAAGTTGCTGCAATTATTACAAAACTACCCTCAACTTGGAAAGATTACTCAAAGAAACTAATGCATAAAACTGAGGACATCTCTTTGGAACAACTTCAGAAGAATCTTCGAATTGAAGAGGAGTCACGTTTACATGATTCGACAAATTCTGTTCAAAGTGATTCTAAGGTCCACATAGTGGAAAAGAATGAATGTTCAGTAAAAAATGGGAACCTTCAAGTAAAGAAAAGTGGACAACACTTTAAAAGGAAGACTTTTCAGAAGAAAAAGGGTCCTGTTTTATTTGCGGTAAGCCTAGACTTTTTGCAAAAGAATGTCATCACAAAAATAATAATAATATAAAATCAAAGGCTTCTGCAAATATGATAGCAGAGAATATGGTTGCTATGATTTTTGAAATCAATATGACTTCTGTTAAGTCTGGATGGTGACTTTATTCTGGTGCAACAATCCACGTTTGCAAGGATAAATTTATGTTCAAAGAATTTGAAAAAATTTTAGAAATTACAGAAGTGCAAATGAGGAATAATGATTGTGCAAAGGTTGCTGGAAAGGGGGCTGTTGATATAGATTTTACTTTTGAAAATAAATTGACTCTTATAAATGTTCTGTATGTACCCGAAATTAGAAAGAACTTAGTTTCTGTTGATCTTCTTTGTAAGAAAGGGTTTTGGGTTGCTTTTGAGTCAAACAATGTAATCCTTGTTGGTCTCTTTATTTTGATAATGTTTAACAAATAATTTACTACTAATGTTATTTGTATAGTGTTTGTGTATTTCTACTTATTATAGACAAACAACAAGTTGGAGGATGGATAAAATCGAGCATTCACGATCATATCCAATGGAGATTGGCGGAATAGTGGAGTGAAGCAATGCAATTCAAGTTGAAGCTCCAAATTCAAGCTTCATCCGCGAATTTACCAAGTCAAGCTTATTGAAGATCAAGATTGCTTGGGTATATTTAGTTTAGGTTTTATATTATGTGTGTTAGTACTTTAAGCTCAATCATATATACGCACACATATTTGGTTTATATATATATAGTTATATATATACACAAGTTTTGGTTTATGGACTTAACAATCATTGTATACATATTTCATTAAGTTTATAAAATTATTTCATAGGGTTTCAAAACATTGTTTATGTCAAAACATCAAATTTCATGTATATCACATTTACATGTTTTGGACTATTTTTCAAAATGATGATATTTCTCATGTGGGAGATCCTTTTTTAAAACCAGTTTTTGTAGCATGTTTATTATCATGTCTATAATCATTTCTCAAAGTTTTATATTTTTCTGAATTTGTTTGATATTTTTAAACAGGGTTTTAAAATCAGAAAACAGTTTTCAAACCTGTCAATTCATGTGCCTGTTTGCGGTCGACCATCACGGTCGACCGCCCTTGAGTCCAGAGACTCAGATTGTTTTTCAGAGGCTCGTGGTCGACCGTGATGGTCGATCGGTCGACCGCCATGGTCGACCGTAAAAGTTTCTGAAAATTTTCTCAGACTCAAAAGTGGCTCGCGGTCGACCGCAAGAATTCCACGGTCGACTGCCGTTCACCCCAACGGTCATTTTGGTATAGAATCTGATTTCTGATTTTGTAGGCTTTTTGGTCTTTTGTTTGGGGTTTTTGGCTGAGGTTTTGGGAGGCTATAAATACCCCCTTGCTCTCATCTCTCAAACCAACCAAGAAGTTTTTAAAACAAAAGTTTAATAAGGGTTTAAGCTTGGTTAGTTTGTTTTAAGTTTGGGGTTTTACAAAGAGGAGCTTACATCAGTTGTTGAAGAGTTCATCTTTAATATTTCATCATCCTCTCTTTGTGTTTATAGAGAAGTTTCCTTAACTCTATTTCCTAGCATTTTTACTATTGTATTTCATATCAATTTTATTGCTAGTTCTTCTTGAGTTAAGTCTTATTTATTCTCGTTGTTACACACACCCACATTGAGCTTATTATATTTACATTCATAATATAATTTGGGTTGTGGGATTGTATCATTGAGAGTGAGCTTGCATTGTGTTCTCATCTATTGTAGAGAATAAATCATTTGTTATATTGTGAAATTGTAAGGTTTTTGGTGAGCTAGAAAACTGAGTGTGTTGTTGTAAAGTTTTCGGTAAGCTAGAAAACCAAGTGAGAGTGTGAGGTGTGAACGTTGTCGGTGAATGTTGAAAACCGACATTGTGAGGTGTAAATGTTATTCGGGTGAGTGTAGAAAACCCGGTTGTGATAGTGGATTTCTCCCCGGGAGTGGGGAACGGAGACATAGGACGGAAGGTTCGAACTCCGTGATCATTTGATTGTGTTTGAGTGTGCTTTGGCATTTATTCTTATTTGTGCTCATTGCTCATATCGTCATTGTCTCATTATTTAGTTTGCCCACTATCTAGTTTTATATTGTTTACCCTTGTGTTAGTTTCATATATCTCATAGTATATCTCATTGCTAGGTTATATTCCTTTATTCACATTGCATATTCTTGCACATAACTCTTTGTATATCTATCTTGCAAGAATAATATTTGAATTAATTTTAATTGGTATATAATCGGATTAGATTAGCATAAGACCCTAATCCCCCCCCCCCCCTCTCTATGGTCTAACAATCCTGTCTAAGAGCGGGATGTTTGTGGGAAAGGGCTACTATTGTGATGGAATGTATCAACTCAGTATTAATAATAAAATTATGTCTTTTGTTTATATTGTTGAATCTTCTTATTTATGGCTTGATCGCTTAGCACATTTAAATTTTCGCTATTTAAAAAATATGAGAAAGTTAGACATCATTAACTTTAATGATGAATTTGATAAATGTGAAATATGTGCTAAGTCTAAATTAGCAAAGAAATATTTTCCAAGTATTTCTCGCAAAGATTCTAAAGTTTTAGATTTAATACTGTTGGATAGTAGGTTCCTAATATGTTTCATAATTTGTTTTGGTAACAGGTTATTGGGATTCCTAATCTGTTTTGGCAACATGATTCCAAATTTGTTTTGGTAACAGGTTATTAGGATTCCTAATATGTTTTGTTTTAGAATTCCTAGTATGTTTATGATTTTAGGATTTATATATATATGGAACAATTGGAAGAGAGAATTGAGAAGAAAATTAGGGATATTTGGAGCACATAAAAAAAGTATTTTTTGAGCTATTGGTTAGGGTTTTTTTTGGAGAGAATTAGAGATTTGTTGGTGAGATTAATTAGTGAGTTTGAGTGATTTGCAATCTCAGTTTGTACTCTTCTTCTCTATTAGTAAAAAACCCTATCCCCTTCTTGCTCCGTGGACGTAGGCAACTTACCGAACCACGTTAAAATTGGTTGTTTGTGTTTGTGGCATTAATTTGGTTCGTTTGGCCTTCTCTCGACGTTCGTTTGATTTGATTTCTCATAGCGCATTGGTTTGGTTATTTAGCTTCCGCAACGCTCAACAAGTGGTATCAGAGCTCGGGCTATGCTTGGGTTATTTGGAGGAGTAGGTCGTTTTGGAGGCTCGCCTAGGACTTCATTTGGTGATAAATGTGTGATCTTTTTGGTAAAGATTCTATCTTTTTTTTAGTTTTGGATCTATTCTTCATTTGTTCCGCATTTGTTTTGGTGCTTTGAGAAAGATGATCGGGAAAGAAGGAGTTGTGGAGGGTACTTCCGACGTGAAGACCGTTCAAAGTTTGAATATCCACTCTATGAAGATAGATGTGGAGAAGTTTAATGACACAAATAATTTTGATATTTGGAGATGTGAAGTCTTGGATGCGCTCAATGCGTAAAATTTGGAAGATACTTTGGAGTTGGACGGGATACCGGACGACATTGAGGAGAAGGTTTGGAAAAAGATGAATAGAACAACGTGTGGTGTGATTAGATTTTGTTTGACTCAAGATTTAAAATATGATGTGATCAATAAGACTTCGACTAAGAAGATTTGGGAGATCCTAGAGGGCAAGTATTTGACCAAGAGTGTAGAGAACCGTTTCCATTTGAAGAGGAGGCTTTATCGCTTCCAATTGAAAAAGGGGACCTCCATTGGTGATCACATGAACCATTACGTGAAGCTTCTTGCGGATTTGGCAAATGTAGATGTGATGATTGAAGATGAGGACAAGGCGTTGTTGTTTTTGAGTTCCTTGCCTGACGAGGAATATGAGACATTCGTTCTTACTCTTATTAATAGGAAGACATCTCTTTCTTATAGTGAGGTCACCACTGTACTTGTGAATTATCAGCTTCGAAAGAAGGCTAAGGAGACTTCAGTTGAGCCGGTAGCGGGGGCATTGGTCATAAGAGCAAAGAGTTCAAACCGTGGTAGGAGGTCGCAGTCTAGAGGGGTACATCTTGGAGTTCGTAGGAATCAATATACCTTTTGTAAAGAGGATGGACATTAGAAAGCCAAATACCTAAAGTTGGTTGATCGAGCTGGGAAGAATAAGGGGAAAGTTATTCAAGCTTCAGAGGTGAATGTTGTCAATGCTAGTGGTAATAATTCAGATTCGAATTCTACGGGCTACTCGTTATCTGCACTATCGTCAGTTTGTGTTGCCGACTCTATAGAGTGGATGTTGGATTCGGGTGCTTTTTACCATATTTGCCCTATGAGGGATTGGTTTTTTAGCTTTCAGGAGTTAGAAAAGAGGGGAGGTTTTGCTCATGGATAATGATCATAAATGTCATATTGGTGGTATCGGTACCGTTCGGATTAGGATGAGTGACAGAGTGATTCGGGAGTTGGTTGGAGTGAGGTTCGTTTCTCAGTTGAAGAATAATATCATTTCACTTGGAGTTTTGGATATAGCAGGCTATAGGGTGACCTTGGTCGATTCACGTTTGAAGGTCACATTAGGGTCCATGATTGTGATGAAGGGCGTCAGGAGGAATAATTTGTATTATTTGATTGGGAGCACGGTGTTTGATAGAGAGCTGATAACTTCTTTGGATTTGGCTAGACTGTGGCATTTGTTGAGGCTGAGTTATTTGATTGGTTATGCCATGCATGGTTTGTTAAGGAGTGTTTTGACCTGCAGATTGAAGTCCTTTGAGCACATTGGTATGAGCAAGAAGACCGAGGTGGAGTTTGGCACTTCTATCCATTGATTGAGGGGTCTTTTAGGTGGTGTTTAGTCATGTATTTGGGGGCCTTCCAAGGAAGCATCATTGGGAGATAATCAGTATTTGGTTTTCACAGTTCGGGATTGTTCTAGACATTAATGGGTTACAACCAGGTCCCATTGGTGTGAAGTCCTAGAAGTCAACAACAATTGGAAGAAGTGTATTAGCAGAAATGTAACTCGTCGTTCTAGCTTTGGTAGGGATTCTTTCTTGCATTTGTGCCGAGCTCATGGCAGTTTGAGACACTTCATTGATGTGGAGACATTGTGGCGACAAGATGAGATGACAGTTTTGATGGGTCGTTTCTTACTAGAGGGGGATCAGTGTTGGTTGTCGAGCATTGGTTTTGGTTTTGAAGCTTCGACATATTTGGGTCATCTTGGTCATAGGTTGCCGACTGCTGCGTGTGGAGATTTTGGATCTGGTGGAGTTGCTTCAGATTTTGGGTTGTATCGGATATTTGGTTGCCCAACATTTGGTCACATCGAGGATGTGAGATTTGATCCGATTGCACGTTTGGGATTCAGAGATTCGTTTGATTATCAATTAGGAGCTTCTGATTTTGTTCTTAGCAGGTATGCCTCATTTGACTCTCGACAGGTGGAGAGTATTGATCAGATCATTAGGATATCACAGCGGGTGGAGGGTGATGCTACTTCACATTGGGTGGAAATTACTCTACATACTCGAGATCATACTGCATCGTTTGGGATTCTAGGTGAGGTGACACAGTTTGGAGATCATTTAGATTTGGATGCAGATGATGAGTTGGTTTTGGATTCGAGTGCAGCTGGTGGACATGTTTTGAATACGGCCATTGGTTCACCTCAGGTGGAGGTGTTTGATTTGTTTCAGTTTGGGACCATTGGGAGCGCTATCAGTTGCAGATCCATTGGTGATATTAGTGAAGAGCTACAAACTTTTCTATTTGATTGAGGGCCTTTGGAGGCCGTTTGGGTGAACTATGTGAATGCTTGATTCCTTGGGCAAGAGGATACGTAGACAATCATTTATGATACAACCGGTTTGGTGAGTTAATACCGATATTTGGAATTTGTTCACATTCTCGTTTGGGTTCTCGACTTGTTGTGGATTGAGTCCGTTGTCATGGATTTGTTCCACTTCGTACTGGACGCAACAAGTGAGACGTTTTGTTGGTATTGGTATCGGCTCAGTTTTGGGAAAACTTCGCCGAGGTGGAGAATTGTTGGATAGCAGGTTCCTAATATGTTTTCTAATTTGTTTTGGTAATAGGTTATTGGGATTCCTAATCTATTTTGGTAACATGATTCCAAATCTATTTTGGTAACAGGTTATTAGGATTCCTAATCTGTTTTGTTTTAGAATTCCTAGTATGTTTATGATTTTAGGATTTTTATATATATGGAACAATTGGAAGAGAGAATTGAGAAGAAAATTGGGGATATTTGAAGCACAGAAAAGTGGTATTTTCTGAGCTATTGGTTAGGGTTTTGTTTGGAGAGAATTAGAGATTTGTTGGTGAGAATAATTGGTGAGTTTGAGTGATTTGTAATCTCAGTTTGTACTCTTCTTCTCTATTAGTGAAAAACCATATCTCCTTCTTGCCCCGTGGACGTAGGCTACTTTCCAAACCACATTAAAATTTGTTGTTTGTGTTTGTGGCATTGATTTGGTTCGTTTGACCTTTTCTCGACGTTCGTTTGATTAGATTTCTCATAGCACGTTGGTTTTGTTGTTTGGCTTTCGCAGCGCTCAACAAATACATTCTGATATATATGAATAAAATGGTATGTTAACTAGAGGAGGAAAAATACTTATCACTTTTGTTGATGATTGCAGTAGATATATGTATGTTTATCTTTTAAGAATAAAAGATGAAGCTTTTGACATGTTTAAAAAATACAAAACAGAAGTTAAAAATCAACTTGAAAAGAAAAGAAAAGTGTTACGTTTTGATGAAAGTGGTGAATATTTTTCTGATAGTTTTAATATTTTTTGTGAAGAACATAACATTATTCATCAATACACAAGCCTTATACGCCCAACAGAATGATTTAGCTGAAAGAAAAAATAGAACTTTACAAGAAATAATAAATTGTATTCTTAATATTGCTAAGTTACCTTTAAATTTATGGGGAGAAGTGTTGGTCTTATAGTTTTGATGATGATTTGTCAAACAATTTATCGCTAATCCATTCTCTAGTTTTTGTTATTTTGTTTTTTTTTCTTTACAGGTAATTCAACACACGACAATCAAGCGTTAAAGATTCAAGTTCATGTGTATGCATTCACCTAGGTATAAGATTAGTTTGCTTACATATATTGTATGTTTATATGTAAGCTCAATATATGTACACTTAACACATTTTTGACGTTTTCTATCATATAAATGATTTTTCATCAAACTTTATTACAATAGTGTTTATTTCATGTTTACAGGTTATTNATATATATATATATATAATGTATGCATGATATATATATACGTATTTACAAGTCATATCTCAATTTTCATATTCACGAAATACAGGTTTTTTGAACACTTTTCAAAAACAGGGAGTTTTCATAAATGAAAATTGATTTTCCAAAAATTCCTTTTCAAACATGTTTATTTCATCATTTAGAAACTTTCCCCAAAGTTTTACTATTTTTGGAATTGATTTGATATTTTTAATGTATTTTTAAAATTAGCTCAAAACCTGTCATATGCCATGTATCAGTTTGCGGTCGACCGTCACGGTCGACCGCCAGCAGCAATTTTTATTAGTATGAGCTTTATGTGCTCGCGGTCGATCGTGACGGTCGACCGTGAATCCATCAGAGACCTTCGCGGTCGACCGTCGTGGTCGACCGCCAGCTTTCAAACCCTGTGTTCAGTTTTTTTTGTGCCTCGCGGTCGACCGCGAGATTTCCACGGTCGACCACCGATCTCATCATTACCTTTTAACGGCTATTTTCTGCAACGGCTGCCTGAGGGTATTTTTGTTTTTTCAAGTTGGTTTTGGCTGATATTTTGAGTGGGTATAAATACCCCATTGATGTTTTCTTTCAAACAATCAAGTTTTTATTTTTAACAAAATCCTAAGTGTGTTTAAAAGAGCTGTTTAAGCTGTTTCTAATCATCTGTTTTAAAAGAAGTCTACTACAACAAGAAGATACCTTTCATTTTAACTGAGGATCCTATCCTCATCATCCTCTACTGTTCTTCTTGTTTATTGAGAAGTTTTCTTAACTCATCTTTTCATATAGCTTATAATTTTATTTTTATATCTTAGCTATATTTATTGAGTTACATATTTTTCATTCACTGTTATCACCCACACAATATTAAGCTTAATATCTTCATACTATATAGTGTGTGTTGTGGGGTGTGATTTAGTGAGTGTGAGCTTCATTTGCGTTCTCATTTGTTGTTGAGAACAAACCATTGTATTTAATCTTTATTTATGAGTATCACTTGTAATACACTTGTACACCAAGAGGAGTGTGAGGCGAGAAACGGGGTCGAATCCAATAGGAGTGACGTCGGTTGACGAACCTAAGGAGAGGTTGCATCTGAGCACTTGAGGAGGAGGACACGGGCTAGGTTCCTACACTTAGTGTGTGAAGTGGGATTGCATAGTGTGAGAGTTTTCGGTAAGCTTGTACACCGAGTGTGTAGAAGTTCCGGCTTTCAAACCGGATTGTGATAGTGGAGATCTCCTCGAGGTGAGGAGCGGGGACGTAGGTCGTGGTGACCGAACCTCGTAAACATATCGTTTGTTTGTGTTTTGCTTAGCGTAATTTTTATTTGTGCTTTTTCATATCTTTCTTGCTCATATCTATCTTATATCACTCGTGCAAGAACAAATTAATCAATATTATTTTAATTGGTTTTTAATCGGGATTAGATTAGCATAAGATCATAATCACCCCCTCTAGGGTCTAACAAGAAGCACTGTACACAACATGTTATATACATAATAGGATTCCCTTTGAAAAGTCAAATATAAGCCCTTATGAGTTATGGAAAGGTAGAAAACCTAATCTATCATATTTTTAAAGTGTAGGGTGTTTGGCTTATTATAGAGTTCCTGATCCTAAAAGAACAAAACTTGGACCTAGAGCCTTTAAAAGTGTCTTTGTCGGATATGCTAAAAATAGTAAAGCATATAGGCTACTTGATTTATCTTCTAATGCTATTATTGAATCTAGAGATGTTGAATTCTTTGAAAATAAATTTTCTGCAGATTCTGAAAAATGTTGAAAATATTCCTATTCTGCTTGACTCTAATAATATTCCTAGTTTTGATTTTCATGCTAAGGAAACTAATACATCTAAAGAAATATCAGAGCCAAGAAGAAGTACTAGAGCAAGAAAAGAGAAATATTTACCTTCAGATTTTATTTCTCCTGAACAAATTATTTTTCTTGCTGAAGGTGATAGGAATAATAATGTTTTAAATAAACATTCTATAAGTTTTAATCTAGATGATGATCCTAAAACCTTTGTAGAAGTCATGTCATCTAGAGATGCTTCACTTTGGAAAGAAGCTGTCAATGATAAAATGGATTCTATAATAGGCAATAGTACTTGGATTTTAGTAGATTTACCTCAAGGATCAAAGCCAATAGGATGTAAATGGGTTTTTAAAAGAAAATATAATTCTGATGGTTCTGTTCAAGCTTTTAATGCTAGATTAGTAGTCAAAGGGTTTAGACAAAAAGAAGGCATGGATTATTTTGATACATATGCACCTGTCGCACATATAACATCTATTAGAATTCTTATTGCTTTGACATCTATACATAAACTATTTGTGTATCAAATGGATGTTAAGACTGCATTTTTAAATGGAGATTTAAATGAGGAGGTTTACATGGAACAACCGGAAGGTTTCGTTCTTCCAGGAAATAAAAGAAAAGTATGCAAACTAATTAAATCTCTTTATGGTCTTAAACAACCACCAAAACAATGGCAAGAAAATTTTGATTCTGTTATTCTGTCTTACGGTTTCAAACATAATAGTGCTGATAAGTGTATTTATTCTAAATTCACTAATAAATATGGTATGCTTGTTTGCTTGTATGTCGATGACATGTTAATATTCGGCACTAACATGATTGGCATAAATGAGACAAAAGAGTATCTATCTTCCATGTTTAAAATGAAAGACTTAGGAGGAGCGGATACTATTTTAGGGATTAAAGTTAGCAAACATAGTGGGGGTTTTTCTTTAAGCCAATCACATTATATTAAAAAAATATTGAATAAATTTAATCATCTTGGTTTTAAAGAAGTTAACCCTCCTTTTGATCCTAATGTCAAATTGACTGCCAATTCTGATAGAGCTGTAGCGCAGCTTGAGTATGCTAGTGTAATTGGTTTTTTAATGTATGTTATGCATTGTATTAGACCTGATATTGTATTTGCTGTATGCAAATCAAGTAGATACACTAGTAATCCAAGTGTATAACATTGGAAAAGCATTTCCAGGATCTTTGGATATTTAATGAAAATAAAAAATCTTTGTTTGTTCTATAATGATTATCCGGCTGTATTGGAGGGATACACCGATGCAAGTTGGATGACTAGTGTTGAAGACAACCAATCCACTTCTGGAATGGTTTTTACACTTGGTGGAGGAGCAGTTTCTTGGGCAAGTAAGAAACAAACATGTATCTTACACTCTAACATGGAATCTAAATTTATTGCTTTAGCAGCAACTGATAAAGAGGCTGAATGGATTATGAACTTATTGCTAAATATTAATTTATGGTCTAGTCCAATGCCTCCTATTTCTATCCATTGTGATAGTCAAGCCACTTTGTTACGGGCTTATAATTGTACATATAATGGTAAGCCTAGACACATAAGTCTAAGACATGAATATGTGAGACACTTGATGCAAGATAGTGTCATAACAATTGTCTATGTTAAGACAAATAAAAATTTGGCTGATCCAATTACAAAACCTCTAGCAAGAGAGGTAGTAAAGATAACATCAAGTGAAATGGGGCTGAAACCTTATACTTAAGATCATCAGGAATGGTAACCCGACCATTTACTAGAATTGGATTGGTTAAAAGGTTTAAATGAGTAATAACAAGTTTTTGAAAGTGATTGATTGATATTGACGCATTAAGCCCTAAAAGATAATGTCAACATCGTCCATTATGGAATAAGAGGATGGGTTATGCTCTTAATGAAAGTCTAATACATTATTGTTGTGTGTTTAAAGTAATAGAGAACACATTGTAGACGTTTCACCTATATGAACTTAGAAGTGGTGCTGCTTCTTAAAAGAGCTAAATGTTTGTTCTTTAAAGAGTTCATGAACCGGGAATGAGCACAAGGCCATAACATTGCTAAAATATTAATTCTCATTGAAACAATAGATTAGTATATGTACAACATTTTTCAGTTTTGTCACAAAGAGTAATTAGTTCAATGTTAAGTCAACTAACGACTTTGATAGAACTTTGAGGTGTTTGTACTAAGCAAAGGTTTAAATCAAAAGATACTTCTACATATGTATATTTATCTCATTTTGTACATATTGTAGATTATTTTTAAATAAAATAACATTTTTTTTTTAAAAAAAATTGTTTTTCCAAACAAAGTGGGGGATTGTTAGTATTTATTTGTAAAAACAAGATAGTCCCACATCGGATATTTGAGCATTCTTTCAGAGGTTTAAAACCATTTAATGGTTATTGGGATTTGATAAATGGATCAAAGTATAGGTTTCTAAACCCGCGTGCGGGTAGCGCGATTATTAGACGCACTTAGCACTTTGCATGCTTGCCACTGCCGCTTACATATTCTATGTTGAAAAATGTTTGTTTGTTTCAAGGGGTGTTTTGAAAAGTTATGACTGTTGAAAGCACATTTTCAAACCTACAAATAGTTTATAATTTCAGATATTTCAACTTCACTTCTTTTTCAAAACTTTCCGGAAGAAAACATCTGCAATACTACAAACTTGTTTTGCGACGAATTAGTGAAAAATTCTAGATTTGCTTGCTGGAATTTTCATTTTCTGTTATATCATGGGAAGAAAATTTACACTAAGTCGAAACAACTTTGAATATCAAGTAGGACAAATATTTTTTTAAGAAAAATGTTTCACGCCCCAAAATTTCAGTATCCTTTATAATTTTTTATAACAGTTTCTATTGGAACCCTCCGCGTACTCCTGACGTTCCATGTCTTAAAAGAGGGGCAAATTGATAATTTGCTCCTCAACTTCGTGGCTTAGAACGGTTCTGACAAGATGTGTGGTCCAATATCACAGAAGATGTATTGCCAAATGAAATTGCAGAAGCACCGTAGGTAAAAATAGCCGCCGATTAGAGGTTTTTTGATAAAAGAAATTGTGAAAATGTAAGGGTGTAATTTGTCAACACGACAGACCAAGGACATCAATGTCCCCAGTCTCCCATTCCAATACGCACACGCACTCCCATCCAGCCTTGCCACCATTCTATCGATCAATCAATCCATAATAATTCTTTTCAATCAAGTTGGTTCTCTGAACCGTACTTTAATATTAAAGATAAAAACGTCAAGAGGCCCATCCGCAATTTCTTATTATTGCTACTCCCTTCGATCTGCTGTTAGCTGCTGATCCCTGCGATGGCGACCGGCAACCTGGACTGCGTCATCGTCGCCGTCGACGGCAGCGAGGAGAGCATGAACGCTCTCCGGTGGGCCCTAGAGAACCTCCGGCTCCGCCCCAAGTCCGAGGGCTGCGATCCTGGCTCACTCGTCGTCCTCCACTCCACGCTCAGTCACCCCCCTCGATCGCTGCTGGGCTCAACCCTGGATCCATTCCCTTCGGCGGCCCCAGTAAGACCCTAACCCCGACCCTGATTCCTTTAGAGATCGGAGCGTTTCTTGATTCTGCTTTGATTAGGTCACGTGGAGGTGCCGGCGTTCACGGCGGCGATAGAGGCGCACCAGAGGAGGATCACGGAGGCGATCATCACGCACGCGCTGCAGATCTGCAAGGAGAAGAACGTGAGTTTTGTTCAATTTTTGATGGATTTTGTGTGCTTACTTACTATTTTGACAGAGATTTGTTTGCTGATTTGTTTTTTTTTGTCTTCGCTCTTTTCGGAAGGTTGAGGTGAAGACTGAGGTTGTGGTTGGGGACCCCAAGGTTACAATATGTGAGGTTGTGGATAGAATGAAGGCAGACTTGCTGGTGATGGGCTGTCGAGCTTATGGCCCCATCAAGAGGTGATACCTTTTATCATCATTGGGTTCTCTTTCGCCGTGAATTTTGATCTGCTTTTACTTCCTTTTCTTGGTAGGGAGTGTAATTGCCAAGTTATAGTTCATTTCAAACATATTTCCATCAATATTCTCATTAGATTATATATACTTAAATGATATAATCAACCGATACGTTGCAAACTTGAAGCATAATACTGGGGGGGGGGGGGAAATTTGTGCACACTGAGATTAGCCTAGTGACGGCTGTATAGGCTGTGAAAAAGAAGAACAGACCATGCTTTGAGTTTGGATAGCAATACAAGATGAAGGGTATGAGCGGAGAAAAGTGTGGTGGAATTAGATTGAAGAGTTTAGCAAGAGAGTTTATCATGTGATTGATGTGTTTGCGCTTCAAGTTGAGAGCATGCTTTGAGTTGGCCTAACACTGATGAGCTTTATCATATCATTGAGATAGGCCAGAGAAGAGGCCTGAATTGTTTTGACTCTTTGGAGCCATTTTGCAGCTCTCATCACCATAAAGAATCTAATGGTTCTTGTATGCTTCCACTGTCCTCTGTCCTTTTCACATTTCTCTCTTTTCTTTAATTGGAAGTAATAATTAAGTTAACCTCGGCAAACCAGGTTACATGCTCAGATCAAACAGCAAGCCAACAGTTGACTGGACCTCCCTGATAATTGTTATTCAGCTGGTAGCAAACCATCACATATTCAAAATTTAGTCCATGACATGTTAGAAGCTACAAAAATTAGTTAATTAGAAAACGAACTATAACGATATTTACAAATTAGGCAAATGAACCACACGCTCATCGGTTGAGATGGCGTGTAACGCCCCGCCCCGGAATTTCGGAGTCGGTACGCTATTAGATCTGATGGACTGGCCTCACAAACCACCACATGTATTTTCGGCACGTTTTGTCCTCACTCACGCGCTCCCTGGAAAACTTCCCAGGGGGTCACCCATCCTAGAATTTCTCCAGGCCAAGCACGCTTAACTTTGGAGTTTTTAAGAGTTGGGTTCCCGAAAAGAAGATACATCTTGGTGGTATGAGTATTCCAATCAAATCTATCAATACTAATCACATCACCCTCTTAAGGGTTGGGGTATTACATAGCGCTCAGTTGGATCAACTGGGCTTCAGTTGTGTGATTAATTGTGCTGAGATTGCTATAAGTTAGATTTGGATTTCTGACAATTGCTTGTGCAGTGACATGAATTTGTTAATAGTGGATGACTGTTGCTTCGGTAGCGTGCATCTTTATGGATCTTTGGCTTGTTTTATGCCATATACTTTAGCAAATCGTATTGTCTGTCACCATTCTTCTATACTCTTCCTGCCTGTGGAAAATATCTATGAACGTCAAGCACCTGTTGTCCATGGTTTCCTTAAATGCCAGGAAAAGGTGAAGCTTTTAAATCATTGTTACATAGTTTTGCCCTTTATCGACGCCATTTTGGTGTGAAAAAGTAATGTTGATGATGATGAGGAGCTTAGATAGGAATGATTTGAAAGCACAATCTGAGAATTTTGAAAAACCCTTGTACACAAATGGAAGGTTGGTATTCACCGTAAGGTCGACCAAAGAACTGATATCGTATGCTCAATAAAATCTATCACTCGGGATATTTAACATTATAAAAGAGTCAAGATTGTTATTCAGTAACTATGCAAATAAAAAAAATCAGGAATGAAACAGCAGCAGATATGAGGCACCACAGATTTTTCTTGTGCTTTGTATCTATTTTGTCCCACTTCTTCAAATACTTGTCCAGAGTTCATACCTTATTTTCATTATTTGGTTTATTCGACTTGTAATTTCATCTCAGCCAATTCAATTTCATCACAGGCAATTCAGCTTTATCGCTGCTCACAAATAATTAAAAAAACAAAAAGAAAAAGAAAAAAGAAAGAAAGGAAAGCAAGGCTTCGGGATAGTTCTACCTAAGAGATGGAAGAGAGAAATTGCTTGTAGGAATTTCAACGAGTCACTAAACTGTAACAGGTCTATGTAACACCCGCAAATAGTCCCACATTGTTTGATTAGAAAAGTTTGATAGGGTTTAAATAGTGAAGTCAAAGGGCTTAAGAGCAACTAGTGCTAGCACCTTTTGGTAGCGGATTGAGCTAAACAATGTACCATGACTTATGCAGCAACGATACTTGAAATACATACACATCTGTTACCAAAAATGTACTTTATATGTTTATACTAGTCTTTTTATATTCTTTGGATGTTAGTTTCAGGATAGCATAGATAGAGAAGACCAGGATCTTTTCCTTTATATCAAGTAAACATATATGCAAACAGAATTTGCCTTGAGGAATTTAACATTTCATAACTAGCTCGCTAAACATTGTCTCTTGGCGTCCTTGCAGGATGTTTTTGGGAAGTGTGAGCAACTATTGCATCAATCACGTTACCTGCCCAGTTGTTGTGATAAAGGGCAAAGGCACCAGTTAGTGAGTTTGGTTTTTCTCCTTGCATTGCCTTGTTGTACCATTTTGCTTGAATGTGTTCTTTGTTTTTTCCATTAGACTCTCCTTGCACATTTGGGTATTGGTTTGGTGTCTCAGTATGTTCCTTCTCAGGAACTGCTCCTTCTGTCCAACAAAATGATCCTCATGTTATGTACATTGGAAGGTTGGTTGATTTGTTGTTCCTTGATGCTCTTTCGCCTGTAAGTTGTGATAAAAGGGATTTCTGGATAGCATAATTGATGAACAGCATAAGATGGTGCTTTCAATTTGTATTTGAGTTGTATTTGTTTGTCATCTGGTTCGAAAACAAGTATTCACGAAGTTCCCAATTCTGAAAAGCCCCACTCTCTCTCCAAATCCGATCAAACAAACGCTCAAAATCTCTCGTTTATTTTAAGTAGTTTCAAGGCTCGAATTCGTATCTAATGGACGATCATCGCCTCGCTGCAATTGAAGCTTTCCTGAAGAATGACACTGTTTTTTATGACTGTTCTAGAGGAAGCCGCTTGATCCATTGCTAGAGATCTCGAAGAGAGTTTATGGTAAAAATTCAATTTTGCTCATCAATTTTATGCTCTTTGCTGTTAGATCTTGGGAAATGGTGGATTTTTGCGAAATGGGGATCTATCTTGATTACTATGTTTTTTTTTTATGAAATTTGTCGATTTTGAATAATGAACTTCGGTATAGGAGTTGAATTTTTGTAGCTTCGAAGATCCTCACAAAAGAAGGAAAATGTTCAAGCATAATCTAATATATTAGAATCTGTTGTGGGTATTTATGATGATGATATTCACATTTCGCCCAAAATTTGGCGCTTGCAAAATATAAAGGACGGATATGCACACATTTCAAGAACACCATAAGATTTGTGTGACTATTGTGATTAGGTGCCTGTTTTTAACTCACTGAATGATGATTTTCACTTATGAGGTCTTGAGTGTTGAGTGAGTAGTTTGTATTGTGATTCCTTGGCTTGCCCTGTTTTTTTGAGCTCTATTTTACTAGGCATAGCAAATTTACATCTCCTTCAGTTCTCCAGATTCGGAATTTCCTCAATTAATGGCTTTAGCATTTCCTTAAAACCTTCACTGCAACATCAAAAGCAGGTTCAAAATTAAAGATAATTAAGATAATCAAGCAACAGCTATATAAGCAGTGCAGAACCATTCCAAACATGCCAACTAAATAGATTTAATAGCAGTTTTGCGCAGAACTTGTTCAGGACAAATCAAGATATTGGATCAAGTTATATCTATTCTTCTATACCTAAAAGAGAATCTAAAATATTACTACTTTTACTACAATAAATACAGTAGCATTAACAGTAAACCAAATCTGGTCCTATGCACTCGGAGTTACTGATCATGCTACAGTATTGTATTGTAGCATAAAAAGTAAAGCAAATATGTTTCTCCATACTTGAAGTTGCTATTCATGCTACAGTACTTTACTGTATCATAAACAGTAAAGCAAATCAAATGTATTAAAACTTGAATCTTTATTTAAGTATAGAGGAGTGGATATGATTTTTAAATCAAATGTATTAAAACTTGGATCCATATAGCGGAGTAGATATGATTTATAATTTTAAGCATACAATAATTAAATCAAATGTATTAAGATTCAGAGGGAGGCAAATTCAAAATGCAGTGCTAAAAAAAAAATAGGGGGTCATGCTTTGCACGGGGTGCACTCTAGTGTGTGTGCGCGCGCACGAAAACATTTTCTTCTTCTTTTAAACAAGAGCTACCAATCTCTCTTCGCTGAAAATTCAACAAAGAAAAAGTTTAGAGAAAATGTAAGCAAAAATTACACATAGACAGTAACTCAAGTCGCCCTTCCAATTTCGTCTAATATCACCTTGGTAACCCTCTCTTTGATACTCTTACAATCTCATCCAACGCCACTCTTAAATGCACTTTTCACACCCCCCAACACATTCTAGAACAAATCAATTTTTGGCACCCAATTCTGACACCAACACTAGATGCAAATTACAACTGCTCAAATTATACAAACAATTAGGGGTGAGCAAACGGTCAATTTCATTAGTTTGACCATTTTTTTGTCAAACCAAACCAAAGCGACAGCTTCAGAACCGAACTGAATTAGTTCATTTCTGCTTGATTTACTCTATATACGGTTGGGCAAGAACATAAGCTATGCTGGCCCAAAAGGAACGTGCAAACCAAAAGAACAAAAAAAGAAAACATGTGGAGTAAGGGATCAATGAATTAGCAATGTAGATCAACCAGAATAATTTTTTAAAAAAAAATTAGGAAAAAAAGACCAAGAAAGTGGAAAGAATTGCCTTACAGCATCAAGAAATTGCAGCTTGTTCGCCTTTGTTAGTATCAAAATCTTGTCAAACCCAAGCAATCCGAATACATCCGGCCAGATCGGTCAGTTTAGTCAGATCCGACCAATAACGTTCACCCCCTACGGAGAATTTATAGATGGACCCTGAAAAACTTGCACAACGTAATGTAGGCAATAAATAGCCCGTTAGTTTGTCAGGTTAATTAATATCAAAATCTTGTCAAACCGAAGCAATCTGAACACACTCCAAAAGAGAGCCGAGCCATTGACATTATGTCTGTTCAGTCAGTTTAGTTGGCTGATCAGTAATGGCTCAGCCCTACGGACCGATTTATAGACCGGCCCAAGACAAGCTTGCACAACGTCTGCTATGCATCTTAGCATATTTATGTTAACTTCTGAGATGAACATTAATTAATAGGTTTTTTTCAAAAAAAAAAGACCGTTTTTGCTAAATAATTAGCAAAAGCGACCATTTTGCTAATTATTTAGCAAAATCAACCTCTTTTTTTGGCCAACAGGCCAAAAAGAGGTCGATTTAAAAAAAAAACGCCCAGCTCAGAACATATGGGACTACCAGTCCCGTATGTTTTGAGTGAACTAATCACGAATTAGTGCTCATAGAAAACGTACGGGACTACTAGTTCCGTATGTTTTGGGCACTCATTTGATCTCCCAATCGCTGATTAGTTCACCCAAAATATACGGGACTAGAAGTCCCGTATGTTCTGAGCTGAACGTTTTTTAAAATCGACCTCTTTTTGGTATGTTGGCAAAAAAGAGGCCGATTTTGCTAAATAATTAGCAAAATGATCGATTTTGCTAATTATTTAGCAAAAACGGTCTTTTATACAAATTTTCCCTTAATTAATTAGGTTTCCTGGCACCAAAAATAGAGGGATATACAGGCTTTCTAGTTGTATTTGTTTTCTTTCAAGTTTCAACGCAATATAGAAATATCTAAAAATAAAATTTCCTTATGAATTTGATACATCTATGTGCTCCCTGATCTTTTTTACCCTAGTGACGAAATTAGCTAGAAATTGCTCCTCCAAGGATGGCTGGCCATGGCCGCACACTCTAGTTGTAATGCAAGCGCCTCCATGTAAATAAGATATTGAAGTACTTCAAACCGTGAGATGACGTAACAATAAAGGGAAGGAACTCACATGACATGCTTTGGGGTATCTGCAGCAAACTTTTAGCTATGGACGAAGTCGAGGAAATCATCCATTTTCCCTTCCTTCGTTGGAGAGATCGAGTCATGAGAACATAGCTCAGACCATCAACACCCCTCTAGCGACCGACTTGTCCTCTAGGCGTTGGCCTACAGACCTTTTTTTGTGCATTTTATGAGGGGATGCTTGATATATACAATGACGCTTCATTTGGTAGAACATAGCTTGGATAATGATGAAATAGCTTTAAATTGAATAGAGAGCTCTGAGGCATCTAAACAAAATTTGTAGAGCTAGGTACGCAAGTAAACTAAGATGGATCTTGCGATGTGCTTCTGTATTTCATGATGACATTGTGCAACTATTCATTTTTTTTAATTTTTATGTTGAATTTCTTGGCAATAACTCTAATTGAACCACCTTATTAGTTTGACTGAGCTATATATCTATGTTGCATGAGTACAAGTATGGGCACGGATGCCGGTACGGGTACGGGACACGATAAATTTGTAAAAAGGTAGGGTACGGAGACACGATTATATAGATATTTATATACACATATATTGTATATAAGAATTAATAATTTATATGAGAACAAGGATGAGAATTAAATGTCTTATAACATTTTTTATGTTTGTTTTATTATATGGATTATAAATTGAAAAATCACTAATTTTTTACCTAGACATCCAAAATAACCCTCAAACTCATTATTCGGACCTAAGCTATGTCCAACAAATTTCAAGAATGTAGGATATATGAGCAAAAAATTGTATAACAAGTGTCTTAATTTGAAACATGTATTGTTAATTTAGTACATGTCTAAATAAATATATGTATTTATGCAAGGAGTGTCCAAGGAGTTTAGATACGGGTACGTGTCGAGTTCTGTAGAGCTTTAGATTAGAAGCACCAAACGTTATTTTCTTGTACTCCGCACTGGCTTGAAATTACCATCGAGCATTAGCTTTCAAGTTGATAGTGTTGTGCGCAGCGGAAATTTCGGCAGAGTTTCTGGTGCACAATAAGAGAGAAAGATCGATAAGAATTCCCGTCTCACCAAGGAAACAAGAATCTGAAGCGGATATCTCAACCAAGTGAGATATCGGCTCTTCCTCTCATCAGTTCTAGGACTGACCTGTCGAGGGATCCTAAAAACTATTACAATGGCCACAAACTCAAACAACCAATTTTTACGTGGTTCGGCAAACTGCCTACGTCCACGGGGCAAGGAGGGGGATCTACTATTAGAGAGAAAAAGAATACAAATAGGTTTACAATTCTCACAATCTAAACCCTCAAATAGGCTCCTTGCTTTTCTTCACAAGAAAAGGTCAGCCACCAAAACTTTTATCTCTCTGCACGAAGCTCTGCACCTTTGCACGCCGCCTCTGCCTTTTTCCACCACCAAATTCTGCGCAGCAGTACCCAAGCACGTCCCCTGCCTTTACACAGCAGTCCGCACCCTTTTTGCACTTTGTAGCCGCCAGCTAAAAAAACTCCTTCGCTCACCTTTCACGGAACCCTAGACAATGATTTTATAGCCTGCAACTCAAATTCGGGTGGGCCAACGAAATTTCCGCTGAACAAATCCTCAAACAAAAGAACTCATAGCCTGCTGGACTTCTCCCACAAAAGGACTTGTGGCCCCCACTCTTGAAACCGTGTGCTTTGAAAACCGCCTCATCAACTCACACGTTTTCCTTTTTCAGCTCCTTAGCCATTCACGCGTCGCTATCAACAATTCTCCACCTCGGCGAAGTTTTCTCAAAACTGAGCCGACACCAACCAAACCAAAATTAAGACTGCCTACGTATCCTCTTGCCCAAGGAATCAAGCCGAACGTAGTTCACCCAAATGGCCGCGAACGACCTCAATCCACTAGAAGAGTTCGCAACCCTTCTCCAATATCATCAACTCTGCGGCTGATAGCACCTCCAATGGTCTCAAACACCTCCACCTGAGGCGAACCAATGGCCATATCCAAACTATGTCTGCCAGCTGCACTCGATTCAAAACCCAACTCATTATCTGCATCCGAATCCAAATGACTTCCACGCTGTGTCACCTCAGCTAGAATCCCAACCAATGCAGAATGACCTGGAGTAATCTTCATCCAATGTGGAGTAGCATCACTCTCCACCCGTTGCGATACCTCTAAGGTCTGTCCAAAACTCTCCACCTGCTGAGAATCAATTGGCTTCATCATCGAAGCCTCAATCAAAGTGACACCACCAGACCTATCTTCCAATGGAGTTTTACCTCCAATCACAGCAGTTGACAACTCTTTAATAGGATGACCCAAATATGTCGAAGCCTCTGTCCAGAAACTCTTCTACAAACCATTGCTCGACACCGATCCTCCTTCAGCAAGGTACGGTCTTCCAAATTTGTCACCCTATCTAGTTGCCCCAAGATTTCCTTTCCAACGAAGTGTCTCGAAATGCCGTGAGCTCGGCTCCAATACAGAAATAGGTCCATCTTGTACCTCCTATCAAAACCAGAATGGAGTACCTTCATGTCTATCACACACTTCTTCAATCTGTTGGATACTACTAGGACTTTCTCCAAAGGGGATTTGGTTGCAACCCAAACACGCCTAGAACAGCCACCAACAAAGGAAACCAAACGCCTATTACCTCCCAATAATGCCCCCTTGGAAGGTCCCCAAACATCCACGTGAACTCCTCTAGAACGACCCTTAGCACGGTGAATAGAGGTGCCAAACTTCACCTCGGTCTTCTTGCTCACATCAACATGTTCACTGGACTTTAAATTGCAGGTCTTCGCACCCTCTTTCAATCTATGCGAGAAATCAATACTGGAATGGCCAAGCCCCAAATGCCGCAGTCTAGTCGAATCAACAGAAGTCGCCAGCTCTCCACCTGTCACTATACCTCCAGTCAAGTAATACAGGTTATTTCTCCTGACGCCCTTCATCAAAATACGAGAGTCTCTCGCAATCTCGAGAACCATGTCCTCAACACGAACCTTCAGACCCTCTCCAACCAAAGCTCCAATCGAGATCAAGTTCTTCCTCAAAAAAGAAACATATCTCACATCGTTTAACTCTCTAACAGTCCCGTCAAACATCTTTATGCGAATTCTTCCTATCCCAAGGATCTGGCATGCACGGTTATCAGCCATGTACACCACACCACTATCCACCAGCTTCTCAAAACTGGAGAACCATTCCCTTCTAGGGCACACATGATAGGTCGCACCACTATCCAACATCCATTCAGATTCCTCCGAATAGCTATCTGTAGGACTGATAGAAAGCGAATAAATAGAAGAGTCAGAATTATTACCATCCGATACGATGTTTGCTTCTGATGATGGTTGCTTCCCTTTTCCCTTCTGCTTATTCTTCATCCATTCGTCGAGCTTTGGGCAGTCTTTCTTCCAATGACCAGTCTCCTTGCACCAAGCACACTGATCTTTTCCTACTCTAGACTGTGACTTCCAATTCTTTCGGTTTGGACCATTCCCTCTTGCGATCAACGCCTCCGCTACCGGCTCAACCGAAGCCTCCTTATCCTTCTTTCGAAGCTGATAATTCACAAGTGCAGCGGTGACCTCACTATACGAAAGTGATGCCTTCCCATTAATCAGAGTAAGAACGAAGGTCTCATATTCCTCGTCGGGCAAGGAACTCAACAACAGCAACGCCTTGTCCTCATCTTCAATCTTGACATCCACATTCGCCAAATCCGCAAGAAGCTTTGTGTAGTGGTTCATGTGATCTCTAATGGAGGTTCCCTTCTTCAACTGGAAACGATAAAGTCTCCTCTTCAAATGCAAGCGATTTTCCACACTCTTGGTCAAATACTTGCTTTCGAGAATCTCCCAAATCTTCTTCGCAGAAGTCTCATTCATCACATCATATTTTAGATCTTGAGTCAAACAAGACCTAATCACACCACACGCCGTTCGATTCATCTTTTTCCAAACCTTCTCTTCAATCTCATCTGGCTTGCCATCTAACTCCAAGGTATCCTCCAAATTCTGCGCGTTCAGCGCATCCAAAACCTCGCATCTCCATAATCCAAAGTTGTTTGTGCCATTAAATTTCTCCACATCTATCTTCATAGAGTGGATATTCAAACTCTGAATAGTCTTCACGCCAGAAGAACCACCCTCGACTCCCGAAGCACCTTCTTTCCCCGACATCTTACGCACCAACGAACGAAGAATAGATCCAAAACTGAAAAGATAGAGTCTTTACCAAAATGACTGTGATTATGTAGTGGTCTCTGTTGTGCGCAGCGGAAATTTCGGCAGAGTTTCTGGTGCACAATAAGAGAGAAAGATCGATATAAGAATTCCCGTCTCACCAAGGAGACAAGAATCTGAAGCGGATATCTCAACCAAGTGAGATATCGGCTCTTCCTCTCATCAGTTCTAGGACTGACCTGTCGAGGGATCCTAAAAACTATTACAATGGCCACAAACTCAAACAACCAATTTTTACGTGGTTCGGCAAACTGCCTACGTCCACGGGGCAAGGAGGGGGATCTACTATTAGAGAGAAAAAGAATACAAATAGGTTTACAATTCTCACAATCTAAACCCTCAAATAGGCTCATTGCTTTTCTTCACAAGAAAAGGTCAGCCACCAAAACTTTTATCTCTCTGCACGAAGCTCTGCACCTTTGCACGCCGCCTCTGCCTTTTTCCACCACCAAATTCTGCGCAGCAGTACCCAAGCACGTCCCCTGCCTTTACACAGCAGTCCGCACCCTTTTTGCACTTTGTAGCCGCCAGCTAAAAAAACTCCTTCGCTCACCTTTCACGGAACCCTAGACAATGATTTTATAGCCTGCAACTCAAATTCGGGTGGGCCAACGAAATTTCCGCTAAACAAATCCTCAAACAAAAGAACTCATAGCCTGCTGGACTTCTCCCACAAAAGGACTTGTGGCCCCCACTCTTGAAACCGTGTGCTTTGAAAACCGCCTCATCAACTCACACGTTTTCCTTTTTCAGCTCCTTAGCCATTCACGTGTCGCTATCAACAGATAGTTTTAGCATGCATGAGGTAAGCAACATGATTCTGTCTGAAGACTCCTTTAACAGTTCTTGGATTTTGCCATTTTGGCAGCTTATGAGTTCATGGTGCTAAAGGCAACTGAATGGAGTAGTGATAACTAAACTATTATGCATATACTATTTTGATACTACAAAAAAAAAAGTATGTAGTTCAATCGATCTCTTCAACTTTTCTCAAAACTAATGACTCGTCAACGGAGCCCACTTTTCTCTCTTTTGTGGTGCAGAAGTAGTGTAGAAGAGAATAACGTAGTTATCATAAGTCAATAAAATAAACTAACTTAGAATATTTATATAAATGGAAGCTTCAACAGGAAATCCAGATTATTTGGGAAAAATATTCACGAGGTGTTCTCTTCATTTTTTTCGTAGGAAATTAATTAGATAATAATGTATATCATTGTCATATGAGAAAATTTCCATGTATGATAAGGATGTGACACAATCTCCACCAAGTGAATAAAGAGCGGAGAGAGACTCTCATAATCACACTTTGTTGGGATTGTGATACATCACTGTATACGTCCCTCATATGACGTGCGGTACCCATTAACCTCAATTAATTATGATTCTACATTGACAAATTACAACGTCACATATTTTAAAGATATTAGTGAACTATTTACATGCTTTTAATTGTAATCATGAAATTATCTCGTTCCCATAAGAACATTGGGCGTTGCATAATGACCTATAGTTGTTTCTGGCGATCACTGTCGTCTTATGCAGGACATTTTGAGACGACGTTCCTCATCTCACTTTTTACGATGGTGCTGAGATTGTTGTCTTTCCTAAAAAAGTATCAGGATGCAGATGTAAATTGCAAGTACCAAGCGGTTATTTTAGACGTTAGAGTTTGCAAATGGGGGTGAAGAGTTGAAGTTCTGACTTTGAAAGATACACGATTTTGGAAGGAACTCTCAGACTCAGGGAGTAGTATGTTATGGATAAGAACGGCGGTAACGCCCAATACGAGCTTGAACTGAGAGCATCTCCAACAGCTTCCCCAAAATTTTCTCTAAAATGGAGAAACAAAAGTCATATTCTCCAAATTACAACAGCTTCCCCAAAATTTTCTCTAAAATGGAGAAACAAAAGTCATATTCTCCAAATTATTTTTGCTCTAACTCCAACAGCTTCCCCATTTTGAAAAATCGCATTTATTACAATAATAAAGCTCTCCCCAAAAATTTGGAGAATGCTGCAGATTTGGGGAAGACTCCCTATTTTTTCTCCTCCTTCCCTATTTTGGGGAATGGGATGGGGAATCTGTTGGACAAAAAAAAAAGTTCTATATTCTCCAAATTTGAGTATTTCAAGAAGATGTGAAAGCTGTTGGAGATGCTCTGAGATCCACAGGCTAAAGTCAAGAAGCTGTCTGCAGTTCTGAGATCTCCAGAGGAGAATGGTGCTTTTGAAAGAAATGACATGTTTTTTTTTGCTGGTCTAAGAGATGATAAACCTTGTGATTGTTATGTAAATTAATATATTTGGTGATGAGTTGTTGATTAAGCCATATATACCTAGTGCACGCTCAAGTTTATGAAATTGTAGTTATATTCATGCATTACCTTTGATCGCATGCACCACCATCTGTATCCAACCAAGCATAAATTTATACTTATAACCACATTGTTTACAACAAAATCGAATGATTAAACTTTTTCCCGTTTTTCTAGTAACCAAAATTTTCTATAAATTTGTACAAATAAAACTCTAAGCAGAAATTGAGCAGGCAAAGACAAAACGTAAAGAAGAAAACACCAACAAAGCCGACAAAAGCATAGTAGACCGCGGGTGCGCAGCGATAATCTACGCAGCCCATGCTTGGCAATCAACGTCATTAACGTCTTCGTCACAATGAGGTACTCCGAAGATGCAACAAAAAACTACAACCACATATGCATGTGAATCTTACTCCTTAGAGAGAGAGAGAGGTAATTACAAAGCGTTAACGCACAAACGTCTCTCCAATGATTTTCTTTGCTAGCTATAATCTTCAAGAAAAATAATGCTGGCAGCATCGAAGGGGAGACACCGGGAAATAACTCTCGATAGTGACAACGGGAAATAACTCCTGATAGTCTTCGTTGATACCATTGGCTACCCAGACCCGAGAACTGAAATAACTCCATCTTCACCATCATCACTACGTTGCAAATGAAGGGCCAGACCAACATCCCCAGTTCTGAATGAGTAAACAAAGCGCCGTCATGTCACAATCTCGACTGCTCTCAACTTCACAGGTATGGAAAGTGAAGTGATGATGAAGCTCCTACTGCGAGGGGAACAGAAGAAACAATAAATCCATTAAAGTTTAGTGGCTTTTCACACAAATCACGTAGGCCGACTGCATGTAGTAAACAAAAAGACTGCAATTAAGAAACAAACAATAACTAGTTTCTGATTCTACAAGCATCAGAGATAGAGAGCATCCTCAACTCTTGAACCCCAAATCAACAGCATTTGGCATTTGCATTTTCCACCTGCATCCATCTTAACTTCTTTAGGAAAAAAATATGAGCATCATCAGAGAATGCGAGTTGAGGAATTTCAAAGTGAAATAGCAGTTCTCGCCATCATCTTTCCAAGGAATACGCCAGTTTGTCCTTCAATCCATGAAAGATCACATGACAAAACATTTAGTATTCTGCTTCTGCTGCCTTATCTTTAAATCTTCTGGTCCTGAAATTTACTGGCACAGGTCAACAAGAGTACCTCATGCGGCAAGTGCAAACAGTGTTATGGCCTTAAATCAAAGTAGAAAAACTCATATAAACCTAGTAGATGAATCTCCACACCGAGTGTTATGGGGGGAAATGATCATATAGAGGGCCCTCCAAAGAAAATCATAAAGGTAGAGAGGGATGAATATATATACGTAATCTAGCATGAATTTTAACACGAATCCTGATGCACAAATCACCTTCAGTAACCAGCAGCTCATGCAGCTCATATAGAGGGAAAATGATCATATAGAGGGCCCTCCATAGAAAATCATAAAGGTAGAGGGATGAATATATATATGTAATCTAGCATGAATCTTAACACGAATCCTGATGCACAAATCACCTTCAGTTACCAGCAGCTCATACTGCCTACTCCGTAGACTGTACAGAGACAACAAACGCAATCGTAGCAAGTGCACTGATAAACAGTATTGACTTCACTGCCTTTTTTTGTGGTCAATGAACATGAATTTCATTTATCACATGAACGGTGAAAGTACAATCTAATACCTAGGCATACCTGAGATTACATAGTCAAAAATCAACTGAAAAAACTACTACACAGATTTCCAATCTCTCTCAACAAACACACATCCTACCTCAAATCATCTACCCATCTTTGAAACTGAGCAGGTATAGTTCTATGATACAAGACTGTAAGTATACGAACTTCAATCATTTCGAGCGTACATTCCGGAATCTTCCATTTGCCAGTATACAACCGCAAGTTCCTCTCCATCCATATGAAATATATTGTAGCTGCTAGCACGATCTTCTTCACCTTCTTAACATATAAGATTTTCCCACGCAAACACAAAGAGAACCAATTAATCACCAGATTCCATGAACAAGACCGATACTGGAAGTTCAGCCACTCCATATCTAAATTCCAAATTGTTGAGACCTGTTATTTAGTATCACATCGGTTAGGGACAAGCTCCTTTGTTTCCCCTAAATACTGTTAATAACATCCAAGAGAGAGCTAATAATCTCTCTAAGGAGTTTCACATTAACATAGTATCAAAGCCACCCTCCCCTCCTCTCTCCAATTCTAAACCCTAGGAGTCACCCTCTCAAACCTTAGCCGACACCCCTCTCAAACCCTACCTGTCACCCACCACCATCAAACCCTAACCCTTAACCCTCCGCCATGAATCATAGCTGCCACCACTTTTGACCACATCGCCACCACCCACAATAGGATCCGAACCGAGCTTTCTTCCAAACCTTGCCACTTGGCCGCTATACTGTTCATCCGGCCCTAACTCTACTCGATCAAACTAATCATTTGGCTTAACCAAATAGATCTTCATGGATCTTAAACTAATCATTTGTTTTAACCTACTAGATCTTCATAGATCTTAAGCTAATCATTTAGCTTAATTAACTACATCTTCATAGATTTTGAGCTAATCATTTAGCTTTCAAACTAGACCTTCATAGATTTTTAATTAATTATTTAGCTTAACTAACTAGATCTTCCTAGATTTTAAACTAATCATTTAGCTTAGTTAATTGGATCAAGCTAATTATTTAGCTTCATCTTACGATTAGTCGTTAAAAATCTCTTTGAAGAAACCAACTTTACAGGATGGTTTTACTTAGTGGATTGAATACTTGTGGTGATTACTTGTTGTGGATTTATTACTTGATGACTATTTATTGATGATTTGATTATTGGGAACTACTTTGTTGTTGGGTGATGTTGATAGTTATTTACCGAAAGATTATTAGTTGAAAGATCTTATTTGTTGTATTGATGGCTTCCTTTGGTGATTCTGCTAATTCGATGACCGGGAGAGTTGAGACGAAGATCCACACGGAGACGCTCTCTAACAAAAACACTGACCAGAAATTAAATGGGTCCAACTACCTACTTTAAGTATAAGCTACTGGTTCGAGTTTATGTTTCAGGTAGAGAAAAGGATCATCATCTTACAGATGACCCCCCTGCCAATTACTACCTCATAAAAACAAAATGACACTAGTCTACTTCATCAAATTTGGAACAACATTAAACCACAGGTCCTTTAGCTAGCAGTTCACTATAATATAGTGAAACAGGTGTGGAAATTCTTGGAGCGTATGTATTCAGGTCGTGGAGGACATCCTAATCGTGTATAATGTCATTCAAGAGTTATTTTGGAGAAAGATGGACGACCATAGTCAGACATTTGATGAGCATTATGGCAACTTCAATCGCCTCACAAAGGAGCTAAGATAGATTTTCCTCACGAGAGATGTTCAGAAGATGTAAGACCAGTGAGATCAACTAATGGTATTCACATTTCTTGGTTCTGTTCCCCACTCTTATAATTCAGCACGATCACAAGTCATTGGCAACTTTGTTATATGATCCTTAGTAGAGACATTACTTTTTAAGATCAGCAGCGCAAACAGTTCTAGTACGTACCGTCGCAGAGTCTGCCAATAGGTCTGCTCTCGCCACACAGAGTAGATAGTCGATCAGTCGTGGGGGTAGTCGTATTGGAGACCGCTTTGATAGATGCATGGGACATTTTGGAGTACATAGGGGATGCAGTGATAGTCGACGAGAAGTTGTATGGGAGGGTTCATCTGATTCCTCTATCCATTGCCATTATTATAAGAAACCTGGTCACATGAAATTCCATTGTCCTCAGCTACCAGGGAAACAATCTCGGTATGCACATGTGACTACATAGGCGAGTCCTATAGGTGATGAAGCCCGATGCCAGCTTAAGCAATTTTAGCTCTGGTTATTCTAACAATTCAAGAAGACACAATTCTCTCCTGCTACAGTTACACCTGCCTAGCTAGGTAAAACCATTACTTATCTTATATCATCATCATCTTGTATTTGGGTTATAGCTTCAAGGGCAAGTGATCATATAATTAGGAACCGATGTATATTATCCTCCTACACACCTAACACCTCCTTTTCTTCGGTAGTCTCGGTTGATGGATCACCACACCTGCGAAAGGTGTTGGATCTACCACCATTAGTACTATTCTACTTTTATTTGTGTTATATCTTCCTCATTTTTATTCAATCTCTAATCTGTTAGTAGGATTACTAAAGCATTTAATGTACGATCGTATTTTCCCTACACTGTATTTTTTGGCACTGACCGTGAGCAGGCAGCATTTTGCCCTAACCCAGGTGTCCTGCATCACCTCTACATCAGGCTTTGATGAACATTGTTGGTTTGGTCATCCCCTTCTTTCGGTTCTTAGAACTTTGATTGCAGATTTGAATCATGTCGAGCCCTTAGAGTGTGAGTCGTATCAATTCAAAAAAACACTAATGTGTGTCCGAGTCGCGTCAATAAGAGGGTTAGTAACCCATTTGATGTAGTGCATTCGGACGTATGGGGTCCTTATTTTGTTCCATCCAAACCCGATTTTTAATATTTTATTAGTTTTGTGGATGACTTTTCTCGCATGACTTGAATCTACTTGATAAAAAATGTTCTAAAATATTTTCTATTTTTAAAGTTCTTCATGCCGAGGTTAAAAATTAATTTCATAATACCATTAAAACTTTAAGAACAAATAATGCTAAAGAATATTTTGATAGCTCATTCACAACATATTTGGAAGATGATGAAATTTTACATCAGTCATGTTGTACTTGCATACTGCAACAAAATAGGGTGGCTGAGCGTAAGTACAGACACTTATTAAAAACTGCTAGGACCTTACTATTTCATCATCAAGTTCCAAAATATTTTTGGGGATGCTATTTTGACAGAGTGCTACTTAACCAATAGATTACCCTCATCTGTCGTACAAAATAAAACTCTGATCTCTCTTTTATATCCAGCTGAAGAGGCTTTTCATTTACCTCCTAAGATCTTGGGTCTCTATGCTTTATTCACAATCATAGTCCTCAACGGACAAAATTAAATTCAAAATCTCCTAGGAATATTTTTCTTTGATATTCTAAGACTAAAAAATGGTACATATGTTATTGCCTTTTTTAAATTGGTATATTGTTTCATCTGATGTTATCATCTTTGAGAACAAACCAGGACATATTGCCTTTGATAAAAGCTTAGACCCTCTTGATGATTATGACTATCTTATTGTTCGGGAAACTACTGTCAATGTTCCTTTCAAGACCGTTTTACAAACTGATCTACCATCCAAGTTTACAAAACCAGTTCAGGTTTATACAAGACGTATTGTTCTGCAACCTGAGCTATTATCCAACTCTATCCTAGAGTCTGATATACTAGCAAATCAAAATGTGGTCATAAAACCAAGTGCTCAACCCACTAATGATCTTCCTATTACCTTCCGAAAGGGTAGGTGATCTTGTTCTCGGAGTTCTCAGAATTCTCTTACACACTATGTCTCTTACTCTTCGTTATCTCTATATTATTCTTTCATATCTTCTTTGGGTTCTCACCCGGTTTCTAACAATTTGTCAGAAGCTCTATCTAACATATGTTGGACAGTGTCACAGTGGTAATGCAAGACGAGATAACGACCTTAGAGCAAAATGAGACTTGTGATCTTATTTCCCTACCACGAGGAAAGAAAGCGGATGGTTGCAAATGAGTTTATACTATCAAAATAAATCCAGATAGCTCTCTACCTCGCCTCAAAGCTGGACTAGTTACGAAGGGACATTCACATATCTATGGTCTTGATTATAGCGATACCTTCTCTCCTGTAGCTAATATGACATTTGTCCACATGCTTATTTCACTTATTGCTTGCTATCACTGGCTACAACATAAGTTGAAAATTAAGAATGCATTATTTAATGGTATTCTTGAGGTTTGTATGGAGCAACCACCAGATTTTATTGCTCAGGGGGAGTGTGGCAAGGTTTGCAGGTTAAAAAAATCCCTCTACAGCTTGAAACGATTTCCAATAGCTTAGTTCAGACGTTTTGCAGTAGTTATCCAGACCATTGGTCTTCATCGAGCTCAGAAAGACCACCCTATTTTTTGGAGATTTCATGATGGAAAGCAGATTCTTTTGATTGTAAATGTTGACGATATTGCGATCATCGGTGACGATGCATAGGGCATTAGTCATTTGAAGAAGTATCTACACCAACGATATCAAGCCAAGGACCTTGAATTTTTAAAATATTTTCTAGATATCGAGGTGGCTAGATCGAAGAAGGAGATTCTCTTATCTCAAAGAGAAATATGTGTTTGATATGTTAATAAATGCTGGGATGTTAAAATGCAAGGGTATTGACTCACCTATGGATGACAAGGTCAAACTACTACTAGCTCATGTGGGAGTTACTGAAGGATGCTGAAGAATATAGATGACTTGTAGAGAAGCTAAATTACCTAACAGTCACGAGACCAAATATTATAATTTACGTCAGTGTGGTTAGTCAATTTCTCTTGGCACCTAGGAAAGCTCATATAGAAGCTGTAAAGAGGATTCTTAGATATTTTAAGAAAACTCCAGGAAATGGAGTACTCTATTCAGATAGCGGTCATATGAGTTGTAGGATTCTCAGATGCAGATTGGGCAGTATCTCCTAAGAATAAACAATCAACTACTGAGTATTATGTGTTTCTTGGAAGAAATTTAATATCATGGAAGAGTAAGAAACAGAGTGTAGTCTCTCGCTCTATAACTGAGTCTGAGTATCGAGCCATGTCGAATTTGACTTGTAAACTGATCTAGGGTAGAGAAATATTAACAGAGATAGGTTATCCTCCAGAGTGTCCCATAGGCTTGTATGGAGATAACAAGGCCGCCATACACGTAGTTGAGAACTCTATGTTTCATGAGAGGACAAAACACATAGATATTGATTGAGACTTTATTCGCGAGAAGATGAAGAAGGAAATCATTAGAACCAAGTACATACCATCAGGACATTAACTTGTAGATATTCTCATAAAACATCTTAGCATTGTTTTAAATATCGACCGATAATCGATATTATCGGCCGAGTTATCGGATTTGGGAGCTCTCCGCTAGGATAACTTGGATTTTTAATCGGTTATCGTTTTTGTAGGTTTATCGGCGATTTATCGGCGTTATTGGCACTTATCGGCCGATAAGTAAGACTTTTTTATCGGGATTATCGGGATTATCGGCCCATTTTGACTAACATTAAATTTTTTTTAAGGCTATGCAATCGAATGGTTTCATCGTGCGGTCAAGATGCAAGTTTTGTTTTCTACAATTGGTTAATGATTCTAAACATGATGGTTTATACTTTGGTATGTTTATATTTCATTAAGCATGATTAGATTATATTTTTTAGTTGTTATATTATATATACACATCATCCAGTATATCACTCCGATAAATACTACTTATCCCCGATATATCCCCGATTTCCGCTATCCGATAAGGATTTTTTTCTACAATTGGTTAATGATTCTAAACATGATGGTTTATACTTTGGTATGTTTATATTTCATTAAGCATGATTAGATTATATTTTTTAGTTGTTATATTATATATACACATCATCCAGTATATCACTCCGATAAATACTACTTATCCCCGATATATCCACGATTTCCGTTATCCGATAATGATTTTAGCCGTCCGATAAATCCCCGATAACCGATATTTAAAACCTTGCCTCTTAGAAGAATAGAAGTGAATTTTATCTGTAACAAGTTAGACATGTACGATATGTATGCTCAGCTTGAGGGATAGTTTTGAGAGAGTTGTTACTTAGTCCCACATCGGTTAGGGACAAACTCTTTTGTTTTCCTAAACACTATTAATAACATCTAATAGAGAAGTAATAATCTCTCTAAGGGTTTCACATTAACACAAATAAAAGATGAGAATGGACAATAAAAAATAGATAAGTCCTACAAACTATGAGAGCATAAAACACGTGATTTAGTAGAAATAATCCTCCTCTTACAGAGTCTATCTTGAGAAAGCGGCCTCTGAAGTCTGAAGATTCGCCATCCACAAAATACAAGAGTGCTTTGGGGTTATATATTTGCCATACTAAATGAGACCAAGACACCTCAATGGAAGCACAAATAGTATCACCAAAAAGCTTTAACCGATAAGAACGTACCATTGCTTCTCCAGGACTGAAACAAGGCAATGATACCATCAGAAGACCCCCATTTAGATAAAGCTTTATCCCTCAGCTTAAGAATCTGTTTCCACATCTAAAAGTAATCGACTCTTTCATTCACAGTCCAAATATCAGCTCTCCTTCTTAAATAAGTTCCATGAACCTTTTGACCCAAGCAACTCTTTACTCACATGAATACACCATAGCAATTTAATACCAGCAGCAAAGCTCGAGTCCACTGACAAGAATACACCCAGTCCTCCATATTTCATACATTTACATAGAATCTCCCAAGCTACTAACGGAACTCTATTAGCTTCATGAGAGCCTCCCCAGAGGAACTTCCTACACATATCATCAGCCTTCTTTAGCAATTTCTCAGGAAGAATATAATTAAGTCCAAAAAACCAGTACGCCAAATATAGCAGTCTTTAATAGGTGAAGTTTACAAGCATAGGAAGTCTTTTTACTCTTCGAACACTGAAATTGAGCAACCAACTTAGACAATAAGGGAGCACAATCATGAAAAGATAGTCTTCCACACACCAAAGGAACCCCCAATTATCTAATAGGAAGAGAGCCTTCAACAAACCCACAAAAATGCAAAATCTCCGCCCTAACTGTATGCTCATCGTCCCCCAGGAAAACAGATTTTGTAGGATTTTCCATCAAGCCAGATATGCCTTTAAACACATCAACCACATGCGCAAGAGTAAGCATAGAATAAGATCATTTGCAGATATAAGATGGCCCACTCTAAGCTTGGCACACTTAGGATGAAAATTAAAATTCATATCCACACTCAGCATATCGAACATTCTAAAGAGACACTCCATCCCTAGAACAAACAAATATGGAGACAATGGTATTGACTTCATTGTTAGTTGATAATAATCTGTGCGTTAAGATTTGTTTTGAATTGTTAGTTGATAATAATCTGTGCATCAAGATTTGTTTTGAAAAGGGTGTTTTCATCCCCTATCTATATGATTTTCTATAAAGGGCCCTCTGTAGGTTTTTCCCAGTGTTATGGCCTCTTTACCTGAAAGTACAGCGTAAGTCTTAGGGACTAATGGTTCTTTGACAAAACACAAACATCATCATTACACAATAGTCAATGTAGATTACATAACAGTATCGTTTCATGGTTACCGTTGATAGCATGCAGAAGCTTTAAAAATAAACTCAAAATATGTGAATTTGCAAAATTTGAATAAACTTGAGCAAATCATATTTAATTTCCTGAAAAAAAAAGTAACTTGTGAAAATTCCCAAATAATCTGGAGAAGATGACTTCCTGTTAAAGCTTCGATTTATAGGGTATCCTCTAAATTAGCTTATTCATTTACCGTAAGAGCCTAGGAGCTCTTATACTCATAGGGCCCAAGGACGGTCAGGACTGTCAGACAAAATCATGATTCTTACCTCATGCATGCTAACGAGATCAACTTAAAGCTAATGCAAGTTGGTAGGTTAAGCCAAGCATAAAAAACCTTAACTAAACGATCCATAAATTTATATCCTTCTCCGAATGGGTCCTATGGAGCCAGTGAGAAATATCAGATTATAATGATTGCAGTTGTAGGTATTTATATACAGGCTACAGCCCATACAAACTAGACAGGTGGTTCAATCAATTTTGAAGAGATCAACAACCAGGGATAGAGATCCTTGTACATCATGGAGATAATCTTAATGGTAATGAGATTGAAAGATGGGGGATAGAAATTGTTGTACATAGACAGAGTAATCAAATGATCAACGTTGAGGTCATGAAAAAAAAGGAACTCGCCGTGAAGAAAATCTCAATAGTAAATATCTGATATTGAACCCATAAAGTAGGAAATCTCATTAATAGATATTAATACGGGTCAAATCCGAAATTTTGAATGTGACAGCAATAGATTTTCAAAAGAGAGAGAGCTCGACAAAAGGGGTCAAAGGGCACCAATCCGGCATGAGAGGGGATGGCAGATCTGACGAGAAACACTAATGAAAAGCAACAAAATCGATCAGCATAACGGCGAAGATGATTAGTGTGCTTTGCCCGAACGAAGTATGACTGATGGATATTTAGAAATCGGTGATATCAATAGATCTGAAGAAGATTAAAACCGAATCTTGCATGATGTCAAAGCCGCCGAGGAAAAATGCGAAGATGATGTTTGCAGTAAAACATCATCAACAGACCTAAGATTAAGAAAGAAGAGAGATCTCACTACGATTAAGAACCTAGCTCTCATGCTACATTAGATTCAGAGAATATGAAGAAGAATTGTCTCTCTTATTGATATTTGATTGACTCATATCACAAGAGATGATTGCATATGTTTACATATGATAAAAGACGCCAATGAAGGCACTACTGCAACTTATATATAGTCAAAGACTTAATATAGGGAATCTCAGTAACAAATAGGAAATAAGAGAGTATATGCATATACCAATTTTAGGTATATGCACTAATAAATATAGGAGATATGGAGTATATACCCTATTACATTTAACATATAGCTTACTACATCTAATATGTGTCTCCAATAATATTTAACAATGGGCATGAAAAAGCGTGAAAGGTGCATCCTATGTGAGAACACTCTAGTTAATCATTATTTGCAGTCCAATAGTTTCCTGCACTAAAGCCTGCTTCCTACTTCCACGCAACCAAACATGTACAAAGAGCAGTCTCCTTCATTGACTAGAAATAACCATCTCCATTTTACTGTCAACTTCACGTTCATTTTTTAACCTATGGTCTTAACCATTTCTTTGACCATGATCTGAAACTCAAGACTGACCCACTATTCAATCAGTGTCGCAAATATCCAGACTTATGAATACACTTATTTTCAATCATATCCTCCAGCTTACAGTTGCCATCTGTTTCTGCATTATAATCACTATACTTTTCTTTTGTATAAAAAGAACTGAAAAGGATATGAAGAAACAAGGAGTTGGGCTTCAGCAGAGCTGATTGAAAAAGAAAATTTTCATGTTCACAAGGCAACTTGTATTACTTACTATGTTCCTTTCAATCGTCTGTTGTTTACGAAAGGTTAGTGATAATTAAAAATCGAGCAAGATCATTCATGTGCACTCAATAAACCAGTGACATGATACCAAGCAATTCAAAGATACAGCTTAATTTCCTTCTACTTCTGTACTAACCAGAACATAACTGGGGGTTCATGAAAAACACAACCTATTAGCATCCTGTATCTCCATGAATTTCAACCAAGCATAGAAAGAATACGCTGAACATTTACCACAGCTATGTAAGCTTACACATGCGTATTCTCCGTGGTCCTAGTAAATTAATAATACAACAAAAAACAACTGGGATAGAAATTTAATTACAATCCTGTGTAAGAGCTTAAGGTGTGACCTAAGTTGCATGGATATAGGTGCTAGTACAGCTGCAGGTGCAGGTACGCATACGGCATACGGGAAGGTCCAATTTGTGAAAGGTAGACTACGGGGGCATGGCCAGGATCACAGTTCCAAACTGTAATTTTCTATTGAATATGGGCTAAAACGAACCAGACCTCAACCATCAACTTTCAGAAACTGGACCTGAAGTGTAGGATATACACCCAAGAAGTGAGTGTTTTAAATTAAAGAGGTAATTGCATACTAGTCCCTTAAATCATCTTTGATTGCCAAAAAGTCGCTCAAATATCAATATTTGCCCAAAAAATCTCTAAATTTTAACAGAAAATTTAGCCCAGCTGCAGTTAGAAATTTTAAGGGAAAATTTAACAGAGGGACGATTTGGCAATAAAATTTATGATTTGAGGGACTTTTTGGCAACTGAGATTTGAGAGACTTTCTGGCAATTAAAGATGATTTAAGGGACTAATACGCAATTACCCTACAGAAAAACATGTATTATGTAATTTGAGTACACTTTTGAATAAACGTATCACGTATGCATATACTCAAGGAGTGTCCATGAAGTGTCAGGTACGGGTACGAATACAGGATTTGTCAACTGCGGGTACAGATGCAACATAGGCAATGACCGTTTAATGTGTCTCCCTTACTGAGTCATATTAAACATAAGCCTAACTGACAATAACAAATACCCTAAACAGAAAACAATACGGTAATCAGTAATAATACCACGATTGAGTAAGGAAGTACGAATTACCTAGGCAGCTCTATTTCTACATCCATGCATAAACATCTCCTGAAGCTCTGGAACCTCGTACTGATGCGGGACAATGAACTTGTCCATAAACGCCGTGTCTGAATAAGTCATGACAGTAGCCAACTTGCGCTCTTTATCAAGCAATCCTCTCGACAACAACAGTTTCATCACTTTATGACGTGGAATCAGTCTCTTCTCCAAGCTAAACATCAGCAGCAAAGGGTATCGGGCAACATAACCAGGCTCACACTCAGCTCCCTTCAACAAGAACTCCATCTTTGTAGCCAGCATTTTCTGGGAGATGCACAAGAACAGCGGAGCTTTCGAGGATGCGGAAATGAACTCAGCCTCTGACCACCCAAACTTCTTCATGATCTCACGATTGGCTTTCAACTTAGCTTTGCTTACATTGCTAAGAGCCCAGAGAGCCCATATAAACATCCCCGAGCCTCGAGCAATACCTATTTCCTTCTCAACTCGGTCAGCAGCTGCGGTCAAGGCTTGTGGGCTCTGGGCGAAGACGCTAGGGCTACTGCGAGCCACCATTGTGATCTTCTCATCAGAGATGCCACAGCTGCGAAGAAAGGAGATATTGGGCATCACAGTCTTCTCGATGTTCTGCGAAATAACGTTGTTTTTTCTCCTCAAGAGCCTAATGAGATGATCCCTAGAACCTAGCAGGCCTTGCCAAAACTGGATACTTGGGAGGATTTTCCTGTTGAAATTGAGGCATATTACTCTGTGGTTTGAATTGATGAGGTCAGTGAGATCGGAACCGGCGAAGCCAATGTCGCTCAAAGACTTGAACTTTGGAGCTAGGCTTTTCTCCACGTTGAGAAGAAGGCATTTCGGGTTCCAAGCTACGGTCTTTTTTATGTGGGCATGGGTGAAACCGTGGGCTTCCATGAAGGCAATGAAGGATTGGGGCCTGTCGAGGGATTTGAGGGAGGACAGATATTTGGAGGCTCTGATTGCTTTTTCTGAAGAGAACCCAAATTTGTCTACGAGATAATCAACGATGAAATGATGGGCTTTGGGGAGAGGGAAGGATGATGGGCTGGTGGCGGCGGAGGAGGAGAGGAGGCGAAGTGGTTGCAGAGCTCCGAGAAGGCGGCCATGGCGGCAGCAGGAGAAGGAAGAAGGGAGCTTGAACATCAATAGCATCAGCAATTTCTTCTCTCTTGTTGCTGTGAATTCAATGGGGAGCCGATGCGTATGATCTGATGAAGGGTTTTAGCAGCAACAATTGATATAAAATCCGTCGAGTGTTGGGATTAGGTCACCCGGATCTTTATATTTGGAAACCAGTCTCGTGCCGTTAGGTTTTTTACATTTAAAAATACATTAACTTTGAAGAAATTTTCATAATGAACTCATTCTCAATTTTATTCTCAAAAACCGACCAACTTCAAAATTTATTACCAAAATCGATTAACTTTCTCGTCATGTCAGCTTTATGGCTAGAGAGTATGTCGATTTAAAAAAAATCACGATCTTAATTAGTCGGTGTTGCCAACCCCAACTAATTAGGACCTCGCACACAACGCTTTAGTAATTTGGCAGCTAAATTGTTCGGGGTTCGAAACCCCAACTAATTTAGTCATTGCAAAAATGGTCGGGTTGGAAACCTCGACCATTTCAAAATACCTAATTTGAAATGGTCGGGGTTCCTAACCCGACCAATAGCAGAGAATGGCCAACCCAAGTTGGGAAAGTGGGAAAGTGGGAAATTAGCTAAGTGACACAATACTCGGGGTTGCCAACCCCGACTACTTGTTCTGGGTCCCGCCCCAATATAAACTAACCGAAACCCTTTTCCCCCAACCCCATCTCTCCCAGCTGCATCTCTCTTCTCCAACTCTGATCTCTCTCTCGTTTTGCCGCAACTCATCTCAATTTCAACCCCATTTTGCGGCCGTAATTCGTCGTGAAAGTTCGTTTAAGATCTAAAGGTTAATTTCTCTTCATTCTCTCCTCTTTTAAGATGTAAAAATGTAGGGTTTTCTCTCAAAAATGAATTTCTAGGGTTTAAAATTTATTATCAACCACTCTCTTTGTGGTGGTTCGGATGCTTTGTGTGTTGATTGTTGTAATTGAAATTAAACTTTTAGGGCATAGAATGCTCAATTCTAGGGTTTAGGATTTTTAATTTGGGGTTTAGGGTTTTTGGTCAAATTTATGAGAATATTTGCATATTGGTTTCCTCTCTTATTCGATGCCTTGATAATATTTTTTAATTTTTTTACATTTAAATGATATAATCTTCTTTTACATAGGTTGAACAATATGATTTTTATTGCTTATTCTTATGGTGGAAAAAATAATTATGGAATGAATAATATGCCAATGTACGTCGGAGGGGTAACGACGTCATTAATGATCTTAGAATCATATAGTTACTGTGACTTGGTTAATGAATTACACTGAGTTATGGAAATTGACCCATGAGAATACCAATTAAATATAATATGCAATTGACCCATAACTTTTGATAGAGCGTCCGTAGTTGAGATCTCAAACGATCATCATATGAGTATTATGTTTAATTTGAGCAAATCGCAGCCAACGGTAGAATTGTTTATTAAAAAGTTGCTATATAGTTCGTGCCAAATATTCAAACCTCCAGGAGAATTCTCACGCATGTTAGATTTGGGAGGTGAGTCTGATGGTTTTCTTTCTTCTTTGAGTGAAATGGAACAGACTCAATTTCAATATCCAAGTGCCCTTCATTCTAGAGAACGTCAAATGTCATGAATAATGTAGTCCTTTATAAAAATATGAGGCTGTTAAGAGAGGCAACAATTAAAGAGGATAAAAGAAGCAACGACTCTGAAGGTGAAGAGCAAGATAGTGTACCAATTGATAGCATGCAATTTATGATTGGAGATGTTGAAGAAAATCCGGATTGGCTTGATGAGGCTTATGTTAGTAATGAATATGTTGAGTATGAAAAACCACCCCCCGACGAGTTTGAAGATGATTAGTGGATTCGTTCTTCAACAGTACAAGATATGTGCATTGGCCAAAGTTTAACTCATAGAGGAGATGTTGACGCCCCTTTCAGAGTTTGTGATTTATTAGAGACAAAGGACCAATTGGTTGATGCTATTCGTGATTACTCAATCAAAAAGAATGTCAAATTCAAGCAAGTTAAAAGCAATCGCACAAGTTATGATGCAATATGTTTTATGAATACACAAAGGAAAGGTCGGGTCGAGGGAAATAAAGCTGATTACGCATGTCCTTGGAAGTTATATGCATTTGTCGAAAAGAAACAAAATGGGCATTTTAGGATCACAAAATACTACGGTGTTTACGCATGTAGTAATCCGATATTAGAGCAAGATCACAGTGGTGCATCTGCCTCTTACATAGCGCAGTTGATTATGCTAAAATTTAAGAAGAAGCTTGAACTAACTCCCGGTAATATAATTGAGAGAGTGCTAGATATAAAGTTCATTAAAATATCGTATTATAAAACATGGAATGCAATGAGAATTGTGATGACAAAAATATTTGGTGATTAGGAGATGTCTTACGTGACACTACCTCAATATCTTGATGCGATCAAAAGAAGCAATCCTGGATCTAAATACAAACTTATAACCAAAGATATCAATCCGAGAGTCCATCAATTCACCTCTGTATTTTGAGCATTTGTTCTTTCGGTCGAGGGATTTAAATTTTATCGGTCAGTTCTTAGCATTGATGGTACACTTATATGATAAATATAAAAGTGTGTTGCTTGTTGCTACAGGAGTAGATGCGGATGATGACTTATTTCCTTTGGCCTTCACAGTTGTGGAGGTCGGGAACAGTGAAAATTAGGAGTGATTTTTTCCTGTATTCAATTGTATATTTTTAATGTGGTGCCTCCTGAGAAAATTACTTTTTTTATCCGATAGGATGAAAGTTATTCCAAAAGCATTTTATAGGAGATTTGGCTCTCATCACCATCGCCGCTATTACTTACGACATATTAGAGCTAATTTAAAAAAGAGCTTTGGTCAGATACATTTACAAAACCTTCTTTGGCAAGCGGGTTGTACACCCAAAACATGTGTGCATAATTAGATACGGGATCAAATCAAGGCAACATCTCAAGCTGCACATGACTAGATTGAGAGTAGTTTGGGAAGTGAATATGTCGACTGGTGGGCACTAAGTAAAAATAGAGGGAATCAGTTTTGCATGATGATAACTAATTATTCTGAAAGCTTCAACGGGGTACTTAAGGGGGCTCAAGCAATGGCCATACAAGCGTTGGTTGTGAGAATATTTTATAGACTCAATCACTATTTTGTCAAAGCGGCGGGAGGATGGAGCAAAGTGGGTGACGTTATTGACACCAAAAAATGAAGAGATTGTAGGAGCTCGTGTCAAGCAGGCGAGATCAACGAAGATTGTTAGATTTACTGTAGATGAATAACGGGTTACAGACAAACACATTCATAATTACACCATCAATTTACAAGGGCCAAAATACGCATGCACTTGTAACATACCAGAGTTGTAAAAATTGTCATGTTCACATGTTCTAGCGGTTACATCCAAGAAATTTAGAGGTGCAAATATTTTGTATTACACATACGCTTCTGAATGGTATCAATCAAGCCACTATAGAGATTCATACAAGCAGTGTTTCCATTCCCATTGTAGATAGTCATTACTGGCCACCCTATAACGGGCCACATGTGTTACCTCCGGGTTCCACTAAGGATTCGGTGCATGTGAGATGGTTGCCACTTCTTGAGGATCTTAAGGAGTGTGGAGAGTTATCCTAGGGGAGTGTAGTGTTAGCTTATCTATATAGGGAGAAGACAAAAATGGCACTCGTGCAAAATAAAGAATTTAAGGGTTGCCTCACTTTGTTGCGAATATGGTCTTGAGAACGATTGCATTTGGGAACACTAGATTTGAGGGAGACATGCACTCTCAATGGATAGATTCCGTTAGGTGTTGGCCTTCTTGCTTTGATGATAATTTACAAACAATTTACATCTAATATTGTTTGTCTAGTATTTGTGTTTTATATTTATTCTAGGCAAACAATAGGTTAGAGGATGGATGGGATTACGCATTCACGATCATAAGCTTCATTCGTAAGTTTACCAAGAAGAGCTTATTGAAGATCAAGATCATAGCTTGGGTAATTTAGTTTAGGTGTTATATTATGTGTGTTAAGTACTTTAAGCTCAATATCATATACACACACATTTTATTGGTTTCTATGTATATATATATAGTTATATATATATATATATGTGCATATTTTGGATTTTGGTTTATCCACAAACAAAGTTTTTACTAGAATATAAATAAATATTTATATTTATACATGTTTGTTTTTACGTGGATAAATTGGTTTGGTTTAATTTCATAGATATGAAACAAATATATATTCATATTCATACTCATATGTTTCATATTCTATTGTATTTGTGAAAATACTATATTCATTGTTTATAGACTTCATAACAATAGTTTATATCTTTCTTCAAGTCTATAAAATCATTTTGTATTATTTCAAAACATGGTTAAAATGTCAAAACTCATATGTTCACATTTTCATGTTTTGGACTATTTTACAAAATGATGATATTTTTTATTTGGGAGGTCTTTTTTGAAAACCAGTCTTTATAGCATTTTTATTATCATGTCTATAATCATTCCCTAAAGTTTTATATTTTTTAGAATTTATTTGATATTTTTAAACAGGATTTTAAAATCAAAAAATTAACTTTCAAACATGTTTTCTCATATGTCAGTTTACGGTCGACCACCACGGTCGATCGCGCCTTTGTTTTTAACCTACAGAGCTAACAGCAACTTTCGCGGTCGACCGTCACAGTCGACCGTCAGCTCGAAAATTCTCACGGTCGACCATCACGATCGACCGTCAAAGTTTCTGGAATTTTCTGAGCCTCGAAAGTGGCTCGCGGTCGACCGCGAGATTTTCACGGTCGACCGTCGTTCACTCCAACGGTCATTTTGTATAGAATCTGATTTCCGATTCTGTTGGTTTTTTGGTCATTTCTGTTGGCCTTTTGGCTGAGGTTTTGGGCGATTATAAATACCCCATTGATCTCAGTTCTCATAAGAAATCCAAGAAGTTTTTAAACAAGAGTTTAACAAGGGTTTAAGTTTGTTTAGTGTTTGTTTAAAAGAGTTTTTTTTGTGAAAAAGTTTTACATAAGTGGAGGGGATCATCCACATTCCTTGGGCTTCATTTTAATCCATCTCTCCATCTTGTTTTTCAGAGAAGAATTTCTAAACTCAATACTAGCTTTGTATTAAATCTTTGTTGTTTATCATTTTCATTAAGCTAGTATTTTCAACTGAGTTTTGTTGATTTGATTTCACTCATTGTTTACACACACCCACTTGAGCTTATTATATTTGCCTACATTGTATATTTGGATTGGTGAGAGTTGTAACAATTAAGTACGAGCTTTCATTGTGTTCTCATCCATATTAAAGAACAATCATTTATTGTAATTGTTCTTATTGTGAGATTGTAATACACTTGTACACTGAAAGAAGTGTATGGCGAGAGTTGGGGATCGTCCCAAGAGGAGTGGCGTCAGTTGACGAACCTAGGGAGAGGTTGTATCCGAGCACTTGAGGATCTCATTAGTTAGTTTGTCCACTTCTTTGTTTACATTATTTACCCTTGTGTTGTTTATATATCCTTGCTTATATATTTATAATATCTCATTGCTAGGATACATTCATTAGTTCATATTGCTTATTCTTACTTGTAACATATTATGTATCTATCTTACAAGAATAATTTATTAATTAGTTTTAATTGGCATAAAATAGTATTAGATTAGCATAAGACCCTAATCACCCCCCCCCCTCTAGGGTCTAACATTAGGATCCAAGTATACAAGTTTGTAATAGATATGATTACATGTAATTTTATACATTTATTTTAATCTATACTAACCCTTTGTATATAAAATAAATGGAATGATTCCAGATATTGACAAACCTCCCCAAAGGGGCATGAAAGCTTCTATAAAAACGAGCTTGATCAAATGGAGGATGAACATGTACAAAATCATAATATCTAAATATATTCAATCAATACATCATTTGTTACTGATATGTAAATGTACTTAATCTTCTTTATAGGTCAAGTGGATGCCCTATGAACTAGTTTTAGAGTCACTACTAGATATTTGCAGGGAATGTGAAGATATATGGCGTGCTCGAGTCCCGGTTATATGTTTTGAGATTGTCGAAATGCACATGCCTGATCGTGTGCTCCAACAATTTGGATTAAAGCAACATATTTCAGATCATGTAGAAAGAATAGAGCGAAATCCCAGAAAAGAAGCACATCATGCAAATTAGGAGGTAATTCGACATGCTTATATTTAGAATTAGGAGTTGAGGGAGGAGGCTGTAGTGATGGAGAGGGTTGAGGCACCTGACCTAGGTGTGTACTTACGGTGGTATTGGGGGATTACTCGCTGATGGAATTTTAGGAGAACAAAGCACCCAAGGAGTACATACCGAGAGGTCCAGCTGAGAGAGAGTTGGTAAGTGTATATGCAAAATATATAATTATTTTGTGATTATTATTTTATTATCATCCACTTGCTAATAATCATCTTTTGGTTTTTATCTTATAGGTATAAGAACTCGATGAGGTTGCTTATATTGCATATGATACATTGAGAACGACTACCGAAAAGGGCGAAGAACACATTCCTTCACATTATAGGAAAGATTTAGTCCACTCTTAGGAGGATACGTAACGTGAAACGTTATGGACGTGAGGAACGACTCATAAGGTACGAGTGTCGACGTGTTCGAGGACACACGGGAGCAAGCTCAAGTCGTGCACATGATGAAGCTGGAGGCTCATAGCAAGCTCAAGCCGGATGTTCACAGCAGGTTCAAATTGATGAGGATGTCATGCACTCATAAGTTCATACACAACTGGACGTTGAGATCATCCGAGCTCATGTTGAAGGTGAACGGGGAAGGGGGAGAGGAAGAGGAGGGAGAGGGAGAGGAAAGGGCATTGTAAATATTTGTTAAATTTCGATATGCTTCATATGATGTTTATGTTTGAAATGATACTGTGACTTGATTATGGTTGGATTTTAAATGAATTGAATGTTATGTTTTTTTAAATATATGTTATAGATGTAAAGATTATATATAGCAATATGTGTTTATTTGTGTTTGAAATTAATTATGGATTGATAAATGCATAGCAAGAGAGTTGGTGTTAAACTTATGGATTAATACATATTAGCAAGGGAGAGATTTTTCAGCAGAGTGTGGGCTGGAGGGTCTCTGCAAAATGGCCAGGATTGGGAACCCCGACCATTTTGTGCACATGTGCACGAAATGGTCGGGGTTCCCAACCCTGATCATTTCTTGTGTGTGTAGGATCTGTTACAATGCTCACTAAAACACCAGAGGGGGGGGGGTGAATAGTGTTCCTTTTAAAAATATGCAAAATAGATTATAAATTACAATGAAGATAGAAAAATCACAGAAAATCACAATCGCAAACATAGTATTTTATACTGATTCCACTTCCTCGGTGTACATCTGGTCCCCAAGCAAATCTCACTTGAGAGTTCCACTATGATTTTAAAAAACTTACAAAATCAAACAGCAAACCTGACCAATTTGCAAGACCATGAAAATTGCACACAATCTCTTCACCAAGAGATCACAACTCTCACACCCGAGAGAACTTTTCTTGAATCAACAACACAATTCCTATAAGGCTTGATTGTGTAATGATGTGTAGCACTGGCTTTAGGAATATTTTTAATCTCTGAAAGTTACCTAAATAAGTTGTATATTAGATGAAGATCAAAGGCTAACTTAGATAATACTTTTCTCAACACTTACTGAGAAATTTGAATGTTTTGAACTCTTGAGAATGCACAAAAATTGAATCTTATAGATAGGAATCATTAGTCCAAAATTCTGAACTTGTAACCTATTTATAACCCTTGAAAAGATGTGTTTTCAAAGCCAGTTAATGAATTAAAACAGCTATAAACAGTCAGTAATTCAAATTTTGAAATGTCAGAAAACTATCACTGTAGTCGACTAGTAGTCGTTGTAGTCGACTATACTGAGTTGAAACAAACTCTGTAAATTTAGGATTTTTCTTAATAGTCGACTACACTGGTCATTAGTTGACTACTCTGTAAATGATAGAAAGTCTGAAATTCAAATTCAAAGCTGAGTAGTCGACTATACTGTAAACAACAGAAAGTTAGAATTCTGAAATGACTTTTAGTAGTCGACTATATAGTCTAGTAGTTGACTACACTGTAACTTTACAGAAACTGAGATTTTGCCTAAGTGTTTAGTAGTCGACTATAAAAAGTCATTAGTCGACTAGACTGTAATTTGACAAAAACTTATATTTTTGATCTGAACTCAGTAGTTGACTACAAGTCTTATTGATCGACTACTAAGGGGTAAAAATTGATATGAATAAAATATTTTTTAGACTCATTGATATGTTATAAACTCTAATAGTTAACATAGGGGATTTTTACTGTTAACTAACACACTAAGCATGTGTTAGTGTGTTTTAATCTCTATGTGTGTGTTTGTGTGAGTGATCAAGGCTTGTACAAAATTTCTAAGTAAAGAAAATGTAAATTTTATATTGATGTATAAGCTTGTCATCTTCTTTACTTCACGATGCCTTGAACTCATATTGCACTTGTTCACATATCATGTTCATATTTGATGTTGAAAGTTGCATTGATATGTTAGTGCACAATAATACATATAGTGATATACATAATGAATAAATTGTTATCATTAAAATTATATCTTAGGGACATGATATCCAACATTCTCCTCTTTTTTGATGATGACAAACAGTTTATGCATATGTAAGTATATTTAAAAAAGAAATAAACATTTAGTAACAAATATACTTACTCTCCATGTATAAGAGCATATTAGAGTCTACAATTAGAGTTTACAATTCATATATATAGCATAACTAACATTTATACCATATACCATTCTCCCCCTTTGTCATTAACAAAAAGAAATAAATATCTATTCTAAACATGTCATAATTTCTTCTTCATGAGCCAATACTTCAAAGAGATCTTTCAGATTGTGAACATAGTCCATTACTTCACCCATCCATATGGGTAGGCAAAGACTGGCCATAAATACCAAAAGTTCAACAATTTTCATCTCCATAATATGTTTTTAAGATAAGTAGCTCATGAACAAAATATAGGATATAAACATACCAATCATGATAAAAAGAAACACAAACTCATACATAGTTTTAAACATATAAACATAGTAGCAAACATACATAAGTCTAAGCAAACATCAACACGTAGTTTTTGATATAATTTAGATACACAAAGACACTAAGTACTTAATTGTTTTTGACATAACAAACTGAAACTATTCTAAATGATGCATGCATAGCCTTCTAACTTGATGGTCCTAGTGGAGGTTGATTTCCTTGGAAGTAGGCATTAAGCTTCATGTCCAATGTATCAATCTTCATGCTCATTGTGTCAAACTTCATCTCTAGGATATCAAACTTGTTGGTTAATTCTTCTTGACTCTTCAGCATAAGCATATTTTGATCATACAAAGCTTTTTGTCCCAATTCCAAATCAAGTATTCTAGCGGATAATGTATTGTATTGTGCGTCGGAGAAGCAAGAATATTCATTCATTGGTGGTGGAAAGTGACTAGTATAGGGTCCAGCTTCATGTGAAGGTTGTGGAATATCTCGGGGTAATGGTTCTTGTGGAGGGCCGTCAGGTTCAACAAGAACCAATTTCACCCACTCAAGAACAGGGAGTTTCATCCCCGATGAAGAACTGTCCTCGGGTCTCAGATTTGCGAGAGTTGCTTTCCAGAGAAAAGCCAACGCAACGAGCAGCCCATCCATGTCATTGCGAACGGCTTATTTCAACAGTTCTTTCCGAATGTCACTGTTGTATTCCTGAACCTCGCAGATCTGTATTCGACAGATTGACTGACGTCGCAAGACCTACCAAACGACGACGTCAAAAGAAGAAAGTTTCTGAAGCTGAATACCCTCAGGTTACCATCAACATGACCAGCAGAGGAAAAGCCCCGTGTCCCAGTTCCGATGAATCAGAAAGAAGTCTTTCCCCGACCGTTCGAGAAATTTGCGATGAGTTCGAAGGGGGTATATCGACATACTCGGTCACGGACTGGAGCTATCCGCCCGGTTAATTACCAAAAGTTTGCCCAAGGGATTACGACAAGTGATGAACATTCGGCAATAGCTGAATCTTAATCTTCAAGCTCTATCGGAGCACAGAAGGTTTCTGTTTACATGACGGGAAATCCTGAAGACATAGCCAAAAGAGTTGATGAACATCACGTCATGCTCCAGGCGCAACAGGAAACCCTTCTCCAGATGAAGGATATGTTGGCCCAACTTCTGGCTGAAAAAGGCCAAAGACCCGAGTCTTCCCGGAGGACTACGTCAAAAGGAAAGCAGAAGGTGCACGAACACTCAGATCGTGAGACTCACAACTTAGATTCTTCTTCTGACAATGAGAAGGAGATGGAAAAAGAACTGTATCCTCAGTCGACCAAAGTAGACGAACTAGAAGCCCGTCTTAACGCAATGGCCAACAGAAGCGAGCTTCGTGAAGAAGGAGTGATACGACCCTACCCTGCAGAATGGGATACGACTCCCTACCCACCAAAGTTTAAGGCTCCAACGCTACAACCTTTCGACGGTACAGGGTCACCAAATCAGCATATCTACTACTTCAAGTCTCAAACAGGAGATGTGGTAGCCAATGATGCCATCCTGACGCGCTTGTTCATCGGCACTCTTAAAGGGGTGGCCTTTGAATGGTTTATGAAACTGCCTGCTGGATCAATCCAGAAATGGGTAGATCTGGAAAGGCTTTTCTTGGCCAGATTCTTCGAAGATGACACAGAGGTTTCGGTTCCTACTCTTCTCGCCACAAAGCAAAAGAAGGGAGAATCTATTAAAGCCTATGTGGAAAGGTTCCGTAGCATGGCATTGCGATGCCCATCAGGTATGACCCAATCAACTCTAGTTGAAACTTGCAGGCACAACCTGCAGACTCAGCTCCTCGCCCAGATGGGAGTAGCAGAATGTCGCTCTTGGAGACAACTAGTTTCACAAGGGGAGCAAGCTGAAGAGATTGTCGCTCGGATAAAAGCTGAAGAAGAGCCACAACCCAAACCGCAGCAACAACGCAATCAAAACAATGCCCCAACTACTCTTCTTATTAGTCGACTACTAAGGAAAATGATAATGTTATATATGCAATGTCTGTGCATGTAGTCGACTACTAATCTAACTAGTCGACTATTAAGGTTAAAAATGCATATGTATTGATTTTAAAACTTAATTTAAATCTTTCAAAGAACATATACCTAATTCTCTTCTTAATTTAATATATATTTCTTCTTTTAAAGGTTTTGTTAATATATCTACAATTTGTTTATCGGTTTAAATAAAATTTAAAGAGATATCACCCTTAAGCACATGATCACATAAAAAATGATGTCTAATGTTAATATATTTTGTACGTGAATGTTGAATAGGATTTTTAGATAAATTAATGTCACTAGTATTATCACACATTATGGATGTTGTAGAACATACTATACCATAACCAGACAAGGTTTGTTTCATCCATAAAACTTGAGCACAAGCAAGACTAGCAGCAATATATTCTGCTTCAGTCATTGATAATGACACTGAATTTTGTTTTTTACTAAACCAAGATACAAGTGAATGTCCTAAAAAATTACATGTATCACTTGTATTTTTCTATCGGATTTACATCCGGCAAAATCAGCATCACTATATGATAATAAATCAAATATGCTATTCTTAGGATAAAATAAACCATAATCTATAGTATTTTTAAGATATCTAAAAAAAATTCACGGCTTTAAGGTGTGATACTTTTGGATTAGACTAAAATCTTGCACATAAACAAACACTAAATATAATATCAGGTCTACTTGCTGTAATGTAACTAAGTGGTCCAATCATACCTTGGTATAGCTTTTAATCAATATTCTTACCATTTTCATCTTTGTCAAGTGATGTAGTTATACTCATTGGTGTTAGTTTGCTTGTAGTATTTTCCATTCCAAAGCGTTTGAGTAATTCTTTAGCATACTTACTTTGGTTGATGAATATCCCTTCCTTCAATTGTTTGATTTATAGTCCAATGAAGAAATTGAGTTCACCCATGTGACTCATTTCAAATTTATCCTACATAGTCTTAGCAAACTCTTGACAAAGATCATTGTTAGTAGAACCAAATATTATATCATCTACATATATTTTGACAAAGATCATTGTTAGTAGAACCAAATATTATATCATCTACATATATTTGAATTAATAATATATCTTTATTTATTTTCTTATATCATCTACATATATTTGAATTAATAATATATCTTTATTTATTTTCTTTATAAATAGTGTAGAATTAACTTTACCAATTTCAAATCTGAAAGTTAAAAGAAAGTTTTTTAATCTATCATACCAAGCGTAGGGTGCTTGTTTAAGACCATATAAAGCTTTTTTAAGTTTGAAAACATGGTTTGGAAAACTTTCATGTTCAAAACCGGGTGGTTGTTCTATAAAAACTTTTTTTTTAATAAAACCATTTAAAAATACACTTTTAACATCCATTTGATATAATTTAAAATCCATAAAATATGCAAATATAAGTAAAATTCTTATAGATTCTAAATGAGCAACTGGTGCATAGATCTCATCATAATCAATACCTTGTGCATAGATCTCATCATAATCAATACCTTCTTCTTGATTATAACCATGTGCAACCAATCGGGCTTTGTTTCTAATAACTTGTCCAGATTCATCCAATTTATTTCGAAATATTTATTTGGTTGCTATAATGGATTTATCTTGTGGTCTAGGTACAAGATCCCAAACGTTATTTTCTGTAAATTGATTGAGTTCTTCTTGCATGGCTATTATCCAAAAAGCTTCTTTACATGCTTCTTTAATATTTTTAGGTTCTATTGTTGAAACAAATGCGACATGTGTAAATAAGTTTAATTGTGATCTAGTTTGTACACCACTAGAAATATCACCTATGATTAAATCACATGGATGATTTCTAACTTCTACATATGTTTTAGGTAAAACATTAATATCATTAGAATTATCATCAACAATAAGGGGTGGTTGATTAACAATTTCATCATCATCATGATTATTATCATTACTGTTAGAATTTGAATTAGATTCATCAAATAAAACATGTAAGGATTCTTATTAAAAATTCTATAAGTTTTACTATGCATAGAATAACCTACAAAAATACCTTCATTTGATTTAGAATCAAATTTATCTAAATTATCTTTTGTATTTAATATATAACATTTACAACCAAATACTTTAAAATAAGAAACTTTAGGAATTCGATTGTAAAATAATTCAAAACTTGTTTTATTTAATATAGGTCTTAATAAAATTCTATTCTTTAGGAATTCGATTGTAAAATAATTCAAAACTTGTTTTATTTAATATAGGTCTTAATAAAATTCTATGTTGAACATAACAAGCAGTATTAATTACTTCTGTCCAAAAATATTTAGATAAGTTAGTCTCAACTAACATAGTCTTAGCATATTCTTGTAAAGTTCTATTTTTCCTTTTAACAACTCTATTTTGTTGAGGAGTGTAAGGAAATAAAAATGCATGTGATATGCCATTTTATTACAAAAGTCAGTAAATAATTTATTTACAAACTCACCATCATGATCACTTCTAATAGTGACAATAGTAGTGGATTTTTTATTTTGTATCTTTTTACAAAATATAGAAAACTCATCAAAAGCATTATTTTTGTGTTTTAAAAACATAACTCATGTAAATCTAGAATAATCATCAACAATTACAAATGTATATCTACTTTCATTTAAATATACAATTCTAGAAGGATCAAATAAATCCATATGTAATAACTCTAATGGTCTACTTGTAGAAACAACACATTTAGGTTTAAAAAGATGATTTATGCATTTTTCCTTATTTATATGCATCGCAAAAATGATCTTTCTTATTTACAATTTTAGGTAAACCATTTACTAAATTGTTTTTAGAAATACGTAAAATATTTTTCAAGTTAATATGTCCACATCTTCTATGCTATAATAATGAATCATCTAAAGATGCAACTAAACAATGATCATTTGAATAAAATTTACGGATAAAACATATATATCTTTCTTTCTAAAACCTTTAAACAAGATATTTGATAAATTTTGATCATATATAAGACATGAATCTTTTTCAAAAATAATTTTAAAATTTTTATCACATAGTTGACTTATACTTATAAGATTATATTTTAAACTATCTATTAATAATACATTATCTATTAGAGGTTTGTCAATGTTACCTATTGTTCCAATACTTATTACTTGACATTTTTTTGTCTCCAAATGTAACTGTGCCTCCTTCTTTGTATTGAATTGAAGATAACATTTGAGAGTTACCGATCATGTGTTTGAAACATCCACTATCTAGTATCCATTTTTCTTTTTAAGGTACCTGAAAAATAGACATTTAAGCATTAGTACCCTTTTATGTTGGGTCCATTGAATTTGCACTTAAGAGACCAAATCCACTTGGAATTTGGTTTCCCTTTGTTAACATAAATGTAATTAGTGGAATAGCATATATTTTCTTAAAGTTTGAAATATAAGTATTTCTTTCATGCATACTAACATTTGTAGGCACCCAAATGAATATAGATAAAGCATGATTATTTTTAGCATGTATATTTCTTGTTAATAGTTCATGAAATTTTCTAACATTGTTATTCATAGAAGATGATGCAAGATTTGTACTAGAAACATTTTCATACTTCTTATGAACATATCCTAAGCCAAATTTTTGACTAGAAGACTTTTGATAAGATAATAAATCATTTAAGTCTTATTTTCCTTTATTAAACTTATTAACATTTAAGAATAATTCTTTATATTTAAGTTTAAGTGATTTCATATTCTTTTCTAAATCTAAAATTTTATTTTTTATGTCATTACATTCAGTTTTAAGATAAATATTATTTTTAGTTAATATTCTATTTTAAGAAAATAATTTGTCATTTAATTCCTTTAATTCTTCAATTTGTGAAAATTTTGATGAAACTAATTTTAAGTTCAATCTATCATTTTCACTTTTCAATATCTTATAATTTGCATTTAAATCTTTAAACTTAATATAAAGTTTATTAAAAGCATCTAAAAGTTCTTCATTGTCTAAAGAATCATTTACCTCATCTTGTACCATAAAACACATGTGTGCTGATTCTTCTCTTTCTTCTTCTTCATTGAAAGAAGATGAATCGTCACTATCATCCAAAATCACCGCCATAGCCTTCTTCTTTTTCTTCTTGAAGTTATTAAAATTGTTAGAATTTGTGGATTTTAACTTTGTCTTGAGTAGTGGACAATCATTCTTTATATGACCTGGCTTATTATAATTGAAACACAAAGAAGAGTCATTAGTATTCTTAAATTTATTTGACTTAAACTTACCTTTCTTAAGAAATCGTTTGAATTTCTTAGTAATCATTGCAATATCCTCATTATCTTTGTCAGATTCATCGGTGTCGGAGGATGCATTGAAGGCAAGTATTTTTTTCTTCTTTGGTTCGTCATCTTTCTTTCGGTCTTCGTTCCATCAAATTTCCAAGAAGATTTTCTACGGAGAAAGTTGATAAATCGTTAGCATCTTCAATTGCTGTAGTTTTCTTTTCCTATTCTAGAGTTAATGCTCTTAGGATTTTTCTTACCATCTCAACTTGATTATATTCTTTACCAAGTCCAATCAAAGAGTTAGTAATATCTGTAAGTCTTGTGAACATTTCCGTGATGGATTCATTCTCTTTCATCTTAAATAGTTAAAACCTGTGAACAAGAACATAAATTTTTGTTTCTTTAACTTTATTAGTTCCTTCATGTGTTACCTCAAATGTGTGCCAAATTTGATGTGTTGATGTAAAGGTAGATACTCGATTGAATTCGTTCTTGTCCAAGGCACAAAGTAATGCATTCATTATCTTAGAGTCCATATTGATGTTTGTTCTTTGTACTACCATCCATTCGGTGTATGGAGTCGTTGGCTTTGTGAATTCAGTCTCTACAATGTTTCATAGATCATAGCCAAGAGATTTAAGATAGATTTTCATCCAGAACTTCCAATAGTTGTAATTTGTGCCGTCAAAGAGAGGTGGTCACTGTGTGGAATGTTCCTCTTTGAATTGTGAAGTATTTGATGTACTTGATGATGCCATCTTTCACCGTGTTCTGATACCAATTGTAGGATCTGTTACAATGCTCACTAAAATACTAGAGGGGGGGGGTGTGATGAGTGTTCCTTTTAAAAAATATGCAAAATAGATTATAAATTGCAATGAAGATAGCATAATCACAGAGAATCACAATCTCAAACACATTATTTTATGCTGGTTCTACCTCCCCGGTATACATCCAGTCCCCAAGCAAATCCCACTTAAGAGTTCCACTATGATTTTGAAAAACTTACAAAATCAAACAGCAAACCTGACTAATTTGTAAGACCATGCAAATTGCACACAATCTCTTCACCAAGAGATCACAACTCTCACACCCGAGAGAACTTTTCTTGAATCAACAACACAATTCCTATAAGCCTTGATTGTGTAGTCAACTCTCACACCCGAGAGAACTTTTCTTGAATCAACAACACAATTCCTATAAGCCTTGATTGTGTAGTAATGTGTAGCAGTGGCTTTAGGAATATTTTAATCTCTGAAAGTTGCCTAAATAAGTTGTATATTGGATGAAGATCAAAGGCTAACTCAGAGAATACATTTCTCAACACTTAATGAGAAATCTTAATGTTTTGAACTCTTGAGAATGCACAAAAATTGAATCTTATAGATAGGAATCATTAGTCCAAAATTCTGAACGTGTAAGCTATTTATAACCCTTTAAAATATATGTTTTCAAATCTAATTAACGGATTAAAACGGCTATAAACAGTTAATAATTCAAATTTTAAAATGTCAGAAAACTATCACTGTAGTCGACTAGTAGTCGTTGTAGTCGACTACACTGAGTTTAAACAAACTCTGTAAATTCAGGATTTTTCTTAGTAGTCGACTACACTGGTCATTAGTTGACTATTCTGTAAATGACAGAAGTCTAAAATTCAAATTCAAAGCTGAGTAATCGACTATACTGTGTAGTAGTCGACTACACTATAAAAAACAAAAAGTTAGAATTCTGAAACGACTTTTAGTAGTTGACTATATAGTCTAGTAGTCGACTACACTATAACTTTACAAAAACTAAGATTTTGCCTAAGTGTTTAGTAGTCGACTATAAAAAGTTATTAGTCGACGTAATTTGACAGAAACTTATATTTTTTATCTGAACTTCAGTAGTCGACTACAAGTCTTATTAGTCGTCTACTAAGGGGTAAAAATTGATATGAATGAAATATTTTTTAGACTCATTGATATGTTATAAAATCTAATAGTTAACATAGGGGATTTCTACTGTTAACCAATATATTAAGCATGTGTTAGTGTGTTCTAATCTCTATATGTGTGTTTGTGTGAGTGATCAAGGCTTGTACAAAATTTTTAAGTAAAGAAAATGTAAAATTTACATTGATGTATAAGTTTGTCATCTTCTTTACTTCTTGATGCCTTGAACTCATCTTGCACTTGTTCACATATCTTGTTCATATTTTATGTTGAAAGCTGTATTGATATGTTAGTACATAATAATACACATAGTGATATACATAATAAATAAATTGTTATCATCAAAATTATATATTGGGACATGATATCCAACATTATGGTGTGACCACTCTCTACTAAATGGTCAGGGTTTGGAACCCCTCCCAATCCCAACCATTTTTGCAATGGCTAAATTAGTCGAGGTTTTAAACCCCGACTAATTTAGCTACAAAATTACTTTTATTAGCTGGCGAGATCCTAATTAGTTGTGGTTGGCAACCCGGACTAATTAAGATTGTATTTTTTTTTTAAATCGACCCACTTTCTAGCCACAAAGCTGGCGTGGTAAGAAAGTGGGTCAATTTTGGTAATAAACTTTAAAGTGGGTCGATTTTTGTGAATAAAATTGGAATGAGTTCATTTTGAAAATTTCTTCCATTAGCTTTTATTAAAATTGATATTTTATCACTTTTATTTTTTATTTTGATCAAAACCATCTAAACTTACTTATATATTTACAATATCGCACATTTTGGCAATTCTAAAGATGTTCTTGATGGAATTCCACAAATACCTTCACTTCCTACATCTTCTTCCTCCAGAATGGAATGAAGTTCTTGATTAGTTTAAAAAATTGTAGTTAAAAATGTAACACTTCTCATGATTATAAGCTCTGATGATCAAAATTTAGATCTTTTATTATCATAAATTGCAGTAACCAAGTTTTAGTATTTAGAAGTCACTTTGGTATACTTACTAAATTTAGATTTGCAAATTTGTAATAGATGAAGTAAATAGTTGCAGTATTTTTACAGTTTTAATCTTATTTGGTTTTGGAATTTTTTTATTTGGAAAAAATATGTCAATGCCCCAAAATAAGAAACCTCATGTGGCCTAGCCCCATGAAGTTTTTCTCATGTGCTTTAACCCCAAAAGATGGAAAATAGTCTGGCCAACCCCAAAAGCCTATTATTATACATGTATGAGTTGTATTTGAGTTGTTCTTCCAAAAATACCCTCTTCTCAACAATGAAGCCACCACGGTAACCCAAAGTAGCTGGTGGAAGAGGAGATCGTAATTAATGTTGAGGCGACGTTAAAAATGGAGGGAAAAAGGCGTAGCTTCCCTCCATTACTCCTCAAGTTATCATATGTTCTCTATCTTATTGTTTAATCTCTCACTATCTCATTTATGGTATTAGGGGTTTGTTCTTCGACTTTCAACAACCCCCTATGGCCGCTAAAGACTTGGTTTGCATGGTGTCACTAGGTGAGAAGACTACATTCTCAATGCTAAGTTCTACAACAAGCTTTTATGCATTGAAATTTGATGTGTCTAAAATACTAAAAGTACCTCAAGATGCTTTATTATTAATATATAAATCTAAGAGGCACCCAAATCCGAGTTTTTCAATTGATAATAAAGAAGATTTGAAGTGCATGGCGGAGCATAATCGAAATATTGGTTGTATGAAGATTTATATGCAAGTTATTGTTAATATACATGGTTCTACTTCTGAAAAAGGTCAGAAAGTTCTAACTGAAATGTAAGTGATCAATAAACTCTTTTTAAAATTGGGCTTTGTGTGATGTAGGCTTTGTAATTTTAGGTTTCAAAGCACAGACGAACCTTAATTGTTAACTTTAATGGTTACATGATTACTCTTCCAGTTATTTGTTAATTTTCATAGCTATCAGTTAACTTTCACTAGAACATGTTAACTTTTAGGGTTTTCTGTTAACTATCATAGTAACATGTTAACTTTTAACTGAACGTGTTAAACTTTCATTCTTGGTTGTTAACTTGTGCCACAATATGTTAACTTACACTGCTCTATGTTAAGTTTTACCAAAACCTGTTAACTTTTCTTCTAGTCAGTTAACGTTCACAGTTATCTGTTAACTTACAAAAGAAGCTGTTAATTTAAAATATCAAAATATAATATTATAGTTGAATTTCATATCTCACTAGTTCATTAATTTGGCAGTAGTGATAGCTCTTTGAATGCAGAATATAATCATCATTCTCCAAAAAATACTTCTAATTCAGAGAGGATCTGAAATGATTGCTCGTCTGGTGAGAATGTAATAAGATCTGATGATATTCTCAATAACACTTCCATCATTCCTTAATGGTGGCACACAACATTAACTGAAAAGGGCCAACAAATTGAAAGTATAAATGAATTGCGACTAGCTTGGCAATATTATTCTATTGTAAAAAAGTTTGATTATGAATTTACAAAGAATGAATCCAAACATATCAGAGTTTATTGTCGATATAGGGAAACATATGGATGCTCTTAGATGTCATTTTCCCCTCCAGCTAAAAATGAAAACAGAATTGAAATCAAGAGGTTTGTGAATGAACACAGTTGTGGACAACATACTAACTTGTCAGGACGATCACGACATCTTCCAATTTCATAGCAGCCCAATTGCAACCTGTGTTAAAGGTTCGGCCTGAAGTCTGCCTAATTGATGTGCAAAAGGAGTTTTTCACTCAGTATGGATTGAGAATTGAATATAATAAGATATGGTGGGGCAAAGAAAGAGCACAAGAGGAGTTGTATGGTGATAGTTATAAGTCTTACGATCAACTAAGATGATAAACTTTATAGATTTGTTATTAAATATACAATTTTTTGTAGAAGACGCTTATAGTACAATGTCAGTTGTTGATTTGTTGTGCAATATATTAACCTTACACATTGGGTGTTATGTTTCATTGATATATGTTAACTTTCATAGTTGGATATTATGTTTCATAGATAACTGTTAATTTTCACTGTTAAATATTAATTTTACAAAATTATTTCATATTTCCTCCAATGTATTATATTTACCTGAAATGTGATGACATTGATGTATATGTATGAGCACATGGTAAAGGAAACAAATCCAGGAAGCTACATTTGCATTAAGCAGAATGAAGGAAGGTCCACAAGACTATTCATATGTTATGTTGCTTGCATCATTGGTTTCTTAAATGTATGTAGACCTCTATTATTTTTGGATAGGACCTTTTTGAAAGACAGATACAAAGGCATGCTCCTCAGTGCCATAACATATGATGGTGACCAAGGGATATTTCCACTAGTTTATTACATATGCGATCAGAAAAATATAGGTAATAGTGGTGGTTCCTGCAAGGTTTGTGGTCCATACTGTATGAAAGGTCAGACCCATACAATCCTCCCCACCAATTGGTAGTAATTTTTGATGCCAATAAGAAAATTCGAGAAGCTATAAAAGAATATTTTTCTAAAGCAATTCACTCAAGATGTGTTTTACATCTAATTGAAAATTTTAGGAAAAAACTAGAGGATTTGGGAATGAAGTCAATGGACACACAAGTTTTAGAAAATTTTCTCCAATATGCATGTTATAAATATACTAAAGTGGAATGGAATAATTTTATGAAAGACATTTATGAGATATCCCCAGCTACATATGACATTGCAATTAATTACTCTCCAGATTAGTGGGCAAATGTATTCTTCACTGGAATTAGGTACTACAACCAATCATTATGATGTTTACAGTAAATGTTAATGTTCACTCATATATGGTAACTTTCAGTGTATGGATGTTAATTATCAGTGGTAGATGTTAACTTACATGTGTATGTGTGATGTTTCAGTGTTATATATGTTAACTTTTATTATTAACTGTTAGGTTTTATAGCTACTTGTTAATGTTTTTATATACTATAAGAATTATACTTATATAAGTTATTGTTTTGATGTTTGAAGATATGGTCAAGTAACCTCTAATGATGCGGAGTCCCTTAACAACTGTATACGTGAAGCTCGAATGTTACATGTACTATAAATGGTGGAGCATATAAGAAAATAAATTATGGTTCCCATGAACAACAAATGCATAATGGCTAAAAAATGGAATGATTATCTTTGTCCTAAAGCTGAGCAGGTCCTTAAAGAAAATATGGAAAATGGATGTACTTTTAATGTTAAACAATCTAGAGATGAAATATTTGAAGTGCAATTACATAGAACTAAACATGTTGATTTGGAGAAGAAAACATGTACTTGTTGAGCTTGGGACGTAACATGTATTCCGTGTAAGCATGCTTGTGCAGTCATTTTTCATATGAAGAGAGATGTATACTAATATTGCGATTGGTTTATGTCCGTAGAAGCATTTAGAAAGAGATATGACTAAGTCCTTTTTCTCATCCCAAATTATGAGAAGCGAAGTGTGCCAAGAGATAAAATCGAGATATTGCCACCAATTACTACTCAAAGGAAGGGAAGAAATAGAACCAAGCGTATAAACAATGGAACTATTTACAAACATCCAGTGAAATGTTCTCGATGCAAAGCTGAGGGTCATAATTGAGCTACTTGCAATAAGCCAATTGGTGATTAGTGTGGATTGCTTATTCGTACAATACTTTTGATAGAGAAATGTAGATTGTGAAGACTTTTGTAGCACATTGTGAAAGACTTTTGTAATCTGTGAGAATGTAAGACTAATCATATTGTGTATTCAAGCGATATCAGCTAGAAGAATGTAAGAATTTCAATATAATATACTTGTTTCACTGAAGTTGTCTATTTGTGTTGCATGTTAACTATCTTGGTATTATGTTAACTTTCACCTTAAACTGTTAACTTTTAGGCTTTCATGTTAACGTTCATGGAAATCTATTAATTCTGGGAGATACATGTTAATTATATGTGATATCAACAACAGATGTATGAGTCATTCTGCGAGAAAAACCTATCCAATATTATTGACTAATATGATTGCTACGAGTAATAACACTTTTGGTAGAGCAATACAGTTCGTGTATTCAATCAATTTTGAATAATACTTTAGCTAGGAATAATAAGACTAATCAATCAATTTTTTAAGACAACTTTCTCTCTATCCTGATCTAATGGCTCTACTTGATTATTTTGTCCCCGTCCTTCTATAAGAAGCTCAGCTACAAGCCTTGCACGTATGACACTAAATTCATCGTTGGGAGTGGTTACTTGCTTTTTATAAACACTAAGGAGTATAGCTCTTATATATAGGGGAATGTAAATCTCACAATCCCCTTGTAAGCATCCTAAAGCCACTTCCTCATTCTTGGTTCAAGATTTTTCATGAATGCATAGTATGTTCCAAAACTTGATGTAGGCCTGATATCACCTACAAGTGCATTAATTTTCCTGCATAAAAAATGCTTACTCTTAGCAAATCATTCAAATTCTTAATATCTATTACACTAGTTAACATTAATGGTAAATATTAAGATTAAAGGTCAACACTTAACAACCTTTTGTAATAGTTAACACTTACGGATGAAAGTTAACAACAGTCCACAAAAGATAACATTTATTCATAAAAGTTAACATTCTCTTTTGAACTTTAATATCTAATGATGAAACGTGTATGTGTAAAAAGTTAACATCAATTATTTACTTTTTTAATGTAATGCTATTACTCAAACAAAAAATTCATAGGTTATGATTATACTTCTCAATATATAATACATGTCAAATCCAATTACAAATATTCACTTACTTTCATAAAAGTTGAAAATGATTGTACATAGTGAAAGTATCCTAGAGTATTTGCTAATCTAATCCAATTTCGATGCTAATTTAAAACTTCTAAACTAAATATCCTAACAATATGATATGCACAATGATATAAGCAATGATATACAAAACAACAAGCGATATAAACTATGTGATAATAGGTGACATGAAAATATCCACAAGAATAAGGGCGCTAATGTCAAACACAAACAAGCAATATGATCACGGAGTTTGGTCAACCCTTGACCTACGTCGCCTCTCCTCACCTCGAGGAGATTCTCGACTATCTCAGAAATCTACACAATCGGTTTTCGAAGCTCACCAAAAATTTTTATAACTCACAGGTTGCTAATCCCACAATACACTTCTCTAAGTGTTGGCCTACCCATGTTACCTTCCTCAAATGTTTGGATTTATCACCTCTCCCTAAGCTTTACTATCAACCCACTCCTCTTGGAATCGATTCCGGTCTCTCACCAACCACTTGTCATTGTGTATTACAACGTGTTCTCTCAATGTAAGTGCAAATACAAGATTTGTTCTTTAATATAAATGAGAACAAAATTTAAGCTCACTCAATGGATTACACCCACAACCCAAATATACTAAATGTGAAGTACTTAAGCTCAAGAGGTTGTGTGCGAAACAATAAGTAAAATAAAAATTAAACTCAAATTAAGCTAGATAATGAGTTTAGAAAACTTCTCCAAAGAATACAAAGAGATGTAGATGAAGATTTAAGGTAGAATCGCCTCAAAACCAAAATTGAGGATCTTTCTCTTTGTGAATCTCTCTTCACATAAAACAAACTTGATTTTTCTCAAAAACCCTTTAAAAAAACTACCAAAACTCTCTCTTAAACTTTCTTGATCAAACAAAATGAGTTATGAGGCATATATATAGCCTCTCTAACAAAACAGCCCCAAAACTAGCCGTTACTTTACAAACTAGCCGTTATCGGTCGACTGATGATCTGTAAAACTCAGACACTAGAAAATGACTCTAGTCGGTCGACTAAAACACTTTTCAATCGACTGAAAAATATGCACGACAGATTCTAAAATTTTGCATAGCTGATTTTCTAAAATTAATTAAAAATAGCAAATCAACTCTAAAAAAAGTAAAATATGGAATACATTTGTACACATGAAGATAAACATGTTAGAGAAGAAATTTCTAAAATATCACTTCACATTTGTGAAAACTCGCTGTTTTAAAAACATATATTTTAGATTCTAAAAACTGCTGAACACTTGATTTTCTAAAATCAATTTAAAATAGTAATACAACCCCAAAATTAGTAAAACTTTGGAAAACGTTTTTACACATGAAGATGAACATGTTAGAAAAGGAATTTCTTAAATTTTATTTTCCAAATGTGAAAAATCAATTATTTTGCAAGCCATTCAAAAATACAAAAATATTAAAACTTGATTTTGATGAAATCATTTTAAGCACGTTTTGAAATATTCTCAAATAGATTAATAGACTTAGAGAAAGATATAAAAAGTGTCATTAAGTCTATAATCTAAAAATGATGATAAATCAAAATAAATATGTATGTATATAAATATATCTATTTGTTTAATACTTGAAAACGATAAAACAAAACGTGTATGTGTATAGTTTGAGCTTTAAAGTATAAACACATGAAATAAAGTATAAACACATGAAGTAAAGCCTAAACTACAAAACTATATACATAAGCAAGCGATCTTCAATTTTCTTATCTTGGTTGCGGGGATAAAGCAATATTAACTTCGATATTAACTTTGACTTGAATTGTGACGACTTCATTCCTTTTCCTTCCAACCTCCTTTGAATATCATCGTGAAGGCGCAAGTCCAACCAACCTCCGACAGAGAATATTCGTGAAGAGTTCCTAACAAGCAAATACAAACACTCGACAAATGATGTTAGAAATTGTTTGTTAATCACCAAAACAAGATTAGACAATAGGCTCATAAACACGAGACCTAAAAATCTCCCTCTTTTTGATAATGACGAACAATCTATACAAATAGTAAAGGAAATATGCATGATACCAAATGAATATACAATTTTATAATCCTCATGCATATACAATAGAAAGTAATAACTTAAATACTTATAATTTACTTATTTCTCCCCCTTTGTCAACATCAAAATAGGGAAAACAATAAGAATGAAGAGAGCGAAAGTTCCCCTTACAAATAAGCATAGGTGAGTATAAAAAAATATAGGGAAAAAACTACCCCTGTTAAAATACATTAAAACATATATATTAAGAAAATTATAGGGCATCAATATGTGGGTATAGATAAAAAATATCATGACAACTCACATTCAAAAAGGACCATGAGAACACATATAGATATATCGTTATAAAAATAGTTTCTCAATACACAAACATAAACAAAGAATAATATATAGATTTACATATGTATATATCGATCATGAAATCAAATGAAGGGAGATCACTAAAAGATATTTTCAAATGAAAGCAGATCATGAAAATCATGAAAGTCCAAGTGAAAATCTAAATGAAAATCTTGATGTATCCCTATTTTTGAAAATGAAAAAAAAATCATGAACATTCATGAAACTATGTAGGCCATTTAAAAAGTTTGCAAAAATATCAAGAAATAATTATATGACAAAAACAATTTCTTTACAAAGAGGTTAGGTAAAGATGTTTGCTAATAGAGATCTTGAATTAATATTAATAATGGACACATCTTTCCTATCTACATGATCATATAAAAATAAAGTCGAAACATTTATGTGTTTCATCCACAAAGATCAAAAAGAATTTTTCTTAGGATAAAGAAAACGAAGATCAATAATATTATTTTCGACAAGAAAACTAGAAAGGTGAGCATGCCAAGCTTTTAGAGCTTGTTTTAACCCATATGAAGCTATTTGCACCCGGTAAACATGATATGAAGGAAAAAGATCAATAATCCGGAGGGTTGCTCAAACGTAAACCCCTCGTCAAAATCAAAACCAATAAACTACATAATATGTCATGAATAACAAAATAAATTTAGGTTTGAAGACAAGTATTCAATAAGAACTGAAAACCTGAAACCATGTTGGTCAGTCAACTGATACTTGTTATCGATCGACTGTTAGCATCTTATCGGTCGATCGATTGAAATCAGTCGACTGATAACATGAATATTTCCAGAAAACATTTAAAATAAAACCATTTATTTGACAAACTTAAAAACACCATTTATATTATATTCAAAAATGAATATAAATCAAGTTCCTTTTAAAATATGGTAAAAATATATTCTTCAATATATTTTGTAAAAATATTTATAATTTGTTTAACAAAAAGAATTTAAACAAAAATCATCTTTTAAAAACATGAAATATGCAAAAATCTTAATTTTTGAAATCAAAAACATTTCGATACCTAAACACTCTTGGTGACAAAGAGTTTAGGGACATGACCCCTATTAATATAGCTCAATACCCTTGGGTTATGATCCCATTTGGGCGCATGTAGTGCATAAGTCCGGTCATAGTAATATTCACGCAAATGACCCATTCTATTGCAATAAGTGCAATAAAATAAATACATTTGTTTTTGTTGACCTTATGAAGGTGCACGTAAAACATTTTTAAACAATTGTGGTCTTTTTGACACATTTTACAATTTTGACAATTTTTGCAAATTAAAATAAAATTTTGCCAAATGCCCAAATCTACCATAATGATCACACTTATACACATTTACATGCTTATGATGAACATTAGGTGTATGTGTATGTGTGTGTGATGAGAAAACTTTATGGGATGCACAACAAGAAGTAGTATTAGATGTTGTAAGATGGCTTTACGGACGCAAATAGAGCATTTATAAACTTTGCTATACATGTGTGCATAGTGAGTGGGTATTTTGGAAGAGTTAGCCCGTGACTTTGCACACATATCTATAAGTTTTTTATTATTATCAATGCATTTATTTAGTATTGAATCAAGTGAACAAATGTGGTTTTCATATGATTCAACTCATCATTTTGCACTTTAGCATTGACATTAGAAGTAGAACAAACATGATTATTTTTAAAAGAATCAAATTTATTTTTAATTGTTTCTATCTCTATTATGACATCATTATTAGCATGAGATAAGCTACCTATATTGGAAATCAAATTTATATTTTCCAAATTTAATTTTTCATTGTTTTCTTTAAGTGTTGCGTTTTCTTTAGCAATGGTGTCAAACTTGGATGCTAGCATATCATGATCGGATTTTAAATTAACATGCTTGTTTTTTAAATGTACAAAATTATTGTGCAATTTATTATAGCCATTCATCAATCTCTCATATGCACAAGCGAGTTCATTAATAGAAAGTTTACTTTTAGAATCAGACTCGCATACCTCACTAGGGTTATCGCCTAGTGGTTGTGTGCATGATGAAGCTCCAATGTCACTTAAAGTGAAAATCCGTCAGAATTTGTTGGATATCCTCCAAGTTGTCATTATGTGCTTATATATGTTTCCATAAGTGTAAGCACTATCAAAATGAGCAAGTTTGTTAGAAATTAATGAATCAAAAGCATTAAACACAAATTCTAACAATAACTTATTCATAACAAACATCTTCTTATCATTTAAGCTCTACTTGGATTTCTCCAAAATGGGCACAATATAAGCATTATCAATAACTTCTCATAATTTAATATTTTTAGACCTAACAAATAATTTAAATCTAAAAACCCATTGTGCATAGGGAAATGCAATGAATTTGGGAGCGAAATCTATAGAATAGCCTGCACCATGCAGTCTATGATGCAAGTAAGAAAAGTTATCAAAACTAGATTAGCAAGTATATGAAGCGAGGATCTTTGACTCTAGGTGATTAAACCATAAATCAAATAGCACCAAGCTCTGATACCAAATGAAAGTACCCTATAGGGGGTGAATAGGGTATTTGTTAATCAAATCCAATTTTGATGCCAATTTAAAACTTCTAAACTAAATATCCTAACAATATGATATGCACAATGATATAAGCAATGATATACAAAACAACAAGTGATATAAACTATGTGACAATAGGGGATATGAAAATATATATAAGAATAAGTGCGCCAATGTCAAACATAAACAAGCAATATGATCACGGAGTTCGGTCAACCCTTAACCTACGTCTCCGCTCCTCACCTTGAGGAGATTCTCCATTATCTCAGAAATCTACACAATTGGTTTTCAAAGCTCATCGAAAACTTTTACAACTCACACGTTGTCAATCCCATAATACACTTCTCTAAGTGTTGGCCTATCCGTCTCACATTCCTCAAGTGTTTGGATTTAACATCTCTCCCTGAGCTTTACTACCAACCCACTCCTCTTGGAATCAACCCCGGTTTGTCACCAACTACTTCTCTAAGTGTTCTTGTGTATTACAACATGTTCTCTCAATGTAAGTGTAAATACAAGATTTATTCTCTAATACAAATGAGAATGAAATTTAAGCTCACTCAATGAATCACGCCCACAACCCAAATATACTAAATGTGAAATACTTAAGCTCAAGAGGTTGTGTGTGAAATAATAAGTAAAACAAAAATTAAACTCAAATTAATCTAGCAAATATATATATAAGAATCAAAAATAAAAATAAGCTAGATAATGAGTTTAGAAAACTTTTCTAAAGAAGACAAAGAGGTGTAGATGAAGATTTGAGGTAGAATCGCCTCAAAACCGAAATTGGGGATCTTTCTCTTTGTGAAACTCTCTTCACATAAAACAAACTTAATTTTTCTCAAAACCCCTTTAAATAAACTGCCAAAACTCTTTCTTAAACTTTCTTGATAAAAAAAACGAGTTATGAGGCATATATATAGCCTTTCTAACAAAACAACTCAAAAACTAGTCGTTACTGTACAAACTAGCCGTTATCGGTCGACTAGTTCACTACATCGGTCGATTGATGGAAACCCAGATACTAGAAAATAGCTCTGGTCGGTTGACTAAAAACACTATTCATTTGACTGAATACTATTCACGATCGACTGAAAACACTGTTCAGTCGACTGAAAACATGCACGGCAGATTCTGAGAGTAGCTGATATTCTAAAATTAATTAAAAATAGAAAATCAACTCTAAAAATAGTAAAATTTGGGAAAACATTTGTACACATGAAGATAAACATGTTAGAGAAGAAATTTCTAAAATATCACTTCACATTTATGAAAACTCGTTGTTTTAAAAATATATATTTTAGATTCTAAAAACTGCTGAAAACTTGATTTTCTAAAATCGATTTAAAATAGTAAACCAACTCCAAAATTAGTAAAACTTTGGGAAATGTTTATATATGAACATTTTAGAAAAGAAATTTATCAAATTACATTTCTAAAATGTGAAAACTCAATTATTTTACAAGCCATTCAAAAATACTAAAACGTTAAAACTTGATTTTGATGAAATTATTTTAAGCACGTTTTGAAATATTCTCAAATAGATTAAAATAGATTAATAGACTTGGGAAAGATATAAAAAGTGTCATTAAGTCTATAATCCGAAAATAGTTATAAATCAAAATAAATGTGTATGTATATAAATGTATCTATTTGTTCAATACTTAAAAACGATAAAACGAAACGTGTATGTGTGTAGTTTGAGCTTTCATGTTTAAACACATGAAGTAAAGCCTAAGCTATAAAACTATATACCCAAGCAAGTGATCTTTAATTTGCTCATCTTGGTTGCAGGGATGAAGTAATAGTAACTTTGACTTGAATTGCGACGGTTTCATTCCGGTTTTTCTTCTAACCTCCTTTGAATATCATCGTGAAGATGCAAGTCCAGCCAACCTCTGACAGAGGATATTTGTGTATAATTCCTAACAAGCATATACAAATATTCGACAAACAATGTTAGGAATTGTTTGTTAATCATCAAAACTAGATTAGATAATAGGCTCATAAACATGGGACCTAACAATCTCCCACTTTTTGATGATGACAAACAATCTGCACAAATAGTAAAGAAAATATGCATGATACCAAATGAATATATAATTTTATAATCCTCATACATATACAATAGAAAGCAATAAATAAAATACTCACAATATACTTGTTTCTCCCTATATGCCCATCATTAGATCTTTACCGTCTAGTTTTAGTGTTGGCAGTTTACTGATCCTTGTCCTTCTAAAGACAAGTTTTTGTTAATCGATAATCAGCAAGCACAAAATTATATAAGCAAACTATAAAACCCTGTAAAGTTTTAAAATATTATTTTAAAATGATAATTAATGAGTTTTATCATGTTTGAAACTATTTTTGGATGAATTAGCATGCTTGAAATCGATTTGAGATCGAATACGTACATATATGTGAGTATCACGCACAAAATATATCAAAACCTGTAAGTTGGATTTTCATTCTGGTCGGTCGACTGATGGGAACGACCGGTCGACTGATGGGTAGTTATCGGTCAACCGATTTTCACAACCAGTCGACCAATGAGCACGAATTCTGGGCTTTAGTTTCGGGTTAGTTTTTGACCCAATTGCATATAGTATATATGTACATGTTTTCATAAAAAATCTTCTTTTTCATCATAATCTATGAACCCTAGCAGTAGCCATCTTCTCTCTCAAAACTCTAATCCTAGTTTGTGAGTTTGGGAGAGCTTCGTGAAGCAAATACCGAGAGGAGAACGGGATCCATTCTTTTATGTGAAGGGAGATCGTGTTTCTTCCAAGTTTGTGAAATCAGCACGTTTGGAAAGGCAAGATCATCTTCCTCCAAACTTATCCTCAGTAAACTTTCATGTCTTTATGTGTTTAGTTTGTAAATCTAATGTTGAGAGCTTAGGTTTGATGAATAAAACCTAGTTTTGATGTTTAGAACTCAAACCCATGAAAAGATTTGTAGATTAAATCTCTAATTAACAGATAATAGATGATCATGATCATTAGAGCTGTAATTAATTGCAAATTTATGTTTTTAATTGTTTTTAAAACCCTAATAAATCGAATAATTTGAGAGTTTTGATGATTAGGATGTTTAAACCCTAAGTTTATGATATCTAGGTGATATTATCTTGTTTAGGCTAATCTATACTTGTGTAATGATTAGGGCTGGGCATATTCGGTTCGGGTTGGTTTTAAGCCCAATCTGCATCCAATCCGAATTTTTCGAATTCTCAAAACTCTTATCCAGATCCAGCTTTTTCCTCCTTCATCCGAATATTCGGCCCAACCTAAATTCGGATCGGTTCGGATTGGTTTCGGTTTTGGGCCGAGTTAATTCCATTTCACAAAAAATCTACTCACACCTGAGATCATTGCCTATTAATTTATGATGAAGTATTATTATTTGTCCATTTTGTCTACTTAATTTTTTTCCCCAAACAATGAGAAGATTTGGGGAATCTAAATATGTTACTTCTAAATATATAGATGTGCATATAACTTCTTCTCTACACATAGCCAATGTGAGACTAAACTGAGGATTAAACTATGACTTAATACAATTGTATTTATATTTACTTTAAGCACATAGAAGTTTAATAGACAAATGGACTATACTGAGAAGTTAAAAACTAGGTTTCTTTTTGTCTTTTTACTCCTGGTGCACGTTCTACAGTGCATAGAAAAAAAATATAGAGACGGGATGGTCGCATCTTCCCTTAATTTATAGACAACATTGCAATCTAAATCTACACAAACACATCTGAGAAGAAAAAAACACTGAGAAATTAATTTATGGAGTCTCTGTTTGCTCTTCCGGCCGAGACTAAGCGCAAGGCGGCCGAGGGATTGCCGCGGACAGCTGTGGTGTTGCCCGGGCAAAATCCAAACGCGCCACTACAGATCATTTTGCCTATTAAATTCGGTTCGGTTTTTTTTGGGCGGTTCAGGGATTCAAACCGGATCCAGACCAGTTTAATTCGGTTCGGGCGGTTTAGAGTCTTCTTCTCATCCATTTAATCCGGTTCGGTTAACCGGCCCGTTTTTTCGGGCGGTTTTTTCGCTTGAACCAGTTTTTTCGGTTTTTGCATACCCCTAGTAATGATCAGAATTAATCATGTTTTTACTAATCATGTTAATAAAAATACGAGCTTTCAGAAAAGTTGACAAAATACAAAAGTCTGGAATTTCACTCTGGTCGGTCGACCGATAAAAGAAATCGGTTGGCCGATTGGTCCGCTGAAAACTGGGAAGTTCTCTGGTTGGTCGACCAAAAATGATTATCGGTCGACTGATTGAAGGTTGTTTTGTGTGTGCACCTTTGTGCACGTGCTACAGATTGACTGATGGGATACTTCAGTTGACCGATTTGATGTTGTATTATATATATTGTTTTTTTTCTACGTGCGTAACAAGGAGAGTGCATGTACTAGGTTTGAGCACATACGAGCCTCTTTATGAGCATAGTCTAATAATTTGTGTCATCACGTGTAACGATTAATTTGGTTTATGGTAATTGTGGACGCTCGAAGTACGTTAGTCAGTATACCATAATAAGACCGCAAGGGACTACACTCTATAATGCATTATTGTTTCCACGCGAGTATGCGCAAAGGTCGGTGTGCTTATATCATTGTTTCTGCATTAGTATGCACAGAGGGCGATGTACCTATGTTATTGTTTCCGCACAAGTAGGCGCAGAGGTCGATATACCTATATTATTGTTTCTGCATGATGATGCGCAGAGGTCAATGTATCTATATGTTGATCCACATGATGATGCGATGAATCATAGAACTTTGTGAGGGATAGCATTGTGGAATTCTTAATAGCCTGAGTCTTAGGTGGTAATTGATTTTGAACGTAGTTCACTATTGAGATATATTGTGAAGAAGTATTTTTTGTATTATGGTTTACACAGGATTGTGTATTTGTTCTATATTATCTACCTAAGGGTAGCGTAAGATGACATACATGACTTTGTTTAGTAGACATTTTAGTATTGCATTCATTCTTTATTTATTCTTAGTTTAGAATTGATATTTAGTGATTCACAATTTAAGACATATGGTATATATATGAGAGTTTCCTTGTTTGGATAATTTTACTTGACGTATCAGTCTCGCGTTGTAGATTTATAAATATTAATCTTAATTAGTACATAGTAAATGATTTAGGTAAACTATACATATTAGGTAGAGCCTCCATCATATGTAGTAGCTGTGACGCCCCTGGGTTCACACAAGGCTGCAGTCCGAGGTGAAACCAAGGATGTCAAACCTGCCATGCACTACACCGTACAATAACATGTTTCACCATCATAATTTTATCACTCTAGTGGGTCAATAATAGGTGTAGGTACAAAAGCAAGTAAAAGATACTACAAGAGATAACTGATGAAAAGATAGAGATCAAGTAGTATTCCATCATCCAACATACAGGAATATAAAGTCAACGTCTGAAATGAACAAACTGGAGTTCTTAATACATCACAAATACAACAAGTCTGAATAAAGGAAATAAGGCACATTGCCTTTACAACATCTAGAATAAAGTCCTCAAATGCATAAGCAAAGTCTATAGTGGAGCTCCAAAATAAAGCACAGCTAGAATAGATAGTCGAACACTAAAGTATGTCGCCATCAACCTGCGACTCTCCGGGCTCCTGGCTCGTGACCTGAAAGGGGGAGGGACAACGAGCGTCAAAGCACTAGCGAGCAACATCACAACCAACCCCAAGGGAGAGGGCTCGTTGTATAAGGAAATACAGTTATCACAAAATACATATATATATAAAATCAATTATCCTAAAAATGAACAATAGGTTTTAGTACTTAGGAAGTTTCAACACGGGCATAGGTACGTCGAGCGAAATAATCCAGACAAGGAAACCCTCATGTATATACCTTATATCCCAAATTGAAAGTACCTAAGTACCAAACCCGGAGTCTAATACGTGAACAGAAATAAGTAACAAGGAAATACAACCCATCTCAAAACATAAATACAGTACCTTGTACTGACCTACATAAATACCATGCCGTGTTCTGCATAAGCGTCATACTCAGCCTAGGTAGCTATCATGTCTTATCGGTATAAAAAATGTCGTGTCCCAAACTCAAATGTGTGCCATGCTCAAGGTTTAGCAAAAATGTCCAACACATGGACTAAAAGGGGTGCAGGTCCAACACATGGACTAAAATAAAATGCATGTCCAACACATGGACCAAGATGACAAGTATCCAACACATGGATCAATAATAATGCATGCTCAACACGTGGACTATGAACGAAGAAGTGTAATTCTCACTAGCATATGTGGAAATACATATACATGTCCCAACTGTGCACGTGTTTCAATGTGCGGGTCTAAATTCGTATCATTCAATTCCCATGTATCGGTAAGTTACTAACATCACAATCTAGTGCGAGGCATAAGAGATGAACTCTTAAGCACACGAAAAGAATAGCAAAAGAAAAATATCAACATGCAGATGAAACTGCAAGGCGGTCGACCGCAGAGATCACTCCGGTCGACCGCTCGCAGAGTCGAAAGTCACTAGGCTCAAAACTGAGCGGTGGTCGACCGCAGAGATCACGCCGGTCGACCGGTGAAAGGGCAGAAACGTTTCTGCTGGAAAAATTTCGCGACGGTCGACCGCTTATCCCGATGCGGTCGACCGCAGGGCGGACAGAACCCTGTTCTGGGTTCTGTCAGCTACCGAACTCATTCAAAAATTTGGGGATTTCTATACTCACTCTACTTTAACATTTAAGTAGTGAACCATGGCAATAAACAACAAGTTTAAATGGTTAAAACCTCATTATCAAAAATCCCAAACCTTAAACAACATGATTTTAAAAGTTCTTAAACAGTAAAAATGAGTTTAACTCTTCTAAAAGCATTTCAGTTCAAAATCTCATTTATTAAACATCATTAGTGAACCTCTTAAAACTGAAATGTATGATTCTTGCACCTCATGCTATAAGGTCTACTTTATCTACAAAAAATACGATTTTGGGTTCAATAAAAACCGGATAAAAACTCAAATCTAAGCATAAAACTGAAAAGGGATGAAGTTGGGCGAGATGTTACTCGCCTCTGATGAAAACAACGCCCTAGATCTGAAGGAAGATGGCCCCCCACGCTGAATCCACCAAGAGTTCGCTGGAAATCCCTTCAAAGTTCCTCCCAAATCACCAAGAAGTGAGAACTAGGGTTTGAGGGGGAGAGAGGGGGCTAGGGTTCTGATTTCAGATGAGAAAATGTGGCTCTTTAGGGTATGATAGTATATATACTAACCCCACAACCCGACCCGAACCCGACCCGAAACCCATTAAGACCCAACACAGAAAAACTCTCTGCCTGCTGTGCGGTCGACCGCTGCACCTTGCGCGGTCGACCGCGCAGCAGGAGAAAAGTCTCCTGTGTGCCCGACTGCTGTGCGGTCGACCGCCGCGCACATCGCGGTCGACCGCACAGCAGAACAACTGCCTGCTATGCCTTCTATCACATGCTGATCAATCCCCTTGATTTCTCTAACATAGAAATTCTTGCTAGGCTCCCAAACACTATTTATCACATTTATTTAACATATATATATGGTTATTCATCTCAAAAGAAATGTTTACCACTAATAACTCAATATATTCATTAATAAATTTACGGGGTTCTACATTCTTCCCCCCTTAAAAGAATTCCGTCCTCGAAATTCGGAAATCATACTCATCTCGAAATATAAAATTCTAGATGAGCGCACATGGATATTTATACTTAACCGTCCAAAATGATAATATTCTCACTCAAGCCCTAATCTAATGGAACTAGTACATCGGGTGAAAAATCCAAACAAGGAACCCCCCATACATATACCATGTGTTCCAAAAGATTAAGAATTGGGCGAAGATATTCTCATTCTAGTGTTAAATAGATCTAACCAAATATATCAACATAATATAAGGCACTTGCATATACCATGTGTTCCAAAAGATTAAGAATGTGGCGAAGGTATTCTCATTCTAGTGTTAATTATATATAACCAAGGATATCAACATATTATAAGGTACTTGTCATGAAATTTATTTACCTGATCAAACAAATGTGGGTAGTCGCGCCGCATTTCCTCCTCGCGCTCCCAAGAAGCTTCCTCAACTCCACTTCGGTTCCATTGAACTTTCACCAATGGAATCACCTTGTTCCTGAGCCTCTTGTCTTCTCTAGCAAGTATAGACACTGGGATCTCAATAGAAGTCAAATCATCCTGAAGCTCAATCTCCTGTATATCCACCACTCGCCGCTGCTCCTCATCATGCAAGTGTTTCTTGAGCATAGAGATATGGAACACATTGTGTACACTAGACATAGATGGCGGAAGATCCAGTCTGTATGACACCGCTCCAATGCGCTCCAAAATCCGGAAAGGTCCAATATATCTCGGTGCAAGCTTCCCTCGCCTCCCGAATCGCTGCACGCCTTTCATAGGCGATACCTTCAGCATAACCAAATCCCCAACCTGAAACTCTAGTGGTCTTCGCCTCTTATCTGCATAGCTCTTCTGCCGGCTCTGAGCGGCTAGAATCCGCTCTCTAATCAATGCTACCTTCTCAGTAGTCTGCCTCACAAGCTCTGGCCCAAGCATCAAACTATCCTCCGGCTCTGCCCAACATATCGGTGATCTACAAGGTCTCCCGTACAATGCCTCATATGGGGCCATACCGATCGTCGCTCTACCAATGGAATATGATCCTCCCAGCTGCCTTGGAAGTCAATGACACATGCCCTCAACATGTCCTCCAATACCTGATTCACCCTCTCCGTCTGACCATCCGTCTGCGGGTGAAATACACTGCTATAAGATAGCGTGCTGCCAAATGAGTCCTGGAAACTCCTCCAAAAATGTGAAGTGAAAACCGATCCTCGATCCGACACGATCGTGTCTGGGACCCCGTGAAGTCGAACTATCTCCCGAATGAAGATCCCCGCATAAGACTCGGATGTATAAGTGGTCCTCACCGGAATGAAATGTGCTGACTTCGTCAATCGGTCCACTATGACCCAAACAGAATTATTTCCCTTCTTCGACTTCGGCAACCCCACAATAAAATCCATAGAAATATCTGCCCACTTCCACTCTGGAATGGGTAAAGGCTGAAGTGTCCCTGCCGGTCTCTGGTGCTCTGCCTTCACCTGCTGACAGGTAAAACATTTAGCCACATAGTCTGCAACCTCTCTACGCATACCTCTCCACCAGAAATGTCTCTTTAAGTCCTTGTACATCTTGGTGGTTCCTGGATGCACCGTGTATCGAGTGCGGTGTGCCTCATCTAATAGCTCCCTCTTCAGCTCTGCACTGGCTGGCATAACCAATCTACCCTTCATTCGTAGACCTCCATCAGCTCCAATGGTCTGATCAAGTCTTAGGCTCTTTGGAAATCTCCTCCTTTCGGATTTGAATCCAAGAGTCTCCCAACTGAGCTCCGACAACTCTGTCACTCCAAGATGGCTGCACTGAGATAGCTCCCAAGAATGCACTGGTTCCTCCAATCTCGGGTCTAAAATCAAACTGGCTAAGAGTGATAAGATCTCTGTACAAGGAACACCTCAAAGCCGCAACCCGATGCCGACGCTTCCTACTCAAAGCATCTGCTACGACGTTCGCCTTCCCTGGATGATACTGAATCGCGAACTCGTAGTCCTTGATAAACTCAATCCACCTCCTCTGCCTCTGATTGAGTTCCTTCTGAGAAAAGAGGTACTTCAGACTCTGATGGTCTGTGAATAGTTCAAACTGCACTTCATACAAGTAGTGCCTCCATGCCTTCAGTGCAAACACCACTGCTGCTAACTCCAAGTCATGAGTGGGGTAGTTCTGCTCATGCACCCTCAACTGCCATGAGATATAGGCCACTACCCTCTGAGTCTGCATTAATACGCCTCCTAAGCCTACCAATGATGCATCTGTATACACAACAAATGTCCTGTCACTGCTCGGAATAGTCAAAACCGGCGCTGTAGTCAACTTAGTCTTTAAAATATCAAAGGCCTTCTGGTACTCCATGCTCCATATGAACTGTACACCCTTCTTCGTAAAGTGTGTAATAGGCGTCGAAATCTTCGAGAAGTCCTGAATGAACTTCCTATAATATCCAGCTAAGCCCAAAAAGCTGCGAATCTCTGTCACCGTCTTCGGTGGCTCCCAATCAAGGACTGCCGTGACCTTAGCCGGGTCCACTGCTATACCCTCTCGACTGATAACATGGCCAAGAAATCTGACTTCTGAAAGCCAAAACTCACACTTGCTGAACTTGGCATACAACTGGTGCTCCTGAAGGGTCCTCAACGCTATCTGTAGATGCTCCTCATGATCTGCCTCCGATCTCGACCGAATGGCATGACCAAGAACTCGAGAGAACTATATCGAGTAAGAAAGGCGGTCTTGGGAATATCCATCTCCCGAACCCGCAACTGATGATAGCCAGAACGAAGATCAATCTTCGAGAAATACTGTGCTCCCTGCAGCTGGTCAAACAAGTCATCAATCCTAGGTAGTGGGTACCTATTCCGGATAGTGACCTTGTTCAACTCTCTATAATCTATGCATAATCTCATACTACCGTCCTTCTTCTTCACGAAGAGGACCGGCGCGCCCCACGGAGAATGACTCCGGCGAATAAAGCTGGTGCCTGAGCTAATAACTCGTCCAACTGGGTCTGAAGCTCCCTCATCTCAGCTGGTGCCATACGATAGGTTGCGCGGGATATCAGGGCTGTGCCTGGCTGCAACTCGATACAGAACTCCACCTCTCTCACCGGAGGTAATCCAGGTATGTCCTGAAAGACATCCTGATACTCTGAGATAACTCTAGTCTCTAATAACTCAGCACCCTGATCCCGTCGCATCACCTTCTCGATGTATGCCAGAAATGACTCCGCGAGTCGGTTGCCCTGAGAGGCGGCTACAATCATCTCGGACCCATCGGACGCTCGCAACTTGACTGTGTTCGCAAAGCAGTCAATGCTAACATGGTAGGAAGACAACCAATCCATACCAAGGATAATATCGAACTCGGACATATGCAACACTATCAAATCCACTATGAACTCCGACTCGTCTAAACTGACGGTACACCTCCTACAAACGCTCTCTAGAAGCGATACCTCACCTAAAGGGGTGGAAACAGATAGAGGGGTATCTAGAGGCTGAGCTACGAGCTGGAGTCTAGTCATAAATGCATGCAAGATGAATGAATGCGAAGCTCCCGAATCGAAAAGAATACGGGCGGGAAGAGAGTTCACAAAGAACGTACCCTCTACTATAGCTCCGCTGGCCCCGTGGTCATGGGGAACTACCGCATATACTCTGCCTGTGGCTGAAGACTGCTCTGCTGATGGTGCTGGAGAATATGGGATGATCTGTCCCTGAGAAACATCCTGAACTGCCCGAATCTGCCCCTCAGTCCTCTGAGCTGCTGGCGGTGCCTCAAGCCTGTTCTGTTGGCCCTAACCTCTGCCATGCTGTCGCTGCTGCTGCTGGTTCGGACCCTTGCCCTGCTGGGCTCCTGCTGGTGCGACTTTGATGCCTTATGCCCGACCTTGCGACAGTTATAACAAGATCCCTGGAACTTGCGCTGCTGAAATGCCCTCTGATCCTGCTGGGGTCCCCTTTTATAAGGGCCCTGATGCTGCTGCTGATGTCCAGAAAAGCCTCTCTTGTTCTTGCCCTTGTCACTGCCCTGTCCTGTCTTGGCCTTCCCTTCCTTGTCCTTCTGGAACATAGAAGTCTCAATCTCCTGAGAAGTGGCAGCCTCAGCTACCTCCCTGACTGAATAAAATCTCCTCGACACGAGGTACCGACGGAGATTTGGGCGAAGCCCTGCTAAGAACATCTGAGCCTGACGCTCTCCTGTCTGCCACATACTCGTGAAATGTAGTAACTCCATGAACTTGCTCTCAAAATCTGCCACGGTCATATCCCCCTGAGTCAACTGGGACAACTCGAACTCCTTCCCGGTCCGTGCTGCAGAAGAAATGTACTGTCCATTGAAGAAATATATGAAGTCCTCCCACGTGAGAGTCATCCTCTGCTCTGGAGTAAACTGCAGTCGGTACCATCTCCCGGCATCACCCTTCAGACTGTAGGATGCCAATCTCTGTTTCTGAACTGAGCCCACACTGAGTATGTCAAGAATGTTGCCCACATCCTCCTTCCACTTATGGGCTGCAAGAGGGTCTGGTGATCCCTGGAACTCGGGTGCCCTCATCTTCTGGTACCTCTCAACCATACGGAGCCAAGTCTCCTGCTCGGTGGTCCTGTCTGGAACTGCTAGGGGAATGGCTGCAGGCGTGACTTCTGGGGATCTTTCTCTGACAGGAACGGTAGGTATCCCCTGCTGCTGAGCTACCAGTGGTGGTGGTGTCCGTGGTGCGTTGTCACCAAGTCCTCAATGGCCGTCATCCTGGCAATGAGAGGAGCCATAAGATCCACCAAGTACTGAGGAGCCTGCTGCGGCTCTGGTGGTACCTGCTGAGGCTCGGACTGAGCTGGCTGCTGCTCTGATGGAGTCTGTTGTGACTCCACCTGGGCGGCTCTCCTGGTACGAGGTCTACCACGTCCTGCCATCTCTCTGATCATAAGAGAATAAGAGTTTATGAGTCAACATAGACTTCTATAAATAGCGTATCACAATAAGATTTTCACAACATATAGTATTGCACCAATACTTTAAACTTATACAAAAATAGTTGTTATAAAAAAAATTTCTCAAATTTTGAGATATACGCATATATCGTCCTCACTCATACTAGGAAATCCTTACGGACTCTATACATGAATCCTAGGAAACTCTATCCTAGCTCCACGACTCGACACAGGATGATCCTAAGGATACTGGAACTAGAGCTCTGATACCAACTGTGACGCCCCTGGGTTCACACAAGACTGCAGTCCACAAAAGCAAGTAAGAGATACTACAAGAGATAACTGATGAAACGATAAAGATCAAATAGTATTTCATCATCCAACATACAGGAATATAAAGTCAATGTCTGAAATGAACAAATTGGAGTTCTTAATACATCTCAAATACAACAAGTCTGAATAAAGGAAATAAGGCACACAGCCTTTACAACATCTAGAATAAAGTCCTCAAATGTCTAAACAAAGTCTATAGTGGAGCTCCAAAATAAAGCATAGCTAGAATAGATAGTCGAACACTAAAGTGTGTCGCCATCAACCTGCGACTCTCCGGGCTCCTGGCTCGTGACCTGAAAGGGGGAGGGACAACGAGCGTCAAAGCGCTAGCGAGCAACATCACAACCAACCCCAAGGGAGAGGGCTCGTTGTATAAGGAAATACAATTATCACGAAATACATATATATAAAACTCAATTATCCTAAAAATAACAATAGGTTTTAGTACTTAGGAAGTTTCAACACGGGCATAGGTACGTCGAGCGAAATAATCCAGACAAGGAAACCCTCATGTATATACCTTATATCCCAAATTGAAAGTACCTAAGTACCAAACCCGGAGTCTAATACGTGAACAGAAATAAGTAACAAGGAAATACAACCCATCTCAGAACATAAATACAGTACCTTGTACTGACCTACATAAATACCATGCCGTGTTCTGCATAAGCGTCATACTCAGCCTAGGTAGCTATCATGTCTTATCGGTATCAAAAATGTCGTGTCCCAAACTCAAATGTGTACCATGCTCAAGGTTTAGCAAAAATGTCCAACACATGGACTAAAAGGGGTGCAGGTCCAACACATGGACTGAAATAAAATGCATGTCCAACACATGGACCAAGATGACAAGTATCCAACACATGGATCAATAATAATGCATGCTCAACACGTGGACTATGAACGAAGAAGTGAAATTCTCACTAGCATATGTGGAAATACATATACATGTCCCAACTGTGCACGTGTTTCAATGTGCGGGTCTAAATTCGTATCATTCAATTCCCATGTATCGGTAAGTTACTAACATCACAATCTAGTGCGAGGCATAAGAGATGAACTCTTAAGCACACGAAAAGAACAGCAAAAGAAAAATATCAACATGCAGATGAAACTGCAAGGCGGTCGACCGCAGAGATCACTCCGGTCGACCGCTCGCAGAGTCGAAAGTCACTAGGCTCAAAACTGAGCGGCGGTCGACCACAGAGATCACGCCGATCGACCGCTGAAAGGGCAGAAACGTTTCTGCTGGAAAAATTTCGCGACGGTCGACCGCTTATCCCGATGCGATCGACCGCAGGGCGGACAGAACCCTGTTCTGGGTTCTGTCAGCTACCGAACTCATTCAAAAATTTGGGGATTTCTATACTCACTCTACTTTAACATTTAAATAGTGAACCATGGCAATAAACAACAAGTTTAAATGGTTAAAACCTCATTATCAAAAATCCCAAACCTTATCTGATGAAAACAACGCCCTAGATCTGAAGGAAGATGGCCCCCCACGCTGAATCCACCAAGAGTTCGCTGGAAATCCCTTCAAGGCTTCTCCCAAATCACCAAGAAGTGAGAACTAGGGTTTGAGGGGGAGAGGGGGGGCTAGGGTTCTGATTTCAGATGAGAAAATGGGGCTCTTTAGGGTATGATAGTATATATACTAACCCCACAACCCGACCCGACCCCGACCCGAAACCCATTAAGACTCAACACAGAAAAACTCTCTGCCTGCTGTGCGGTCGACCGCCGCGCCTTGCGCGGTCGACCGCACAGCAGGAGAAAAGTCTCCTGTGTGCCCGACTGCTGTGCGGTCGACCGCCGCGCACATCGCGGTCGACCGCACAGCAGAACAACTGCCTGCTATGCCTTCTATCACATGCTGATCAATCCCCTTGATTTCTCTAACATAGAAATTCTTGCTAGGCTCCCAAACACTATTTATCACATTTATTTAACATATATATATGGTTATTCATCTCAAAAGAATAGTTTACCACTAATAACTCAATATATTCATTAATAAATTTACGGGGCTCTACAGTAGCCCTTGCCCTTGGGGCGGATGGAGATGATCTTGCTAGTGCTCTGACGCTATTGATTTTTTCCTCTTTTCAGGCAGCAGGTCAGAGTTCTGAAGAGCCATAGGTTGACAGAGTTTTTGTATAGTCGTCGTCATTTCTTAATAGTCACCTTATACTCCACATTGGACTAGTAGTTGTTTAGTTGATTTATAGACTTGTATTTCATTTTAAAGGCTGAGAGCCTAAGTACTTTTCAGTTGACTCTTGTATTTGAGATTATTTACTCTTATTTCGGTTTATTGGACGTATATCTTTTTCTTTAGTTGAGACTTGTTATTAATACTATTGGAATATGATTTTAGTTATTATGATATCTCTTCTTCTTATGGTGTCCCTTATATTCTTACCTTTCCTATATCTGCTTGTACCTGCACTGTTTTTATTTGATTCCATTAGAGAGATATTACTGTGATGGTAAAACATGTTATTACACAGTGTTGGGTGCATTGTAGGTTTGACATTCTTGGGTTCACCTTGGACTGCAATCTTGTGTGAAACCAGGGGCATCACACAAACATGAAATCTTACAATGAAAAATCAAATAATTATGAATCATGCATTTAAATAACCCAACTAAAATATGAAAGACATGAAAAATTTATCCAAAGAAATTGTTTTCACCAATAAACAAATTATAATTTTTTAACAAAATGCTCAAAAAGCCCTAATTGATCATTGTTTTCATTTTAATTGACACCTAAAAATATATTGATATAGAGCTCGACTTTGTGTAGTGTGTTTGACAAGGAAAATAAAGACATTGACTAGCTCATTTTGTCAAGAAACAAAGATGACAATGGCTTAGATTGAAGCTCCGTTCAGGACAAACCCCATTTGCACAAAAATCAAAGATGAATAGGAAACGAAGAGGTGAGAGAGAGAGAGAGAAGGAGAAGAAGAAGAAGAAGTAATAGTAGTAGTAGTGAGCAAAAGAGAGATAATGATTACATACCTCAAAACCCTAGCTTCCTCAAAAGTCAAAACCCTAGCTTTGGCTATCTAAGTTGATTCCCTTTGTCGAGATCCCCTTTAGACAAAAGATCTTGTCAAAAATTTTGTCAAAATCCCAGTATGAGAGAGAGAGAGAGAGAGAGAGAGAGAGAGAAGTGGAAGCCCATGTTTTTGCCCTAGAAGAGAACTCATACCTTCTTTGAATTTCTTCTAAGTGGCTGTTTGTTTGGGCCAAAATTTTAGGAAACTAGTTTTTTTTGGAACAAAAAGTAAACTTTGGGCCATTATAGGATTCCAAAACTTGGATTTGTTTTATTTTTTTAAAGAAAAAATTTCTAAAAAAGAGAAAACAAAAACTTTTTTATAGCCCAAATCCTCTCTTTTAGCTCGGAAATGAGCTAAAATTTCTGACAGGTTGTCCAGCTCAGCGTTTCCTCTCTCCTCTTTTCTCTTCACGTGATAAAAGTTGGAATCTCATTCCCATTACACTCACCGTCTATCTTCTCCTTCCATCCTCCTTTCCATTTCTCTCCTCCACTTCCCGCCGTTTTATCAAAAACTTGGAGGTAAATCTGCTCAAATCGGCCATAAAAAAGGTGTAAAGTGGTCCCTTCCTCTTATACGAACTCTAGCTATTGATTTCAAGAAGAAATTTATGATTTTTTGGGGTTTATAAAGAAGTGGATATTTTGATTTTGGGGGTTTTCATGATACATGCCGTCATTGTTCTTAGAGGCAACCTTCTCTGAGTTAGGTATAGTCGGGACTTCCTTTATGTTCTCTTCTTTAGATCTGAAGGCTTGATTTCTTGATTAGGGTTTCTTACTATAAAATTTCACCTCTGGGCCTTCGGATCTGCTCCTTAACAAAGCAAATGTATAACCTTTCTCTACTTTCTAATTTTTTTGGTTGAGGATTGTTTCAATCGTGACTTGATAAAGTGTTTCTTTTGTTTCCTTGAGTACTTTCACTTTGTGTGATTTCATAGTATTGTACATGGAGTAAGTATATAGAATTGATGAAAAATATACAATCTATGTTCCTCTTGAAAGAAATTCTATACCGTGATCTTGGTAAATTTTGAAGATCTTGATTTGCTTTGTGTTTTAAGCTGCAATGTGTATCATTAAAATCATCACAAATCTTCAAAACAAGTTACGTGTCCTGTGGAAAGCTTTTACAATAGGACTAGTTTATCCAATGCTTCCAACTAACAATTTACACTTCAATATCATCTGCTTTCCTTCATTTTATTTTATTATTGTTTATGAAACAGTATAATTGAATGAATCAAAGCTTTGTCTTATTATCTATGATTGATAGTTACGTACTGACTCCTTTTTGTTCTATGGTCAGACCATCTTTAATTTTTATTTTTTATTTACTTTTTTACATATGTATCTTTACTTGATGACTTTTGTATATACATAGGCGGCTAACTCAAAATATTGGTACACTATGATTTCATGTGCAATATGATATCGTGATTGATAATAACATATATTGATTTACTTAGATAATTTGACTAAACTTTATAACAGCTAAGTTTTAGAAATTGCTTTGAGTTTAAGCATTTGCATATGTTTAAGAATGTATTTTTCAATCATTATAAATGGATGATATTGATGAGGAAACGTTAATAAGGATATGAGTAATGCTACTATGTCTGCCATCGTGATTGTGTTGAAATGTGTAATGATAATGCATTCTAGAAGAAAATCTATCACTTATCACCATAGGAAGGGGAAAAAACAAAAGATAGAGTCTAGAAATGCCCACATATACCGTGTATTTTTTGGCTATAGTCAAAGATGTTGAGATTATGCTAGAATGAGGCTGCATGCATTTGAAAATATTGTTAGAATAATGAGAGTTACAGGCCTATTACATGATTCACATGATGTTAAAGTAGAAGAACAATTGATCATGTTCCTTAATATATTAGGACATAAAACAAAAAATAGAATAGTTAGATCACATTTCATAAGACCAGGAGAAACAATTTCTAGATATTTTAACAAATGCCTAGAAGCAGTTGGTCGTATAAGGGGGTAGTTCCTGAAGCAAACATCAAAGGAATTGGCGCTAGAGATTGCAAACAATCCTTTGTACTATCCTTATTTCAAGATAATGAGCTCATTCACATAACACGCATTGAACAAATGAACTTTGTTATTCTATGAAAAATAGTAATTTTCATACATTATATAGGATTGTATTGGCATGATAGATGGAGCCCACATTGACGTCATGCTTCCCGCTAGACTTGTTGCCCGCTTTAGAGGCCGTAAAGGTGTAACTCAAAATGTTCTAGCCGCATGCACTCCAAATAAGTTATTTTCGTACGTTCTAGCTGGATGAGAGGGATCTGCAAATGATTATAGAGTACTACAAGATGCGCTTTCAAGACTTCAACCTCATGGGCTGAGAGTCTACGATGATAATTAATCATTAATCACTAAAATGAATATTCAATTATAATTTATAAAAATATATCTATTTACTATAATGTGTTGTTTATAATTATAGGCAAATATTATTTGTGTGATGCGGGGTACACAACCATGCCTGGCTTCATTTCCCCTTATCGTGGTGTACGTTACCATTTAAATGAGCACATGGGTACGCCAATAAATAACAGAAGTGAGTTATTCAATTTAAGGCAATCATCACTAAGGTCTAAAATTGAATCAACCTTTGGATTATTGAAGAATCGTTTCAAAATCCTCACTGTAAAGCCACATTATCCTTTTCCAACCCAAGTTGATATAGCTTTGACTTGTACTATACTTCATAACTATATTGCTATAGTCGATCCTGACGATGACTTATTGAATGAGGACATTACTATTGATGATGATGATGGAGAAATAGCTAATGAGGGTGAAGATGACAATGTTGTCGACTTTACTCAAAATATTTGATGATGATGATGGAGAAATAGCTAATGAGGGTGAAGATGACAATGTTGTCGACTTTACTCAAAATATGACACAAAGAGAAGAAAGAGATTCAAGATGAGGGTGAAGATGACAATGTTGTCGACTTTACTCAAAATATGACACAAAGAGAAGAAAGAGATTCAAGGAATGAATGGAAAGAGAAGAGGGACGAAATTGCAAGTGCTATGTGGGTAGAGTATTATAATAAGTATCATGGTGGAGACACAACCAAAATTGGCTTGTAATTGACATTAGTATCTCTAGACTTATTGCATTTCTTAAGTTTGATCTTTGGACTTATTGTATTTCTTAAGTTTCACAATGTTTGTTTGATTTTATATTTTCATTATGTGATTTTGGTGTAACAGGAGCTTTATTCTTCAAAGTATGGTTGATTTTGTTGATGTTGATAAAAGTAATGAGTGTGAAGCTACTCCTTCCCCTAAAAACCGTAGAATTCCTCCTTCAAACTTGAACATGAACTTCATGTCATTCCCTCATGCACCCTACTCTGCTCCTCTCCTTCCTTATCCATCTTACTCTCATTATGACAACAATTTTCCATATATGACTCAACAACCTATGTCATATACGAATATGCTTAATAGCCACCCAATTATCTATGCAACCCCTAGCCCGCATAACAGTGGTACCCACTCTGGAGAGAGTCTTTCATTGAAGAAAGATATTGAAGTTGATGTCGAGGCAATCTCACTAATTAAAAAGAAGAAAAAGTAATTGCTAAAAGAAGAATTCCATCAACAATTATGAACAAGGCTCCAAATACTAGGGGTACACCTAACATGTATTGGAATGCAAGGCATGATGATGTTCTAATCTCTATTCTTGCTCAGTTGGGAAGAGATGGTCTCAAGGTTGATAAGAACTTTAAAATGCATGCATACAAGGTGGCTGCTGAAGAGGTCAACAAGCAATGTGGATTTGAATTCAGTAAAGAAAATGTGATGAACCATATGAAGAGCTTGAAGACTAAGTTTTTTGATATGCGAATTGTCATGAACATGAGTGGTGTCCAATATGATCCAAAGACAAAAATTGTGACCATGGATCCAGATTCATTTGATATGTGGACAAAGGTATTGATTAATATTTTGAATATTTATCTTGCATTATTTCTATACAACTATATTTAGCTTGATTTTTTTTCTTACATTAATTTACTATACATGACAATGAGTGTAATAGCTCAAAGTTGAAGGAGTACTTGAACACGCCTCTCACTCACTATGATGATTTGTGTGCGATTGTTGGTGATGACCAAGCAAGGGGAAATTTGGCCAAAGATATGTGTAAGAAACTTAATTCTAGTCGGCCTCTTGAATTTTCTGAGGAACCAATAAATCTTTGTGAAAATGATAATGATGAGTCCCCCAACACACATTTTAAGACTGAGATACCAAGTGTAGAAAAGATTAACATTCAGTCTCAAAATAAGTCATCTAGCGGGTAACTTCTACATCCAATGTCAAATCTCAATCAAAAAAGAAGAGTGACAAGGGTAAAGATGATGATTCACTAATGCGTGATCTCATCGAGTCCATGTCCTATTCAATTCAAAACCAACAAGGGTAAAGATGATGATTCACTAATGCGTGATCTCATCGAGTCCATGTCCTATTCAATTCAAAACCAACATATTTTACATTGGAGTGAGAGCATTGCGTGATCTCATCGAGTCCATGTCCTATTCAATTCAAAACCAACATATTTTACATTGGAGTGAGAGCATTGCCAAGGCTTTATTAGCACATGAGACTAATTTCTCTGAGACAATACTGGATAAAGTTCTTGATTTTTTGTATGATAATGAATCAGAATCTAGGAGGTTCGTTATCAAATCAAATAATGTGCAAAAACTTTTCATAGAGAAGGTTATCCAGGAAAATGGATTTGACAAAGAAGATTGACAATACGTTGCCTTTATTTTCATGATGCAACTGCTATGTAATTTTGTAAAACTATGCTTATGATCAGGTTATGAACAGCTTATGATAAGTATAATGGCGTGCTCTCTGTTTGCTTATGATCAGCTTATGCAAAAGGTTATGAACAGCTTATGATCAGGTTATGAGACAATACTTCGTTTGCTCTCTGGTTATGTTCAGGTTGTGCTCTCTGTTTGCTTCAGTTTAACTTCAGTTTTAGCTCCAGTTTTAGCTGAGATTATAAGCATTTTTAGGTCATATTATGATTAGTTTTAGCTCAATAATTTGCTTTAGTTTCTGCTCCAGTTTCAGCTAAGATAATGAGCATTTTAGCTTAGATTATGAGCAGTTTCAGCTCAATGTTTACTTTAGTTTCAGTTCAAATTATAAGGTTTTTTCATCTCATTGTTTGCTTCAGTTTCAACATTGCTTATGAGAAGTTTTAGCTCAATATTTGCTTCAGTTTCAGCTTCTGAGCAGTTTTAGCTCAACGTATCTTGCCTACTTATGCTCTGTTTATGATATATTATCTATTTCAGTTCAGACTCTAAGTAGTTTTAAGCTCCTTGTTTGCTTTTTTCATGCTCTGTTTATGATCAGGCTTAGCAATATGATTGGTCTTTATCATGTGCAAGTTATTAGCGTACAAATGCATGCTATTTTTTTCACATCTATTCTCATGAGACATGATGCTATGATCTATGGACAAGTTATAAAGATAGCAATCTACAGACTTTGGTGTGTATTGGTATGGCTATATTTCAAACTTTGGTTCCTCATCTGAGAACTAAACTAGTGTCTATTGGTATGATCATTCTCTCAAATTTTGGTTCCTCATTTGTGGACAAGTTATAATGATTTTCATAAGTTAATTTGGGATTTTTGCATTACGCAATAATAATTGGTCATTTTTGTTAATGCACCCTATATTGCAATTTTATTATTTAGATAAGGCATACCATAATGAGAATGCAATCTAAATTGCTCATGTAATTTTTAGATGAGGCAACCATTATGTGTAGGCAATCTATAATGGAATTAAAATATTTAGGCGAGACATCTTATACTGATAATATGACTTTAATCTGAGCCTTATACTCCATTGTTTAACAATCATGAAAATTTCCTTTCATATCTCAATACATTTTGCAACTACACGGCATGTTTTTAAAGATAATGATGAGTACATAAATTATGACTAAAAACAATACACTCATTTTCTAAATGATTAGTTGATGCTCTACTGATTTCAATTCTCTCTTCAATCTTTTGATTTTCACTAACTTTTTATCTTCAAGAATGTCTTCATTTTGTGATACTTGATTTCTATTTCTGCAATCACCCTCTTTGTGAGCCCACTGAAAGAAGTTACATTCTTTATTTGGGAACTTAGCACAACCCCAATAATGTCTCCCTTTATTTTTCCATTTGCACATAGCTTCAAGGGTGTCGGAAGCTTACATTTGCACTTCACTTCATATGGGTCAATTGCTTGTTTGCTATCACATTTCAGCTCCATCTTCACTGTAGTAGCAAGGTTGCTCTGTTTTCTACTCCAGGATATTCTTGCTTAAAAAATTACTGAAATGAACTAACTTATGTTAGTATGCTGCTGAAATATTTATAGGCTCTATTGCAACTCCTACTAGCCGTTTATGTAGCTGTTGCCTTCAACGCATATTTGGTGTATTTGTCTTCTAATGGGTGGTAACTCTACCACATGTATGTTTAAATCAAACTTTTTTGGGTTCTTTCCATGGTTTTGAAACAAACACAAAAAAACTCATTTTTAGATATGCTTTCCTAATTTGTGTAAAATGAAACAAACATGAGTTTTGGATAACCTACTCTTAGATATCCTAAAAAAATTTAGATTCCATTTCTTGTGTGAGATTCCATTTCCATAATTTTTTTGGAAATGAACCAAACAGTCCCTAAGCTTACATCCCCATCGAGTTTGGTTTTTGAGATCAAAATGCAAACCCAAACTTAAGTTAGAGCATTCAACTTAAGTTCAGTTTTGGGTTTTGATCTTAAACCCCCAGATCAATTTAAATTCAGATATGATTTTTAAGTTAAAAACCTAAGCTGTTAACTTAATTAAAAAAAACAAATTGCCCAACATTTTGTGGCTGCAATTTCATCTGACATGTCTCATATGTCTTGAAGCAAATCACATTTCACCCACAAAACATCAAACACATTGTAATACAAGATGTCATATCAGCTGAGCCTCGTACCTGCAATGTCGGTCACCATGTCTGACATGGCGACCGACATTTAAAACACCGACATTAGTATGTTTTATTTTAGTAGAGTTAACCTGAAGACAACCTTTCTGTTAATTGGTGCAAAATTCTGAAAGAATATGGATAAGCAAGAGGGTATGTCATAATTCTGAAAGATGTATTAACATCTTCTACAATATTCAAGATCACGATAGTCTAGAAGTTGGAAACAATGAGCCAGACTGATAATTGTATGCTATTAGGGTTATGTGGTGCACAAATTTCCGAAGAATCCTAATCTCATGGAAGTCAATTGTTGTGGAATTTTATGCTAAGATGTGCAAACTTGCCTTAACTAGCATGATAAACTTTCTAATGTGTGCTCCACATGAATATATACCCTAATCCTGTCCAAACGTTTAAACATTTATAAGTAGCACCATTAGAGTACTTGTTACTCTGCAATTAGCGGTCAATAAATTCGTGCGATATTAAAATGATCCATTTTATAATAACTCAATAATAATATAGAATAGTCAATAATCTCAGTAATTGTAGCTGTATATTGTATGATGTGGTCATGACAACGAATTGCACAAATTATTGAATGCATTTCTATTCACCATCTTTTTTGTTAAATCGTGAGAGAATTATACCCTTCACTGCCTTCTTTCTGCTAATTATTTTTCACTTTCTTTCATAGTGCACCATGGAAAATGGCTGTGGAGCTAGTGCGTTTCCAGCATAGGGAATGCAACCTAACTCGGTTTCGGTCTTTGAGATTTAAAATGTTCGGTGCATAATAACTAGAAATGAACTAAGCTCTTAAGGGGCTGTTTGGTTCGCATTTAAGGCCTGTGAAAAAATTTTTAAACCCCTCCACATCAGTTTTTTCCCTTCCACCTCAGACTTTTCATTTCCACGCTATTTCTTTACCAGCTTTGTTTCACTAGGGCTGAAGAGGGAAACGAAGCGAAAAATCGCCGCCACCTAGGTTTTTTTCTTCGACCCCGATTCCCTCCCCATCCGAGTGAAATCGACGAAAACTTTGCCACATCGGATTTCTGGCTTCGTCGTCGATTTCCTTCTTGAGCTAATAGTTATCTCTCTCCTCCCGCCATAAACTACCGCTCTCTTCTTTGCCCCTGTAATCGAAGAAATTAGGGGAGTGAGTTTTGATCTTGTGTCACCAATTTATTAGATCTGATCTTTGTCGACGCTGTTGCTTCCAAAACCAAGGTGAAAAGTGATTTTTTTTTTATTTTTTGGATTATTAGTTTAATTTAGATCAATTTTCTGGTGAAATTGGTACCCTATTCAGATCTGAGATTTGAGTTAAGTTTCATTTTTAAGACTTTAGAACAAAACAAATTTCACATCAGATCTGAACATGTTTGAGAAGAAGTAGTTTATGCCAAATTTAAGATCTGGTAAAATTTTTTTTACCCGGGGTAAATTTTAGGATTTTCAGAAAAATTAGTTTATGCTTGTTCTTAAAAAAGTTAGTTTTGAGTAAAAATTGTTTTAACAGATCTGAACATGTTAGTGGAAAGTTAGTTTATGCCAATTTTAAGATCTGCTAAGACATTGTTTTCAGCCGAAGTAATATTTAGGATTTTGAGAAAAATTACTTTATGGTTGTCGGTTTTTTCACACACAGAGTGATTGAAAATTAGTTTATTTCCACGTTGGTTTTTTGTGAAATGTTTGTAGTACTTATTTAATTATTTATTTGTGAAATTAACCTTTTGTGACTGATAAATATTGTAATTTTACTTCTTGTTAGTTGAAGCATTACTTTGAAAGAAGTTATGATTGATGTTTTTTTTAAATATGAGTAATGGTTCGCTTTGATTATTTATGACTGAAATTTCCTATAAACTTGTAATTTTAGAATAAGTTTTGTCCCAATAATGGTTACAAATTTAACGTTTGTTAATTTAGAATTAGTTTCTAAAATTAGTTTATGCTAATTCCCAATATGAGTTTTGGACTAAATTATAATGTTTCTCCAAACATAACTATTGTACATGCGGATATTTCTAACTTCTTGTAAAGTTTCTCTAACATTAACACATACTAATGAATTTTTTTGATCTGCTACCTTTGTCATTCATCCTTTAATCTCTTTTTTCAACTATAGCTCTTGTATAGTAATCACATCATCCAAAATTAACTACTCTTGTACCATTTAACAAATTATTAAAGCTTTAGGGTAGAATATTCGTCAAAAAACTTTATGGTCTATACAAATCTTGAAAAAAAGAGATACCAGATTGATAGAAGCGATGAACTTAGAATGAAAAAGTGGATTTTATAGCTAAGAAACCAAATTTGTGCATAGACCTTCCACCAGAAGACAAAAAGATTAAAATTTTTAATTATATGATTATTATATAGTTTTAAAAGTTACTGTAGCATGTTCTTAATTAGTTTTTTCAATTTAGGAGCTAAAAATTCATATATTTGAGATTTTTAAATGCTAATTATGTCGCTGTAATATTTGTTACTTAGATATTGTAGTAATTCATGTTAGTATTTTGTAATTTGTATTTCTTTCTGATTTTGTTAGAATTCGACTTAGTTTCTAACTAGATAATGATTTTTTGTATCATAGATGGATAAAATGATGGTGATTGTTCTGATGAACAAAGTGTCATTAATATGGTACAAGGTGTTGCCCTATCCGTTTTAATTATAATAATTACTGTCATAAGGAGAATGCAAGCTAGACGTAAATCAATTCGTAGTGGTCCGATTAAGGGAAAAAAAGACAAGAGAGAGGTAGAACTGAGTACATAGAGCGAATTTATAATGGTTGTAGTGATAGTTGCGTAAATTATATTAGAATGCGGTTTGTGAGCCTGCTTGTATGCTGGTGTTGTTGGCTGGTTGTGAGCCTGCTTGTATGCTGATGTTGTTGGCTGGTTGGTACGTGATATTGTTGTTGGCTGGTGGGGTTGTTGCCTGGTACTTGAAGTTGTTGTTGGCTGGTGGTGTTGATGCCTAGTGAGTACATGGGTTTGTTGTTGACTGTTGGTGTTGTTGGCTGGTTGTGAGCCTGCTTGTTTCTTGATGTTGTTGGCTGGTTGGTACTTGATGTTGTTGTTGATTGGTGGTGGTGTTGCCTGTTACTTCAAGTTGTTGTTGGCTGGTGGTGTTGTTGCCTCACCGTGGTTCGTAGCCACGTGCTCTAATCCTCTGAGCTACAGGCCCCACCCCGTCTCCACTAGATCTATTCCCGAGAGTACCCTCAAAAAGGAATCTCTCCTCAGCCATTTCGTTTCGGGATGTGAAAGCACGTTTCTCTCTATAAGAACAATGTGTTCCGAGGTGTGAAGGGGGAGAGAAGTTCAATTATCAGAAATAGAATTTCCCCAAAATTGGTTAACAGACGGTATTCAAATAAAGATTTTATTTCCCTTCTGTCTGAAACATTGGAGAAGATCTAAAATACGATCTCATCATCGAGATCAGAAAATAAAGAAAAAGGAGAAAAAAACAATTTTTGTTTTTTAACAATCTGGGGAAAGGAACTAGAACTACCTTTTCCCTTTCCATCCTCCTATTTGTAGCTTCACGCCCTTTGCAATGCCATGGATTGGTTTGGCGGCAGAGTTAACGACCTTGATGCAGCTGGTGTCCCTTTCCGTCTTCATCCCCCATTGGCTTTCTCCTGATGGGTACTTGATGTTGTTGTTGTTTGTTGGTGTTGTTGGCTGGTTGTGAGCCTGCTTGTTTCTTAATGTTGTTGGCTGGTTGGTACATCAGATGTTGTTGTTGGCTGATGGTGTTGTTTCTTGGTACTTCATGTTGTTTTTGTCTGGTGTTGTTGTTGCCTGGTGGGTACTTGATGTTGTTGTTGGCTGGTAGTGTTGTTGGTTGGTTCGTGAGATTTGTGTGCAGGCACTTATTTTGGGTTGTTTGTGTTCATGCACATGTATCTGCATTCACAATCATGTTTATTCTGTTATGTCCTTACTATTTGTGTACCTTTTAACAACGCATGTGATTTTCAAGCACAATCTTGTTATGTTATGATCCAGGTTGCGTTCGGCTGGATTTGATTATTTTGATATTGTTTACGGGTGTTCAAATTAGGCTATTTTGCTTTCTAATTTATCTGAGATTAGCAACCTGCAATATCTGTTGATATTGCACTGGATGGCTAACAATGATGATATTGAACAAGTTCTGAGCCACAGTCATAATTCGCATATACATATGACTGATTTATTTAACAACTTATTGCTGGTCTACCATGCCCTGCAGTAGCTGTAGACTTTGTCCTCTACGGCCGTTGTCTTGTAAGTGTTAGTTTTTTTTCTATATAATACATTTTACTTCAATCATATGTTAATTAAAATTCTTGTTTCACGTTTATTTCTTTTACTTCAATTATATGGTAATTAGCATTATTGTTTCACGTTTATTTCTTTTTCTGGTTCTATCATGCTTTGCTCAAAAAATTTGTTCATCTTAAACAATACCTTTAGGCTCCAATATAACCACTTGGTATGGAGAAAAATTGAAAATTCATGCTTACTATTCATGCTTCTAAACTATCAACAAATTAGACAAATTAGACGTCTTTATGATATTAGTTCTCTATCATAATATTATTGATCTCTGTGTTATCATCTATTTTATGCGTCAGGTGCTCCAAGAGAGAGGAGAGAGCACATCATACCATGATCATGCTACCTGGTCGAGTGGTGAAGACCTCAAATGGCATGAAGGTCTAGAGATACCTTTAAGGATACCACTTCCAAAAGTTATATCGGTCTTGTATAGATGCTCATAGCTAATTTAGAAACTTTGTATGCAGATAAAATCTCGTATAAAGGATTGTAACAATTCATAATATTACAAGTTTTTATAGGTTTCAGATTGTTACATACATATTTATGGCTATTTGCTATGTTATATACATATTTATGGCTATTCAGGTTGTTTATATGTTTTTATAGGTTTCAGCAGTTTTTTAGGATAATTCATGCAACTTAACTACATAAATTTATGAATAATCAGGTTAGTACAGGATTCATGTGATTTTTTCAATCTGAAACATGTATATTTCAAGTCAAATCAAGTACGTAATACATAGCAATTGATTCTTGTTAATTTCAGGTTTCGTATGATTTCATTAATACAAACAGAAATTTATAATTCATTTGGGATATTATTATTTGTTCATATTATATTCGAACTTTTATGTGATTAAGATTACATCATATAACGAGCACAAATGTTATTATATAATATAGTGAGGGTAATCTTACCATGGTGACCATAAACACTTTTCACTAGAAACTTCAAAACCAACCAAACACAAGAAAAGTAGGAAATGTCATATCAACAAAAGTTTTTCTTTTATTTTCATGCGAACCAAACACAAAAAAAAAATACATTAGTGTTAGACCCTAGAGGGGGGTGATTAGGGTCTTATGCTAATCTAACCCGATTATATGCCAATTAAAATTAATTAACAAGATATCCTAGCAAGTATGAAATACAACAATATATATAAACTAGGATAAGCAATATGAACAACAAGATATATCCTAATCAAAAAGATATAGGCAATGTATGTGCAAGGATATATAAACTAACACAAAGGTGATATAATTAAACTACAAATGTGATATATAAACTAACACAAAGGTGATATAATTAAACTACAAATGTGATAGTGCAAAATAAACAATGCAAACACACAATATGATCACGGAGTTCGGACCTTCCGTCCTACGTCTCCGCTCCCCACTCTCAGGGAGAAATCCACTATCACAACCGGGTTTTCTACGTTCACCCGAATAACGTTTACACCTCACTCTCGGTTTTTTAGCTAACCGAAAACTTTACAATCACCACTCTTGCAATCCCACTCTACACCCTCTCAAGTGTTGAACTAGACGTGTCTCCCTCAAGTGCTCGGTTACAACCTCTCCCTAGGTTCGTCAACCGACGCCACTCCTCTTGGGACGATCCCCGACTCTCGCCACACACTTCTCTCGGTGTACAAGTGTATTACAAAGTGAATCTCACAATAAGGCTCAATACAATAAATGTTTGTTCTCTACTATGGATGAGAACACAATGAAAGCTCACACTCAATTGTTATAACTCTCACCAACCCAAAATATATTATGAATGTAAATACAATTAGCTCAAGTGGGTGTGTGTAACAATGAGATAAAATCAAATCTAACTCAAATAGCAAACTAGCAATAATAAGAATATAAAAATCAATAATAAAATTGCTAGAGAAAAGAGTTAGAAAACTTCTCAATAGATCAAGAGGTAGAAGGAGAATAGTTGGATGCCCAAAAACCAATAGATGATCTCCTCAAGCTCTTGTGAAATTGATTTCTCAAACTCAAACTTCCAAATGCTTAAAAGCTTCTTAAACACACTTAAACCAAAACTAAAACCCTTGTTAAAACTCTTTTAAACTTGGTTAAAAACTCTCTTAGATGATAGAAAATAGTTATGGCAAAGGGGTATATATAGGCTTGAAGAAACCAACCCCAAAAACCCCAAAAAAACCATTAAAAAACACAAATCAGCAACTAGTCGTTACTGTGTAACGGTCAGCTGCTACAGTAACTTCGGTCTTGAGAGAAATAAATGTTTGAACACAGATATACAGTTTCTGAAAATCTGCTGACATACATGATTTTGTAAAATCAATTGGGCACAGTAAATTAACTCCAAAAATAGTAAAATTTTGAGGAAAGTTTCTAAACATGTAGATAAACATGTCAAAGAAAGAATTTCTTAAATACCACTTCCCATTTATGAAAACTCATCTGTTTTGTAAAACATGCACGAACATGTGCACGAACAAAAACATGATTTTGTAAATTCCATTAAACATAACAAATCAATTCCAAACTTGATGAAACTTTGCAAAATGTTTGTAAACATGAAAATAAACATGTTAGAAAAAAAATTTCATAAATTGAATTTCTATTTGTGAAAACCCATGTATTTTGCAAGTGTGTCCAAAGCATGAAAACTCAAAACCATGCATGTATATATATAACTATATATATACATAGAAACCAAATACGTGTGTGTATATGATATTAAGCTTAAGGTACTTAACACACATAATATAAAATCTAAACTAGATTACCCAAGCTTGATCTTGATCTTCATTGTAGCGCAACTTGGTACACATACGGATGAAGCTTGCACTTGATCTTTAACTTTGAATTGCAAGGCTTCACTCCACTATTCCGCCAACCTCCATTGGATATGATCGTTGAAGCTCTATTCCATCCATCCTCCAACTACGTTGTTTGTCTACAATATATAGGAAAACGCAGATACTAGACAAACAACATTAGTGGTAAATTGTTTGTTAAACATCATCAAAACAAGAAGACCAACAGTTAGTTTCTCACAATTTATTTTGTGCGAACCAAAGCGAAACAATCTATTTCTTGGAAAAGTTTGGAAAACTTAAAACTTGTGTTTTTGTACATAGAAATGCATTTCCCTATATCTAGGAAACGAACCAAACAGACAATAATATTCCTATTGGATGTATGTCTCTTTGGTTTTTGTAGTTCTTTTACAGTGTGTTTGGGAGATGACTTAGGGAAGGGAAGGAAAGGGGAAATTTTCCCCTTCCTTCCTTTCCCTTTCATTACACCCCAATTTGAGGTATAAGATTTTGGCTCAAATTCCCTTCTCATTCCTCTCTTATACCCTCTTAAATGAAACTCCCAAACAAGATTAAAATTAAAATTCTCTTCCACTCCCCCTCTCTACCCTCCATCCAAACAGGCCATTAGGTTGCGTTTGGATTAAAATTATTAAGTTCAAATTCCAGATTTCAATTCTATCATTTGATATTTGTAATTTCAAATCTAATTCCATTATTCAGGAAACATTTGTAATTTCAAATCCTATATTTTTCTTGAAGTTGTTGATTGAAAATGACATTTTTTAGTAAAAAGAGCAAAATAATGGGCTAATCCCGCCGTCGTTGATCCTAATCAATCTCATCAAGACCATTAAAAAGTCATACAAAATTTAGTTGGAAAGCTCATTCATCCTCAAACATAAGGTGCCTCTCAACTGCATCGACATCAAATATCCTCAACGCCAGTGTCAACAATGGTGGTGGCGTCATCGTCGACGGTCTCCTCATACCCCATGTTAGTATCGCTTGTTGTCAAATGCCACCATGGCGGAGGGGGATTACTTTAAGGCTCATTGAAGCAATCAGCAACTGAAAGATAGTGGGAGTGACTGGATTTAGGGTTAGAATTTCATCAACG
>NC_033801.1:89092859-89106842 GCF_001876935.1 Asparagus officinalis | reverse complement strand
AGAGCAGAGAAGTGGCGATCAGAGTTGAGAGAGTGATTGAGAGCAAATCGGTAGTTGGCAACAAAATAGAAATGGTACCCTCTTAGCTGTCATTTACAATTTTCAGACTAAATGTAGAACTAAAAGCCTATTGGAATTGGGTCAATTTATGAGTCTCAAATTCTTTTGAATCCGAACACTAAAATTGACGCAATTCTAGAATTTGAAATGAAAATAATGATTACCAAACACCCACAAATTTAATCTACACCATACAAAGCGAAGAAAAAAAAAGCTAGGTGGCCGAGTCTTGCCGACAAAAGAAAAGAATTTATTATTAGCAAAAACAAAAGAAAGAAAATAAAATATAAGTCACGCGCATCTCAGGTGTCCGTAACCAGCTCAAATAAGAACAAAATTTCAAAACAGCTCCAAAGAGATTTTTATTTTTCAAAATCGACCCACCTTTTTTTATTTATCAAAATCGATCCACTTTTTGTCACGTGGGCTTAATGAAGTTCCTAAACAGCCGGGGTTACCAATCCCGACTGTTTAGGAGGGTGTTAAACCACAATTAGAATCCTTAAACCCGAATTTTTCATGTCCTACAAAAAAATGGGTCGATTTTAAAAAATAAAAAACGTTTTGGGGCTGTTTTGAAAATTTACTCGCTCAAATAAATCTCGATCGGCCCAGGCCATCCGATCACCACAGTAAACGAGTGTAAAAAAAAAAGGGAAAAAAAGAAAGAAAAATCTCGCTGCCGTCGTCCTTTAGCAGTCAGTAGCAGCCGCAGGCATAAGATAATAAATGGGAGTGGAGAAGCAAGTGATCAAGGCCGGAAACGGCCCCAAGGTCGTCCGCGGCCAATCCGTCACCGTACACTGCACTGGATTCGGTCCTCTTTCTCTCTCCTCGTTCTTTTTCTAGGGTTTTTTTTTCTTTCAAATCAAAGTTTATTTCTTGTGTCTTTGATCTGGATTTCAAGCAAACCAGAATCTTTAAAATGTCTGGCAATTTTGTGCTTTTCTTAGTTCAACAAGGATCGTCTCGCCTCTTAGGTTGTTTTTTCTCTCTCTGGTTTTCTCTGATTAGTTTGCTAATTTGATTACACTCTTGTTTTTTTAAGAGTGTAGATGTTGATTTGTTGTAGCATGTCATAGATGCACCTCACAAGTTAAAGTTGAAGCAATTTCCATGGAAAGTCTAGCACTGTATGAAATAAATTACTTAAAAGGGGTTGTGATCCTCTCCAATTAGGTGGTAATTGGAGAGTATTGGATTTTTTCAAATTCCTATATTCATCCTAATTTTTAAGCATCGAGATCACTGTTATAAGTAGCGGTAAATAGCCCCGCAATAGCGGCGCTAATAGCGTTAGCGGTCCCTTCACGTGACGCTATCGCCCGATATGCTATCACGCAATAGCGGTGATATATTGTAGAATATGTCTGATCGTAAAAACGGTCAATAGTGTGTCATAACGGTAAATAGTGAGCGATTGCATTCGAAATTTACTTTTTGACTGCTATTTAAAAGCGGTTTTAGGTTTGTTTTTTTAAATTAAACTCAACCCTTGACCATTACATTCCACTGTATCCTGTGATTTTCATCATACTCCCGCCACCTCTCATAGCCTCTGGCACCTACCTTGATACTTCCTCTCACCTCTTTCACTGTAAGCTCCTCTTAGGATGGTCCTGTCATCACTAAGCTCTTCTTCTCGAAGATGACTTTTTGACTCCTTCAGCCATCTTCGGTATTACGTGATGGTTACATGTCTATTTCATATTTAGGATAGATCATCCAATATGTAATTTTAGATTTCTTAGATTTTTTTTAATTTTTTTAGTATTTATACATATCTAAATTAGACCGCTATTTGACTTTTCGCTTTTTATCGCTATTTTGCCGCAATAGCCCGGAATAGCCTTAGCGATGCCTCACCGCTACGCGACGCTATCCGCTATCGATAACATTGGTCGAGATTATGCTACGTAGGATTTTCAGTATTGTGATAGTATTTTCGCAATAGTGATTTTTAAGACAATAGTGATTTTCAAGGCAATGGTGGTAATCCTACGTGGCATCATCTCATCCCTTGAAATAGGAGTAGAGGACAACGATTGAGGCGATTGGACACTTTCCAATTACCATCTACTTGGAGAGGAGATATATCCAAAAAATACAAAACTAGTCGCCCCTTTTCAGCTATTAAATCCTCTCAAGTCCTCGCAAACCATGATGATGATGATGCCCTGATGATGGGCATGATGGGGCGTGAAATGATGCAGAGGATAAAAAGGAAGAGGAAGATGACAAAGCTCTGTCAGGAAGTTTTAGTTAGGTTTTGGGATTGATAAATAGTGAAGGAATAGAAGGATTGATGAAGGATGGATTGGATATATGTTAAAATTTTCTTTTATATTTCTAATTGGTTTATGTAGTTTTTTAAATATATTCTTTGGCTTCAGCGACCTTGGACTCAGGTTGGTTTTACTGGTGTTGATGCCTGAAGGAGTTGAATTGGAGTTTGATGGGAAATGCTTTTGCTTGGTGATTCTGCTGGAGGAAAGAATGAGAGGAGAGGGATGAGGTCAGGAAATTTAGGAGGGTTGTTAAGACTCAAGAGTGGCTCAAGGGATAGGTTTGATGGGAGATCACGGGGGTGATGGAAAATTTTTAGATATTCAAAGGGATATGAGATAGTTGTTGAGATAATCAAAGATTAGGGAATAAAATGATCCTTTTTAATGTGGTCCACATCATTCCACTTTCTAAAAATTTATCACTTAAACCAAATAATGTATTATTATCATATTAGGATTCACAATGAAATGTTAAAAAAAGAAGGATCATGGATGTCTACTTTTCATGCTGTATCATAAATTCACAACCCTCACAAATTCAACCAAATAGGCCCTTTGCATGAATTTAGTTTTGGGTGGCACTTCAGCTTTGTGTGGACACATTGTCAATCTTCTTCGTTGGTAAGATGCAACCAAACAATGTGAACTTGAGAAAGTTGCTTGTGAACGCTACAATTTTAGCATTTTTCAAGTTTTTTAGGGGCAACCGAACAATCCCCAAACGTGCAACCAAACAATGTAAACTTGAGAAAGTTGCTTGTGGAATCCACAATTTTAACATTTTCCAAGTTTTCCTCTCAGAAAAAGGCAACCAAACAACCCCATAACCGAAACGATTTCCACGGAAAGCCTGACACTGTCAGAAATAAATTAATTAAAAGACAAAATTAATCACCCCTTTTTTGGTCTCTTTTTAAGCCATTACCTCTCGAGTCCTCAAAGGTCCTTTGTCTACATCCAACATTCTAAATTAATGAGCCATTACCTCCTCACAACCAATCGCCATGATGATGATGCACATGATGGTGGGTAAGATGGGGCATGATGGAGAGGATGAAAAAGAAGAGGAAGATGAAAAGCTCTGAGAAAATGTTTTTTAGCTGGGGTTTTGTGATTAATAAATAGTGAAGGAAAGAAAGTAAAGAGAAGGATTGATGAGGGAGGGATTAGTTACAGGTTAAAATTTACTTGCATTTTGCTACTTGGTTTTTGTAGTTTTTTTTATCTTTGGCTACAGCTCATTTCAACTACGGCTGGTTTTCTCTGGCTTTGATGCCTGATGGAGTTGAATTGGAAGTTGATGGGTTTATTTTTCTTGGTGCTTCAGCTGAAGGGAGGAATGAGAGGAAAGGGATGAGATCAGGAAATTATTGTTTAGAGAATATAGGCTGAGTGGATAGGTTTGTTGGGAAATCAAGGGGTAATGGAAAATTATTTAGATAATCAAAGGGATAAGAGATAGTTGTTAAGATAATCAGAGATTAGTGAGTAAAATGCTCCCTTTAAATGGGTTTCCATATGAGGTCACTTTCCAAAATTTATTACTTAAACTAAACAATGTATTACTGTCATGTATTATTATAATATTAGGATTCACAATAGTATGCCAAAGGAAAAGCTCAATTGTAAAGTGATGGCGTGGAAGTCCACTTTCCATGTTGTGCCATAAATCCTCAACTTTCACAAATACAACCAAACAGGCCTGATGGGACTGGATGGATAAAGCCCTTGTTTACGACCTGAGATGAGCGTGTCCGTTTTAGGATAGACATATTTATCAATCTTTGTCCAACCTAGTAGATAGCTCTATATTGGAAAGTGGAGAAAGCTGAAAATCAAAATAGATGGATGGAAGGCTGAAGGCTGCATGTCAGTTAAAAATAGACGTGTTTAGGACTTAGCATATGTAACACTATTGATTATATGATCATATTTTGGCAAAAGCCTTATCATGTATCTGTTAGATTTAGCTTAATGTGAAATTGGTCTGACAGTTTTTGTTCGCATTGGTATAATGACTTAGGACTTAGGTGCTGCCTATGTGACTGTAGATGGTGATTTAAAATTGTTAGTGCCTACTCTTAGTTTTCTTTTGCTTATTAGTGGTCTCTCACCTTCTTCAAGTTCAGGAACCAACTCGAAGACATTGAATATTGATTGAACAAGATAAGAAGGCAATTTTATTTTGTCAGTATAATTCATTAACAAACTTTACTGACATTTTCCTTTTGATTAGATTTGTCAGAAGTGATATTTGGTATTTTGGTGATTTGGATAGGAGGCAATGTTAATTTTGTTAATGTGATCCATAACAATTTCTATTTCAATTTTTCTAATGGTTGAAAGCTAGACTTGTTGATAGATCTTTTCATTTAATTTTTTGATAATGCTTCACATTGAGTAGATCTGGATTCAAGCTTCTCAGACAACATTATTCTAGTGACTTTGGCCAGTGTCTTCTGTCTTTTCATATTAAAGATGCACTTGTAGTTCCTCCCATCATGCAGAAGCGTAGACCTAAAGCCTAATGGTTATGGCAGTTATCTTCATGTTTTTAATATTGCAATAAACTATTGCTACTTAATTGAGAAAGCTTACTGAAGGGATTGCCAGTCAAAATTGGGATATCTATATTTGTTAATCCTTCTTTTTCTGTAAAGTTCTCATGCTTGTTTTAGGCCGATGGTCATTGGAGATATTTGGGTAGTAATCTTAACTAGTAGATTATTTTCAGTGTAGTGACAAGACTTTATAGGCCCTCTCTGATAATGTTTTTTTTCCAGTCACTTTTTATCTTCCATGACCTTTCCACATCATTCTTTTTGTCATGCTTTATTTTCCAATCTAGATTACCAATAAACTTAGAAACTTTGGAATAAATGTTTGAGTTCAATTAAGACTTTAAAGTGATGATATATTTGGATCTCTTCGAAGCTAAATTAAATACCATGACATGACTTTCTCAAGAATTACTTACGGTTTTGAGGGACTATAAAAAGTTTCGTAACCAATGAGATTTCTAGGACAGAAAGATGTAGATCGACTCCTAGTGCCAGGTAGTGCTAGGTAGAAACGTGGGAGAAAATATGGAAGAACCAAGGTTTGCTTTTTTATGATTGTCTATGATCTATGATTTTTCTTGTGCCTGCTTTTAGTGGATCATGCTTCCGCACTTACAGGGCAAATCAGTCCCACCTTAGCCAACAAGTTAACAATTTATAATTATTTTAGAATTTGTTAGCTCCATTTTTATCCATAGGAAACAATGAAGTGGTATAGCAGTAAACAACAATGACAGTAAGAGCAAAAAGAAGAAAGAAGCCTAGAGAACCTTTTGAAAGAGCTAAATGAATTGTTTTCTTCCATCCAACTCTGTTAAGCACCATGGCCTGGCTAAGTCAACAACTACGTCATCCTGTCATCCTTTTGAACTTCTTCCATCCATTTTTGTCTCATCTAGACATACCTCTGCTCCTGCTCCAGTAAGTTTTTACATCTGTCAATTCTCAGCCTCTTATTGTTTGTTCCAATATTTCTTTCCTTTGAAGTCCTGTTCTGTTCATGTTAGGCACATTTGATATTGATATCCTTTCTTAAAAGAAAAGGCAACTGAAGTATGACAATATTGACAATATAAAATTATGTGGAGGAGCATCTTAATTTTGCATGTGATGCACTCTCTTAGAGACTCAGCGTCCAGTAAATTTTCATGAATTATAGTGATGCAAGCAGTAACAAGTTGATTTTTTTTATGCCTATAATTGATTATTTCCCATGCTTGCAGATGGCTGTATTGCATCATTAATTTTCTTAGACTTGTACACATCAAGCAGATAACTTTTCCAATTAAATTTTAAAAATATTCAGAATCCTCTTTTGTAACTTATAAAAATGGATAACATATAAGTTATGAAGGACCTTTTGGTTCTAGTGTAAATGAATAATCTAGAGGTGAGGTATCTTGTACCCTGCTTGCTTCTAAGATGCGTTTTAATCTAATTAGAAAATTGATTAATCATCGGCTTTCTACGGGATAAAAATGCCCCTGTGTTCCTCTATTGCTACTTAGCTTCATTATAGATTTGTAGTGTATATGATTGTCTTAAATGCTTCAGTGAACCTCCTCCCTCTTCTCCTTTTCTCCTTTTGTGTAAATGTTAGTAGTTATGTTCCTTTTAATTTTCTTGCAGGCAAGAATAATGATCTCTCACAAAAGTTTTGGAGGTACAATAGCTTATGACTTTATTAATTATCGTTCTTGCATATTGTAAATGTCCATTTAAGTTCATTATAAATTCCTAACTAGATGTGATTGTATGGTTATGTTAATTCTCAGTACTAAAGATCCTGGACAGAAACCATTCACATTCAAGATTGGCTGTGGATCAGTTATAAAAGGTAACCTGAGTGTTAGTTTCTTTTTTCACCTGCATCTTAGTATGAAAGTAATTTGACAATGGTCACTTAGAATGAAAATAATTTGACAATTGTCACTTAGATAGCTCGACTCATGTAAGTAGATTGTAATAGATCATGAAATTGACATAACTGGTACAGTTAAATGTATTGGCTATTTCCTTTTGTCTCACCTTTAAATAATTTGCCTTAAATTTTTGTGAAATCATATGTGTTTTCTTTTTGTGTAGATCGGTAGAATATAGTGAGAAGCTTATTACACTTTTTCTTCAAGAACTTGCATTAGGATAGTGATTGTTTTTGGCTCGTAGGCTTAATGTGTGTCTCACCTAAGCATTTATGCTCAATGTATGCATCTGAAACAAGTGTGTTATCATATACATGCTTTGTCCAATGTTACAGAAGACACTAGGTGGACTAGGCGTTCGAGCCGGGGCCTAGCGCCTATTTTTAAATTTATCTAATTATAATAATTCACAAAAATATGTAATAATTTCATATAAAATTGTAAAAAATATAAATAATAATCTTAGATCCATAATCAACCATGCATAAATACTAAATAGCTAAAATAGCAACAAAATACTAAGAAACATCACCATGTCCAACATAATCAGTTAATCACAGTGAAAAAAATAAAACAATAAAAAAATAAAATTTTTACCTTGAAAAGAGAAGAGGGCTGACGATGAAGAGAAAGGGGGCGGCGAAGAGGAGTCGAGGTGGCTCGAGGAGGAAGTGTAGTGATCAGCTCGAGGAGAAGACAGTGGTGAAGAAGAGGAGCTAGTGAAGAGGTGGCGGGAGTGAAGAAGAGGTAGCGGTGAAGAGGATGAGGAGGCGCGGGAGAGGAGGCGGCAGGAGAGATGCAGCGGTAGAACGGCGGAAATACGCGAGAGAGAGGGAGAGAGAGTCAGAGAGATTGGGTTAGGTTAAGATTTAGTAATTGGTTCGGGTTTGGGCTGGGTTTTAGTTTAAAATTAGGTTTTTTTTTCTTTTGTTTATGGTTCAAAAACCTAGGTGAACCTAGACAGACCTAGGCGGAGTGGCCCTCTGGACTGGCCACTCAGGCCAAATCTAGGCGGCCAAGGCTCCGCCTACACCTAGACGGACGCCTAGGCATCCAGTTAGGCCGTTTTTTACAACACTGGTTTTGGCTCTTTAGTGGAATTCGGTTTGCTGCTTGTTATGGTTAAGGGTGGTGCTCTCACAGGAAGGCAAGCTCTTGGTGGCATGGGCTTAAACTCTACGATCCATAACTAGGTCTATTTATTTGTCAAATCTCTAATTAAGGTTTCACTATACAGTGTTATGCCTTGATCTAATCATTATCAATTATAGAATCTTTGGTACGTGCCACAAATTCACTTAACTAGAAAATTTGTAAAGCCTACCTTCAACCTGCACAAAAATCTTCCTTCATATATAGTTCACAAGAATATTATGATCCCAAAATATCCAAACTTGCATCCATAACTTAGATATGTTTCCATGATCATTAATCTGTATCAACAAAACTACGAGATATATTTTCAACTTACCCATTGGAAAATGGTAGTCTCAAGCATATATTACAATAGTCGTTGCAAATAAAGTTACTTCATTATCGACATACTTGCTCGATGATATGGGCTACAACTATTGGTCTGGTTCACGTTCTTTTAAAACATGTCTGACCTTTTCAATTCACATCTTTTAGAACATGTTTGACCTTTTTAATTCAGGATGAGCTCTTACAGGACAAGTGGAACACATCTAATAATTTGTGTAAGCACTCTATACTATATATATATAATATATATATATATATATATATATATATATATATGGAGAACCTTGGAACCAAGTTCTTTCATTGAACTTGGTAGTGAGCTGGCAAATCTGCCTTCTACATCACGCTTCGAAAGATGGAGCTTTTTTTGGAGTAGGTGAATAGGGATTGAGGCTCTATCTTCAAGACGTGATGTAGGGGCCATATATGACCACGTCACTATCAAGTTCAATGAAGAACTTGGTAGCAAGGTTCTCCATATTTTCATATATATATATATATTATATATATATATATATATATAATATATATATATATATATATATATAATATATATATATTATGAGAGAGAGAGAGAGAGAGAGAGAGAGAGAGAGAGAGAGAAATGGAGAAACTTGGTACCAAGTTGCTCCAAGCAACTTGGTAGTGATATGGCGCTATATCCCGTCTCTACATCTACATTGGAGTTGGTGAAGGTAGTTAAAGCTCTATCTTCGAGGTGTGATGTAGGGGCCAGATTAAGCCACATCACTACCAAGTTGCTTGAAGCAACTTGGTACCAAGGTTCTCCATTTTTCTCATATATATATATATATAATATATTATATTATATATATATATATATATACATACATATACATATATATATATACATATATCATGATATTCATATACAATAATAATATATATATATATATATATATATATTATATATAATATATATATATATATATATACGTCTGAAAGATCCGTGTAATGCTTTGAAAATACTCAACTTCTTACAACATACTTAAAATTTTCTTTATCCATGGGAATTATGCAATTCACATACGTAATCTTGTTGACTATCCTGTCTGCAACAATAATCTACCTGGTAAGCCTATTAAGCTGATTAACCTTCATGTTAAATCTTAAACTGACATCTTATAATGATGACTGCTTGGACCAACTTTCCTACAACAGGAATCAGTTTGTTTCCTCATACCCAGATTGTGTATAATGGCAACCTAGATTGTGTATAATGGCAACCAGTATGGTCCAGGCTTCAACAATTATTTGTGTGGTCCCTGCTACCTACAATTTGATATGTTACAACCTTTGATAGGCATTATTCAGGCGTGTATCTTAGTTAGAAAATAATGCAGCACGGGCTAGCATAATTTGTATATACTATTGTGTAAGAGCATAGCTGCTACAGTGACAATGTCCTCCTAAAGTGCCTAGAATTATCACAGAGTATTTCCAAATCATGTGTTTTAACAGATAATTTAATATTTTTATGATGTTATTTTTATACAAGTATTTCAAAACATAAAGATGTACAAACACCAGTTATACATATGTAGCCATTCTAATAATTCCTTTCTGATGGGAAACGGGTGGAAAGCGGGTGGAGGGCTTCGATCTGTACATGACTATAGACTGCTTGTTGAATCTGACCCGAGTTGAATATTGCTGGAAATTGATAATATGTTGGCTGCTGAAGAAGGATTGATGATGTAGGCTCAGTAGGACAGCAATGGGGCAAAGGTTAGGGGCTTTTTGGCGGGTTTTGGGACTATTTTTTGGGTTTTTGGGCTGTTTGGTAGTTTTTTTTGGCTGTTTGCTGGATCAACCCGAAAAGGGAATGATTGTAGGTTTTAATGAAGAGGAGAGGTTTTGACAAATAGGTTTCATGCCGAAGGGCTTCACACCCTACTTATGTATAGGCTTCACACTAGCGGCCTCATACATGGGGGCTCACACCCATGGCTTTACACTATTAGCAATTCACATGCAAGTTTCAATCTCAAATTTTTTTATTAATCAAATCTGCCTTCTTAAGGAGGCTTACTTTAAAGAACAAAAGACAACTCTTAAGGATGATAAAATCAAATTTCGAAGATTCTAACATCTAATCCTCAGAAAACAAAATAAATATCTAACAAAATCAAATCTCAAAGATCCCTGAATATCCTAACATCAAATACTAAGGAAATCCAACCTAAAATAAAAAGATTGAATTAAATATTTCCAAAACAAAAAGATCTATAAAATCTGGATAAAATATTTGCCAAAATTTCCCTCTTTAAATTCAATCTCCTCGTGGAAAACACTAAGAAGGAATTGTAGGCTTCTTGTGGTGTCATTATGAAGAGTTTGGATCTTGCTTCGTCTCTGGCTTTGGTTTTGATGAGCTTGAGATCATGAAATGAGTTTTTTTTGGAGGAGAGAAGATGGAGATGGATCATTCAACTCTAATACTAAATGATGGAGAACGGGCGGAGGGCTTCGTTCTAAACATGACTTCAAAGTGATGAGAATGTGTTGATAATTTATTAGGCAACGAAGGACAACAAGTAGGACAATCTGGACGACGTTAATAAACAGGAAATAAGTAATGGGTATTGTTCTTCTCCTAATGGGCACTACTCTTTCATCTCGTGACTAGTAATACTACTCTTCAATCGTGAATAGGGATGAGTATACTCTTCAACTATGAATAGTAAACCCTTTTGGGAATATTAGGTTTTTTCAGGTATTTCGCTTGAGTCGATTCGCTTGAGTCGATTCACTTGAGTCGAATGATAGGGATTCTTTTGAGGAGTGGATAAATGGCTTAGATGTTTGTATAGTGGGTTTTGATTGAGTGGGATTATAGTTGGAGGGTTACGATCAAGGTTTTAAATATCGGATATCGGGAAAATATTGGATGATCAAAATTCTTATTGGATTACGGATCTCGGGGAAATATCATGCATATGTGGTAAATATTGGAATGCCATAACGGGTGTTTGCATATATATGATAATGCGGTAAAACGTAATCTCAACATAGTTAATAAAATCTAAGCATGCAAAATATAAATAATACATGTTTAGGATCACTAATCAATATTGTAAAACAAACAAAAATACAAATCAACGTTGCAACATTTCATTTGATTTTGTTTAGGCCAAAATATCATTTGATATAATGGGAAAATCATGATATCTCACCAAAAAAATTGGCAAACGTAGTATATTGTTTTACGACAAGCTATATAAAAGGATATATCAGCCAACACATCACTTAATATATCGGCTATTATCGGGGATATGTCACCTAAAATAACCAAAAATTGATGAAGGATGTTTAGAGACCATATCGGTTGCATCGAGCCTGTAAAAGGATATTTCAGGCAATATATTGGGCCATGTCGGGGATATTTAAAACAATGATTAAGATAAAGAAGGACCTCTCACCCATGGGCTTCAGACCTAAAGAATAGTCTTCACATCGAGGGCTTCATACCATGACACTTCACATGCCAAATAAGCAATTCACATGCTTAGAGAGATTTCTCAAACTCATAAACAGATTTTAATCAAGATTTACTACTCATGGAGGATTAAAACTCTATTTATAGAAAAAGAAAGCATCCAAATAGCTAAAGAAGTAAATCAAAATCCTATCAAATCAAGACCTAACAAAACTAAACGATATAATTAAATAAAATCTTAACTAAACTAGAAAGAGATGTCAAAATCAAATCGTAATGAACTAACTAAAAAGAATATTACATAGAATAAAATGAAATCCTATTAATAAAGCTAATATTCTCATAAATCCTAATCGCATTAGATTAAGGGCCCATGATCTTCCTGCATCACTTTCCATGACTTCTTACTCCTCACGGGTCTCTTCTAATGTTCACTAGGTTTTTATACTGCGAGCAAATCTTCCAACTTAGTTCCATTGGCCTATATCCTCATCCCTAATATCGATGTTTTTGGATATAACACCATCCAAACATAGCTTAGAGCAGTCCTTGGTATTTTTATCTCTTCTAGATTTATTGTTTGGGAATCTAGTTTCAAGAGCCATAAGAACTTTTACACAATTTCTAAAAACGTGTTTGGCTATTTGTACATGCTTTTTGGCACAGAATTTCAAGTTGATAGTGTAGGTAATGTAATGAAATGATCGCCGGGGATAATAATAAATTCTGGACAAAAAATTGGACTTAAAAACAATACTCTACAGACTCTGGTCCTCTGTCATCTCCTACCGTTTGCTACTATACCATAACCCAATTGCTTATGGGTCTAGACACAATGTTGCCTTCATTTTCTGGCCACTCCTGGCCATGAGATGGCTGCTGAAGTTGCTGAAAGCCAGTGAAGGTTGATGGTAGCTGTCAAGTGCTAATTTACCTCACTGTAAGGAACCTAATTGATTGTTTTAGTAATCACACCATTTTCTTCAGTGACACCCAATTATCCTGTGTGTTGTGGCAATGGGCTTGTGATGGGAATATGTTTTCTCTTTTTGCGCCACTTTACTCTAAATGATCTTTGGTTTTATTATTTATTGTTTGTTGCAATATAGTTCAAGTGACGGTGTTCTTGCTTTCTTGGAGCTTGCAAGCTGGGCTTAGGTTACTTGAGGTTTGTCCAATTTTATCTCTAGGTCTAAGTTTGGATTAGAACTTGCAATTTGAGAAATTGTCAGCTTCTTGTCAAGTTTGGTGTATTTGCTTGCACAATTGTAAGTTCTGAGGATGGATGATTAAGTCTTCACTTCAGTCAATTTCTCTTTTTTATGATAAGTTCTAATCCAATTATGTCCCAACAACTATTAAATCAAGTTCTGAAGACATTGAAGGCAATTATGCCTTTTGAGGGCTTGCGACATGCTATCATCTCTGAGCTTAAGGATTGCACATTGTTTTGGTTGCCTTGTTCTCAATTGGTTGTCTGTCATGATATTTTCTTAATCCTTAAAACAAATACTTTTTTCCTAAATTATTTTCATCTCTGCTCAACTTTGAACCGTTTGGTTTGTAGAAGTTATCCCACTAATTATATCAGTGAGTTGCTTTTTCAGAAATTCACTGTTGTTACAAAAGTTCATCAAACAATTGTCTTAATTACATAGTATGGTTTGGTATAGTTATATATATATTTAGTACATAAGTATTTTTGTTTAACTACTTTATTGCCTTTACAAGCACAATAATTAGAGAGAATGGCTGGATGGCAATAGGTTAGCAAAAGAGAAACGAGGAGAGAGAGAAGGTGAAGTGACATATTAATGAGATAATTGTAAAATTTTGATAGGAATGATATAGAAAAATAATGCATGGAGTATAAGAGTTTAAATGCAGGTTTAGTAGTAGGAAATGTGGATGTTATTTTCCACAAATAGAGAGTGAAATAGTTGCTGCGTGTAGCAATAATTATGTATGTAAATGTTTAACTAGCTTATATCCCGTGCAATGCATAAGAATTAGAGAGAGATTGGCTGAATGATCGAGATGGTGAAAGTCATAGGAGGAGATATCATGAAGTGACATATTGATGAGACAATTGTTGAATTTTGATAGGAGTGATGTAGAAATAATGGTGCATGGAGTATAAAAGTTCAAAGACAGGTTTAATAGTAGGAAATATAAGTACTATTTATCAAAAAATAAAGACCAAAAAAATT
>NC_033801.1:89089776-89092849 GCF_001876935.1 Asparagus officinalis | reverse complement strand
CAGTTGTTTTAGTATATAGTAACAAGTTTGTTACTTGTGCAATGCACGGGAGTTAGAGAGATGATAGGATGGCTGTAGGTTTAGGAAAGAGAAGAGGGAGGCGAGAGAGACGGGGATGAGAGAAGTGGCATATTAATAGGACAATAGAGAGAGAGAGAGAGAGAGAGAGGAAAACAGTATATTAATGGGTCAATCATCTCTCTAATTCTCGTGCATTGCACGGGTAACAAACTAGTCATTATATACTAAAACAGCTACCACTGGTTGCAGAATGTGACTATTGTCAGTTGTTCTACTTCTAGTCTTTATTTTTTGAAAGTAATATCTATCTCTCCTACTATTGAACCTGTGTTTTCAGCTTTATTATGTCATGTTTTATTGTCTCTATGTCAATCCTATCAAAATTTAAGAATTGTCTCATTAATATATCACTTCATCTTCTCTCTTTCCGAAACCCACAACAATGCAATCGTCACTTGTCGCATTCGTGCAACCAATAACAACTGTTTAGTATATAGTAACAGAGGTTTGGTATATAGTAATAGATAGATAGATGGTTTAGGCAGTTATATTCTTTTATTTCGCTTTTCCTTTACAGAAACCTGCTAGGTCCCATATAGATGATTGACTCAAATAGATGGTTAACAGCTCAGAACATTAGTGCATGTATTTTGTCCTGTTATTATAGAATATAGATATAAGAACTTGATTAGGAGGGAAACTAAGTAGCATTAATAATTCTCTTTTTACTAAATCACTTGTTCTTGCTAGTCAAGAGGAAACCTTATTTGTTTGGTATGTTTAACAGTATATCCTCAAGCTAAAAAATTCATTGACTAAACAATGTGAAATTTTCTGGCATTTCTACTGACTTCACTCGATCTATTAATAAAAAAGGAAGAAGAAAAGGAACCCCCACCTCCATCCCCACAATGTTCTTATATTTCATTGGACATTAACCCACTTTCTCATGTTTATAGGCTGGGATGAAGGCGTGCTGGACATGCAAGTTGGAGAAGTCGCTCGCCTTCAGGTATTATCATTGTGCATTATGCATTTTGCATACATTTTCTAGGGCCAAAGAACATTAGGTCTTAATTTTATTTGCCTGAACATCCAATCAAAAGTTTATGGTTAGTGTACTTCTAGTGACGTCCTATACCTACTCTATTATTTCCTATGAATAAATTTGTACCATGGCATGCTAAGAAAGTAATAACTGCCACATCTTCACTGTATCTTTTCCGTTAAAATATGATTGAGTGGAGTATGACTCAAGTATTTGAGAAAATTTACTGAAGTTAACCGGAAAGCCTTCCATTAATTGGTGCAAAATTCTGAGCAAAATATGGAGAAGCAAGAGGTCTGCTATAATTCTAAAAGACTAATTAGCATCTTCCAAAATGTTCAAGATCGGGGAAATCTTGAACCAGCAAATGATGGAATCATCGACTGATGATTGTATGCTGTGTAGATTTTTCTGGTGCACAATTTTCCAAGTAATCTTAGCCCAGTGGAAATCAATTTCTGTGGAATTTGCTGGTAAGATGATTTGCTAACGTCGAATGAGGAGCATGCTAGACTTTTCTAATCAGTGCTCTATGTGAATATATACCTTCTCATATACACACAATATAACATTCATAAATAACAACATTAAATTTTTTGGGGCTTTCGCGTGTAAGAAGTGGTCAGTAAATTTGCATGTCATTAAAAAGATCCATTTTGTAATAGGTTTCTGTGTATATATACCCCTTAAATCATGTGTATTTGCACAACTACCCCCAAATTTCTGGATTTGCAAAACTAATCGCCAATGCTCAGTACTTGGAAAACTAAATATCATCAATATAGCCAATTTTTTACTTGCCATATCCAATGTTACATTAAACGTTGGGCGCTTCTAGGCGTCAGACTTGGCGCCTAGCGCTTAGTCGCCTAGGCGGACGCCTAAGCGGTTTCTGGGCATTTTTTTCTTTCTTCGTTTAAGTGGTGGTCGATGAGGTTTTGCTGAAGGTCGGAGGAGGTAGTGAAGGTGTTCATATTTGGAGGTTAATGGAGTTTGGAGGATGTGTAGACTACGACACATAAAATCACAATCAATGCCTACATGGTGCAATCCACGTAAGCAGACAATGCTCCCCTAAACGCTCGTAAAATCTAGGTGGGCAGTCGAAATACCGCCTAGGCGCTAGGCGCTAGTGAGGCGGCCTAGGTACCGCCTAGGCCTAGGCGTACGCCTAAGCGGACTAGGCGGATGTTTTTTAAAACAATGGCCATATCCAACAAAGTTGATGATTTGGAGGTACGTTTACAAATACTCATGTTTTAAGGGAATGTGTGTGTGTGTGTGTAAACACTTCATACTAGCTTGATATGCAGATTCGATAATCTGAGTAATTTTAGACGTGGTCATGATAATGAAATGCTCAAATCATCAAATGCACTTTATTGACCAAACTTTTCTTTTTTAAATCGTGGAAATTATACGCTTCAATGCATATTCATTTTTGCTAATGTATATCCGTTCGTCTTGCAGTGCACCCCGGACTATGGCTATGGAGCTAGTGGATTTCCAGCATGGGGAATACAGCCTAACTCTGTCTTGGTCTTTGAGATCGAAGTGCTCAGTGCACAGTAACTAGAAATGAGGAACTTTTAGAGCCTCTGAAGTCATGAACTAAACTGGAACACTTTTAATAGTGCTGCTGGAAGTAATATGGTTTCATGAAAAACTAAAAAGGACTTGCTACCTGTCTTGAGTACTCTATTTCTGAAATGTGGAGTTGCTTATATCTTTAATCTCAAACGGCAGTAATTTTACGCCAGGGTAGGATTTATATGCTCAGCTTGGAGCATGTAGCAATCTGGAATCGAATATTTGGATCATTTATTTGTCTTTTTATATCCATATCTAGTGTTTGCAAATGAATTTGGATTCTCCAGTAAACCTTGTTGATATTTTCTGGTCAGTAGAGTTGAAGTCGAGATTGAGGAAAGTGAAGTCAAGAAAGAAAAGTAAGATCTGGATGTATGAACTATGAAGTACAAAGACTAGTGGTTTCTTAACATC
>NC_033801.1:89089539-89089766 GCF_001876935.1 Asparagus officinalis | reverse complement strand
CCTTTTCCTATTTTGTTCTTTTATTTTTTTCAAAGAACCCTTTCTAGTTAGAGATAACCTTCGGCTTCACGGTTTCAAAGGTGTAAAACAACAAATTTACTTGCTGCTGATAGTTCTTTGGTAGTGAGATGCCTTTTTGAGCTCCTCATTCCCTCTTATCCATATCGTGTTAGGGAGATTCGGGGTTTTAGGGAAATTTTATCATCTAACTTTATTTTTCTAATTAT
>NC_033801.1:89029121-89089529 GCF_001876935.1 Asparagus officinalis | reverse complement strand
ATTATGCCCTTGTATTCACATATGAATTCTTAACAGCTATTGAAGAGTTGTCGAACATCTAAAGTACTTTCTTCCCTTCCCTCGTTGTGAGGTAAATATGACCTTTAGGTATTATACTCCTCTCAAGCATCCTATTCCTAGATCAACAATGGTCTGTGACCCCCAAAAGATTCTCAGATTTTAAATCATTGTCAGCACAAGTCAAATAACAATTAGAAATTCTGTACATTTTTTTCCATTTAACTAATACAATATGATATCATGAGTTTCTCTAAACACTCCAAGGTTGTCACGCCCCCAATTTACAACGAAAATTCATAAATACGGTTTACGTGATAGCAGCGACCCGTGCACGAGATAAGTCCCGAGCATGAGTCAAGTCTGACACTTCATATCATAGAGCTTATCTCAAAACACATAAACTTGCTGATGATAGAAGTTTAGAACCACTATATATGTAATGAGTACTTACAACCCACAAGCTCATGTTACAAACATTTCACAAAATAAAGCATGTCATTGACGGTGTGAAACACTAAAGAGGAGGTTTTTTTTATAACGCCTCTTAGCGACGTGCCACAACCAAAGTTCAGCTTATAATATAGCTAGGTGAGATCTGAAAAAAAAAATAAAAAAAAACAACGGGGTGAGCTAGAGCTCAGTAAGAACATTTTCCACTAGAGTTCCTAGATAACTAACAAAATAATAATAATAATTCCCAGAAATATCAAAATTATAAGTTTCGCACCAGAAATTCACAAATAGCAAAATACGATCCAAATATCGTAATATTATCATCTTCAAGAAATAATGCAACAATTATATTTTCTTTCTTATGTGCAACTGAATATACTATAATATTTTCTAGAATCAGACCATTTTTGAATCAAGGTAACCACTAAGAAAGAAAAAGAACTACTAAATTTGTACAAAACCAGAGGATTATTATTTTCTCAATTTCACAGTCAATTGTCAGAATTTTAAATCTCGACGAGTCATTCGTGAATGTGAAAATCAGCTCATAGGTCACACTAAGGCAACAAATTATAGCCCAGTAGCATGGGAATGCGTAAAACGCATCACATAACAGATAATTCTCAGGAATCGAATGGACCTATCACTGCTATAGGTTACTGGCCAAATACAGAAGGGCCAATACAGAAGGGCCAACACAGAGGGGCCAAATAAAAGTGCATACTGGTAGATCTCATATATGAGCCTACTATCTAATCTGGTTTCGATGATTAACAAACAATTCCTAACATCGTTTGTTGAGTGTTTGTATTTACTTGTTAGGAATCCTACACAAAGATCCTCGGTCGGAGGTTTGTTGGACTTGCGTCTACACGATCATATCCATTAGAGGATGAAAGGAAATTGGAATGAAGCACGATGCAATTCAAGTTCCAGACACATTATTGCTTCATCCATTCTATGAGAGAAGGATCGCCCAAGATCAAGCGTCACAAGATCATTTAGCTTGGGTATATTAGTTTAAGTGTTTATACTTGTGTGTTTATACTTAAAAGCTCAAATATTACACAGATACACGTTTTCATTTTATAGCTTTCAAATTCAATCGTATAAATATAAAACAAATAGTTATATTTATAGACATACATAATTGTTTCATATTTATTATCTTTATTTGGGAAAATAATGTGTTTATAGATTAAAGACTTGATTATACTATTTTATATCTTTTATCAAGTCTATTAATCTACTAGAAAGTGTTTCAGAACATATTAGATTTCATCAAAATCAAGTATTTGACAATTTTGTATTTTTGTACGTTCCGCAAAATGATGAGTTTTCACAAATAAGAAATGCAATTTAAAAAATTCTTTTTCTAACATGTTCATTTTCATGAATAAACATTTTCCCAAGTTTAATAATTTTTTGAATTTATTTACTATTTTTAAAACACCTTTGAAAATCAGTTTTACTGTTCATATGGCCTTTGCACGTTTTTCGGTCGAGCGATATTCATATCAGTCGACCAATACACTGCTCTGAAGTTTCATTTTTGTTTCTACTCAGTCGACCCATCCTTATCAGTCGACTGAACAATGTTATAAGTCGATTGATGTAGTGTCATCAGTCGACCGATAGCTCATTTGTTTTCGCCTGTTCAGCCTATCAGTCGACCGATGAGGTTCATCAGTCGACTGATAACGACTAGTTTGCTCACTAACGACTAGTTTTGAACTGTTTTGTTTAGGAGGTTATCTATATATATAGCTTTCAAGGCTTGTTCTTGAGACATGGATGTTTAAGTGAGTTTATATAAGATTATTTTCAAGAGTTTAAGTGTGTTTTTGGTTTATGCAAAAGAGTTTTATAAAGAGAAGGCTTTTAATTTCGGTTTTGAGGAGTTCAACCTCAAACATCTATATCTACATCTCTTTGTTTAGAGAAGTTTTTCTAAACTCATTATCTTCCTTATTTTTATTTTGATTCTTATATATATTTGCTAGATTAATTTGAGTTTAATTTTCATTGTTCATTGTTTACACACACAACCATTTGAGCTTAAATATTTCACGTTTAGTATACTTGGGTTGTGGGAGTGTATCTTTGTGTGAGCTTCAATTTCGTTCTCATTTGTATTGGAGAACAAATTCATTTATTTGAGCTTATTATTATTGAGAACACGTTGTAATACACAAGGACACTTAGAGGAGTGGTTGAAAGAAGAACGAGGTCAATTCTAAGATGAGTGAGTTGGTTGTAAAAGCCTAGAGAGAGGTAGTAATTCCAAATACTTGAGGAAGGTGACACGGGTTGGCCAACACTTAGAGAAGTGTATTGTGTGATTTTCAACGTGTATATTGTAAAAAAATTCGGTGAGCTCGAAAAACCGATTGTGTAGTGATTTTGTGTTGATAGTGAAGAATCTCCTCGAGGTGAGGAGCGGAGATGTAGGTCAAGGGTTGACCGAACTCCGTAAACATATCATTGTGTTTCTGATTGTTTTGGCGTACTCTTATTGTCTCATTGTTTTTATTGCCTATTATTCATTGTTTATCCTTGCACATAATTTTATTGGATATCATATTTGATGGGATATTAGTTGAATAAGTTTTTATTTAGTAGCAAAATTGGATTAGATTAGCAAATATCCTATTCACTCCCCTAGGGTACGTACTTTCATTTGGTATTAGAGTTTAGTGCTCTTTGATTTGTGGATTAATCGCCTAGAGTCAAAGATCCCCCCTTTGTAAATTTTCTAATCTAGTTTTGTGATTATCTTTCTTGCATTTATATCATGGATATGCACGTTGCACATAGTTTAGGTTATGATATTAATATCGCTCCAAAACTAAATGATTTTCCTTATGCTCAATGATGTGTTAGATTTAAACTATCTGTTAGATCTAAACATTTTGATTTATGAGAAATAATTAATTATGCTTATGTTGTGCCCACATTGGAGAAATCCAAGTAGAACAATAATGATAAAAGAATGTTTATAATGAACAAGCTCTTGTTAAAATTTTTACTTAATGCTTTTGATTCATCTATATGTAACAAGCTTGCTTCTTTTGATAGTGCTTACAAATTATGAAATTTTATTAAAGCACATCAATACAACTTGGAGGAGATCCAACGTGTATTGATGGATTCCACTTTAAGTGCAATTGGAGCTTCATCATGCACACGGTCACTAGGCGATAGCCCTAGTGAGATATGCGAGTCCGAATCCGAAAGTAAACTTTCTATTGATGAACTCTCTTGTGCTTATAAACGATTAATGCATACCTATAATAAATTGCATCATAATTTGGTAAATTTAAAAAGCGAGCATGTAGAGTTAAAATCTGATCATGATATGCTAGCTTCTAAATTTGATATTATTGCTAAAAAAAATGTGATCCTCAAATAAAATAATAAAAAATTAAAATTGGATCATGCTTCTTTGAATTTAAATATTGCTAGCTTGAATCATGAGAAAAATGATGCATTGTTAGAAGTAGAAACAATTAGGAATGAATTTGATTCTTTCAAAATTAAGCATGTTTGTTCTACTTCTAATATCAATGCTATTGTGCCTAATAATGAGTTGAATCTTATGAAAAACCGTATATCTTCTCTAGATTCAACCTTAACTAAATACATTGATAATCATAAGAAACTTATGAACATGAGTGCTATGTCTTGTGCAAATGCTTCTAAATTACGTACACACTATGCACATATATAGCAAAGTTTATAAATACATCATTTGCGGCCGTAAAGACCGTCTTGCTATATTTTGCTATGATGCACATAAACCCAAAATTTCTAATACTAATGTTTGTTGTACATCTCATAAAGGTTCATCACCTTACACACACACACATGCATCAAAATTTCATCATAAGCATGTTAATGTGTATAAGTGTGATTATTATGATCGTTTTAGCCATTTGGCCAAAAAAAATTTTGATTTAAAAAGAGTTTCATATTTACAAAATGCTTTAAAAAGACCATATTTATTTGTAAATGTTTCTCGTGCACAATCAAAATGTCATCATAAATAAATGCACTCATTTCATTGCACATATTACAATAGAATGAGTCATTTGCATAACTATTGTTATGACAGTGTCCGTGCACAAATTGCACCTAAATTGGTTCATAACACAAGGGCATTGGTTTCAAATGATAGGGGTCATGTATCTAAACTCTTCAGCACCAAGAATGTTTGGGTGCCAAAAATATTTTTGATTTTAAAATCAAGATTTTTAGTGTTTTTTGTTTTTTGTTTTGAAAAACATAGGAAAACTTATTTTTATTGATAAAATTTTACCCAAATGATTGTTTATAATGATCAAACATTATTATTTTTTAAATATATTTTATTGTCATTACATATTATGATTTTTTTTTAAATTTGATTTATTGATAAAGAGGTTTATGGTTGAGCAAACCCCCCGGATTTATTGATCATTTTCTTTCAAATCATGTTTACCGGGTGTAAAAAGCTTCATATGGGTTAAAACAAGCTCCAAGAGCTTGGCATGCTCACCTTTCTTATTTTCGTGTCAAAAATTATACAATTTGATCATAGTTTGTTTTATCCTAAGCATATTTCTTGATCTTTATGGATGAAACATATAAATGTTCTATATTTTTTTTGCTTGATCACTTATTTACATTCTACAAAAATAATATTTTATGGATCAAGTATGTTTTGATGTTGTTGTGCTTTTAAAATTCCTAATCATTCATGATTTATGTTTGTATGGTTATGAATTTTTGGACTTTCATTTGATTTTTCGATTTTCATGGTTTTCATTTAAAAATATATTTTCATGATTTACCTTCATTTGATATTATGATTTATTCATGGATTTTCATACTTTTCCTTCGTGGAGTTTCTTTCATGAATATTTCTGGATGATGTTTGGATCATCATTTTTATTGCCTTTGGAGATTTGTTTATACTATTATTTTTAACTTTAATTAAATTGTTTTATGTATTAATTTTTGTTTAAGATTTATTTTAAAACTATGTTTTGAGACACCGTTCATAATGATATATCTTTATGCATTCTCATGGTCTCTTTGAATGTGAGTTGTCATGATATATTTTTTTTATCTATGCTCACATATTGTTGCCTTACATTTTTCTTTATATATATGCTTTAAGGCATTTTGATAGGGGGAGCCTTTCCCTAACTTGTTTATACTCACTATGCTTATAGGTAGGGGGAGCCTTTGCTCTCTTCTTTCTTATTGTTTTCCCTATTTTGATGTTGACAAAATGGAGAAACAAGTATATTGTGGGCATTTCATTTATTGCTTTCTATTGTATATGCACGATGATTATAAAATTGTATATTCATTTGGTATCATGTATATTTCCTTTACTATTTTGCGTAAATTGTTTGTTATCATCAAAAATGAGGAGATTGTTAGATTTTATGTTTATGAGCCTACTATCTAATCTGGTTTTGATGATTAACAAACAATTCCTAACATCGTTTGTCGAGTGTTTGTATTTACTTGCACAAATATCCTCGGATGGAGGTTGGTTGGACTTGCGTCTATAGGATCATATCCATTGGAGGATAGAATAAAATTGGAATGAAGCATGATGCGATTCAAGTTCCAGACACATTATTGCTTCATCCATTCTACGAGAAGAGGATCGCCCAAGATCAAACGTCACAAGATCATTTAGCTTGGGTATATTAGTTTAGGTATTTATACTTGTGTGTTTATACTTAAAAGTTCAAATATTACACACATACACGTTTCGTTTTATAGCTTTCAAATTCAATCGTATAAATATGAAACAAATAGTTATATTTATAAACATACATACTTGTTTCATATTTATCATTTTTATTTGGAAAATAATATGTTTACGGATTAAAGACTTGATTATACTATTTTATATATTTTATCAAGTCTATTAATCTACTCGAAAGTATTTCAAAACTTATTTGAAAATATTTCATCAAAATCAAGTATTTGACAATTTTGTATTTTTGTACGTTCTGCAAAATGATGAGTTTCCACAAATGGGAAGTGCAATTTAAAAAATTCTTTTTCTAACATGTTTATTTTCATACGAATAAACATTTTTCCAAATTTTATAATTTTTAGAATTTATTTATTATTTTTAAAACACCTTTGAAAATAAAATTTACTGTTCATATAAGGGCTGTGCACGTTTTTCGGTCAACCGACTGTTCATATCAATCGACCGATAAACTACTCTGGAATTTTATTTTTTTTCTACTCAGTCGACCCATCCTTATCAGTCGACTGAACAATGTTATCAGTCGACCGATGTAGTGTCATCAATCGACCGATAGCTCATTTATTTTCGCATGTGCAGCCTATCATTCGACCGATGAGGTTCATCAGTCGACCGATAATGGTTAGTTTGCCCAGTAGCAGCTAGTTTTGAGTTGTTTTGTTTGGGAGGTTATATATATAGCCTTCAAGCCTTGTTCTTGAGACATGGATGTTTAAGTGAGTTTATATAAGATTGTTTTCAAGAGTTTAAGTGTGTTTTTGGTTTATGCAAAAGAGTTTTACAAAGAGAAGGCCTTGAATTTCGGTTTTGAGGAGTTCAACCTCAAACATCTATATCTACATCTCTTTGTTTAGAGAAGTTTTTCTAAACTCATTATCTAGCTTATTTTTATTTTTATTCTTATATATATTTGCTAGATTAATTTGAGTTTAATTTTTGTTGTTTATTGTTTACACACACAACCATTTGAGCTTATTATTATTGAGAACACGTTGTAATACACAAGGACGCTTAGAGGAGTGATTGGGAGAAGATCGCGGTTAATTCTAAGAGGAGTGGCTTGGTTATAAAAACCTAGGGAGAGGTAGTAATTCCAAGCACTTGAGGAAGGTGACACGGGTCGGCCAACACTTAGAGAACTGTATTGTGTGATTGTCAACATGTATATTATAAAAAATTTCGGTGAGCTTGGGAAACTGATTGTGCAGTGATTTTGTGTTGATAATGGAGAATCTCCTCGAGGTGAGGAGCAAAAATGTAGGTCGATGGTTAACCGAACTCCGTAAATATATCCTTGTGTTTGTGATTGTTTTTGCGCACTCTTATTATCTCATTGTTTATATTGCCTATTATTCATTGTTTATCCTTACACATAATTTTATTGGATATCATATTTTCTAGGTTATTAGTTAAATAAGTTTTTATTTGGCATCAAAATCGGATTAGATTAGCAAATACCTTATTCACCCCCCCTCCTAGGGTACTTTCACATTCACCATATGGCAGACATAATCACTCCATAGTGGACTTTTATTGAGGGTTAAAAAATATCGAGAATCACTTATCAAATCAAAAAGCCATCACTTATTAGAATTTGCTAAACATTTTTGAATCGAGTGGATAAGTGTAAACTCATTATATTAAACCTTAATTAAAATAGTTTATGGATTTTACTTTTCTCTACTTTTATCAGATACTAAGCCATAGAAAATCTTTGAATCCATTAAACTGTCGAAACACGTTCAAAATATTTCTTTTCTTCAAAAGCTTTCCAATAAAGCAATACCCACAATTATTTAAAATCACATGAGAACCAAATTTACTTTTCATAGTTCATATAAAATCAAATTGATTTTTCATATCTTGTACGAAATCAGCATCGCATTATGTCTTAGGTCACAACAGAAGTAGATCAAATCACCATTAACTTTATATGCATGAAAATGATATATTATTTATTTTTTGATCACAAGATAAATCAAATATAACACTCATGCAATTTCATATTATAAAATACTAGTGAGAAATGAACTCACCTCAAGTGGACACGACTTCTTCAAAATATTACTTCCTTGGATATCAACCAGATCCTATAATATAAGATATAAGACTAATATTAATTCAGGACAAACATATATTATTTGTTAATCATTGTATAATCTAGGCATAAATAGTGCCAACTATTATCAAATAGAATCAAACTCATAAATGAGGTTTACATAGGCTTGTTACTAATTTTAGCAATCTAGCATAACTTTATAACTCTCTTTTATTAACTTGTAGTTCTCTTAGCAGTATCACAACAAGACAGGGGGCTATAGAAAATTGATCAAGCCCAAAGTTATCTTTTATTCTTAAGATTGTACTTATTTGCAAACAGAGCAAATGACAGGGGGCTAACAGAGATTTTCCAGTATTTTTTCAACCATAATTCATTTTCTTAGGTCTGTTCGAAATTCTCACATGGTTCAGGGATTTAAAGAAAAGTTTCCTAGCCAAAACTTGTATCCAATGACTTAGATGGCTTATCATGAAATTGTTTTTGTAAGCCAAGGGTGAAAATGAGATTTTTCCTTCTCTCCTTTTCTTTGTTCTCCTGCTACCCGATTCTTCATCTTCCTCTTCTTGTTCGGTTTTTTTGGCTAGATTACCTAAGGGTTTGCCGACAGTCTCTCATCCCTCTCGCCGTGCAGTAGCATGGCGACAGGAATTGTCAATGACTAGGGTGGCCGGTCGACGAGACCTTCACCGGATCTAGGTTTGTAATTTTTTTAATATTCAATAATATCAAAAAGCACTTCACAAACCATTTCATAACATAATTTAGTCTCAATTCATTTTAATTACCCTTTGATTGCCCATGATAGCTTACCATTACTCTATTACATGAATTCAACCAAATAAAATATGGGAGAAGATTGTACCTTGCTATGAGTTGTTTGATAGAGGCTTAGCTACTCTCCTTCTTCCCTCTCTTCCCTATTTTCTTCTCAAATGCACATTACTGTTTACTACAGTAGCAAGAGTTCAAGAAGGATGAAAATCAGAATTTGAGAGGAGTATTATGCAAGGATACCGTTTTAATTTTTTTTCCTTCATGGAAGGCAAGGAGCACATGAGGGAAAGGCAAGGAGCACATGAGGGAAAGACACGTCCTTTGACTCATATCAATGTCCAATAGTAATGAGCCAACCCAACTTAGGAAGAATGCTCACTTGACAGCAAACTGGGTGATGTTCACAAAAGACCCCTCCCATATAAATTTTATTACACATTTTCCTCTTCTTCTTACTTATTATTAATATTATTTATAAGAGAAAAATTATAATTAGTTAATTATTTAGGTCGCTACAAAGGGTCTTAAAAGTGGAAACAAGGCATGGAAGTTGATCATTAAATAATTATCAAATTGCTAAAAATAGTAGCATTAAAAGCCAATGAATCCGTTAGAAAACAGAGCTACAAACAACTGCTTATTTGCGTTGGTTTCTCATTCATTCACCGTGAGTGATTTGGAGGAATATATGCTTCAAGTAATTGAAGAAGATGGTCTGAAAGCAAAGACTTGCTCGAGTTATATTATTTAATTGAAGTTTTCCCTCCACATATATCTCATTGGAACCTTTGTAAGTTCATATTTCACAGTAAAGTGCAAGAAATTAATTTTTTTTTGTCATTATCATATCATTTTCAAGTTTATACTCCCTCAAAGTTCGTGTTTTTCTTATTTACAGAGAAAGATGCTGATTTTTTGTATCCTCTTAAAAATGGCTGAATTTTAGAAAACCCCTTAACTTTGGATGATCATCAGATAACATAAATCATAGAATATCAGAAAACCCTCTTAAGGGCAGAGGTTATCAGAAAACCCCCTTTAATTTTTAATATTTTCTCAAGAAGCCCCCTAAAAGCATTGACCGCAATTTTGACATTGTATGGATAAAACTATGAGCTATTTTTGCAAGTAAAAATTGCTGGTTAGCACTTTTAAGGTGGGGTTTTCTGATAAAATGTTAGAGTTAATGGTGGTTCTTTAGTAACCCCTAAACAGAGGTGGTTTTCTGAAATTTTGAAAATTACAAAATACTGTTAAAAAAAAAAAAACAGATCGACGACAACACATGAAAACGAAGCGTGCTCTTTGAAACCTCCAACGATCCCTTCGATCTTCTTCCTTCTTCATGGAGACGGATCGACTGCGTCTGAGGAAGAAGACTCTTCAATCGGTCCTCGAGCAGTGCCAGAGAACCCTAGATCATCTCAAAGAATCCGATCCCAAAAACCCTAACTCGACCGCCAAAGAGAGAGAAGATGAGGAAGAGAGAGGATCTGGAGGAGATTGTTCCAACGATTCGTCTACCGATTCCGATTATGATTCTGATGAGGTAATATTTCCAAAATTTTGATTTTTTTTCTAATTTTTTTTTTTGGTGTTAGAATTGACTCTTTATATTACTTAGGGTTACCTAGAACCGGAAAGGTTGCTGATACTTATTGAATCCATAAATATGTCTTTCTTTACGTTTCTGGGGGATTTAATTTTGGTAGTTAACTCCAAGTTATGATGGAATACCCGTTACTGGATTCATAGTTTTAAGGGGAAGACTTGCAGTTGGTTGAGCCAGGAAGACTAGATTTGGGAGTTGATATGTCAACAGAAACATTTGATTGGATATTTGTGAATGTTGAAAGGGTTGTCATGCGACTTGTAGAAGTCATGTCAACTTGTGTTGAAAAGCATGGATTTGGATGCTATTACATGTGTACGGCATGAGCAGGTCATTAGATGGTGCACAAAAAAAAAAAAAAAAAAAAAAACTAAAATGGTGCTTATGAAATGATAAAATGACCTTTAAAGAAGGCTTGTTTCTAATATTTGTCCGACTTGGACATTGGCTTCACAACTAAAGAATAGTGCCGCATAGAGTGGGATCTAGATTTAGTCTTATCTGTTCAAGATGCTTTATGAATATGAAATGTGTGTTTCAGGTAGTAGTGTTGGTTGTGAGCTTCAGGTTTATGTTTTTCCTTGTGAGTTTTGGTTTTCATTACTGTATTAGTTGATGGATTTTGATACTCTCCACTGCCAAAAGCTCTCCGCTATAAGAAATTAGTTGAGAGATTGCGACTTTTAATCACAATCATCTATTGTTCAATGGATAGTTGCGACTCATTCCAAATCTAGCACTTACTGTGTTCCCCCTTTACGCTCATTCTTGTTTATCACTCAAGAGGAATCACTACCTTCCACTATACAATAGATGGTTGTGATTAAAAAGAGCAGTCTGTCTACTACTTTTATATAGCTGTAAAATTGCAAGACCAGGTTGATGTATATTTGTGTTTCAACAGTCGCCATGGTATATGTTTAAGAAAGCGTTGTAGATGAAATGCAAAATAATTGTTCTGTTTCTTTTCTGAACAGTATTGGTATAAGAGAATGTGGTAAATGATTTGCTAAAATATGCTTGAAGAAGTATTTACATGACTATAATTTGATGAAATGGAAAATATCAGAATGTGTCTGTCTTTTCGTCAAATACATTTATTTTGCATATTACATGACCGTGGTCTAGTCTAGTTTTAGTAGGTTTTAATCCTTTGCTGTCCCTCTTTTAATGTTGAGAAACGTTCTTATCCAACTCTAATGCAGACTCTGTTTCTGATAACTTTTAATCCTTTTACAATGTTCCAGGCACTGATTACTGATAATTATAATGGTATTGATTCACTACTTACTACTCTTACTTTGAACTTTGAAGTTTGAAAGATATAGACCACTTGTCAATTAATTTTGTAATGCATCAATATGGAACAACGGTCTTTCCCTCTTTGTTATGCCTTGCGTAAATTATGCATTAGTTGCATTCTGGTCTATGATTGACCTGAAGGTCCTTCAATAGATGCGTGTTTTATTTCACAGTTAGGAGCTGGTCACAATTTGTTGAGTGATGGTTTTATCCATTTCAGAAAGGTTTTATTGTAAGAAAGATAAGTTCTTGCTACAAAATATCTGTTGTGTTCTACGCATCTTTGGAAAGCATGTTTAATACAGATAACTTAAAACAGATATAATAAGTTCTTGATGTGATAGTTCAATGAAGATGGAAGTGGAGGGTCATGGTTAAACTCATTAATGTTTTTAAACAATGACGATAGGTGTATCATTGATGGATATCTTAGGCTACAATATTTGAATTAGATTTCTTATAAAAATTGTAGGGAATCTCCTTGCTTGTTTCGTTGTAATGAGGGCTGCAAACAGAGCAGATCAAATCAAATCGAATACTAGCATGTTCGTATTTGTATTTTTAATAAATCTTCAAATTCAAATACGAATTCGAGTACAAATTTGAGTACAAATATCAGTTTCTAAATTTCTTCTAATTCTAATGTGAATACAAATATTTCTAGAACATTCACGAGTATATAATGAATATCGCGGTATGTTTATTTTGATTACTAATTCTTAGTTTATGAATATTAAACTATTTAATTGAAAATATACTTTCATGTGGTTAATGAAATTTGGTTTAAAAACTGATACAGAGCTCTTTAAATTTGACAAAGTTGGTATAGAATTTAAATTACAAAGTATAAAGGGATAAAAAACATAAAATCATGCATGTAATAATAAAAATTATAAGAGATAAAATTTAAACCAATATTTGATAATCAAACAAATCAAATATACATTTGGTTAAATTCTATTCATTTTTGACCCAAATACTAACGACTATTTGTTTACTATAAATGAACTACTTATCGAATATAACCCAATATTTAGACAAACAATTAACACATTATTTGGTTTGCTTCCATCCCTAGTTGTAGGTTAGTTATTGCCTGTTTTTCCTTTTCCTTTTTCCCCATATTTGTTCGTAGAGATCTAGGTTTAATGTTAAGGATCGGCTACCTAACACAACCCTCATCCTTTATCCTGGCTTCGGACATGCAGTGAAAAGTTAAATGCAACAATTAGAAGAAATGATAAGATTATAATCAATGAATAATGAAGGGTTGGATTTATTCCTCAGAAAACTTGTGTAGAGCTGTTAAGAAGAATATGATAATGAATTACTTAGTGGAGATGGCTCTCAAATGGAACTGTGTTGAAGGGTAGATTCATGCCAACTGGCCCCAAAGTTTTGGAATAAGGGCTTTCTTATTGTTGTAAGTTTCCATATTGTTGAAAACAGGAAAGTATATGTTCTTTTCCTAGAATATTTGTTTATATACACATTACACATATGTACCACAGAAAGTACAAGGAGGTCTTTTGCATATTGATGAAAGTGCTTTCATTAAATTTTATTTTGAGTGCAGGAATTCCATTTACAGATCGTTGAACATCACATAGCTGTACTTTGTAATGCTGTTGCATAAAATTATGTCCGCCCTTTTATGTTGTGCAGTTATGTGGTCTCGTCAAGTCGAAAGTTGACTCACCGGACTTTCTTGCAAAGCTTGGGAGCATCCATATGACAGGTTCTCACTGTCATTTTTGTGTGTGTAATACCTAAAGTTTTTTGGCATATATACCAGCAAAACTATACCTCAATTCTTTCATATTGGGCTTTTCTACCCTTTAAATATTGGGTTGGGGAATACGGCTTGTACATTCTTAAAACTTTTGTTAGTGTAGTTTAAGAATACTATAGTGCCTGATATGTCCTTTCCTCATTCGATTAAACTTAATTATATTTCTAATTAAAGAACGACAACTGGAATTGTAGGGAAGGGACAAAGCCCAACAGATCTCTTCTCAAATCTTCGCTCAAAGCTTGACTATGCCTTCCACAAATTCAAAGATCTCAGTTCTCTCCAAAACCTAGCCCCAACGAAACCAAAACCCAAGCCTTTAACCTTAACCTCAAGAAGGTCATGGTGGTGCATTCAGCTCGGCGTACGGTTCTCTGGAAGTTCATGGGGGGAAGGAAGGTCATTCCATGTCTAAGTCTGGTTACTTCTATGTGACGATTGATTTCCAAATTCTGGAGATTTCGATTCAATCGCTAAAATCTTATTGGATTTCTTTTATGTCTCTGTATCACCTTCTTATATATCTCTGTACCTTCATTCCTTTTAACCCTCATCCTATATATATCATTTTCCCGATACCTGTATCACTTTCCCCTCTTATGTTCCTTATCTGGCCTGAGCTCTTTGTATCCATCTAGATCAATTTAACATTTTCATGTCTTTGTCCTTTCTCCTTTTATCTCTCTTATTATGTTTGGGAGGAGGGGTAAAAATGTCAAAAATGTCAAAGCACCCATCCAACCCAAGAAAATTAACATTGTTAAATGCGGAGGGTATAAAATCCCAATCTGAAAGATTTTGGGGGTATTTTTGCAACTACCAAGATTTAGTGGGTAGTTTTGCAAATATGAAAAACTTGAGGGGTATATGTGCAAAAACCCTATAATTATTCCGTACACCTCAATTGAAAATAATATTTTATTTATGATATCTGTAGAAATTTACTGCTGATCTGCTGCAGAATTACATTTTTGTAGCTGTTCATGCAGTTCAATTCTATTTTATCTGAGTAAGTGGCTGATGATAATTTGTTATGTGATACAGATGATAATGCATCATGGGATATGATTGGTGCCAAAGACTTATGGGAGGACAAGCATATTAGTGGGGACAATGAATCCGATCAAGATGGTTATGTTCTTGTTAAGCAAGAAGACATAGTTGAGGGAATTGCATGCTTCATGGCTGCATATCTTCTATCTTTAGAACAAACTAAAGTATGCATCTTTTCCCCTTGTTTAGCTCTTTCAATTTTCTTGTCATCAGCCTCAAATGCTATTAGGAATTGCTCTGCAACATAATGAACGGTGCTAATCCTCACAGCTAATTGTTATTTTACAACTAGATGCTTGGAAACATGTACATAATTGTATGCGGTGAATAAAGAAATACTGAACTGATTACATGATCCTCAAGGTATTGCTGAACTGATATACTCTCAGACTGCAGTTTATGCTTCTGTGGCGTTTTTTATTTGTGTTAAAAAAAATTATTATGCAAATAACCATTTACAGGCATGATAACTTGTCACAGTCTGATCTTTCAAGGCTAACAGACTGGCTATAATTGCAATGCTTGAAAAAACTTCATGAAATTCTGGAGGAGTAATAGGTGGTTCACCTGTAACATGAGAATCATCAACTTAAAAATTACTACAATCAGATTGTAGAATGTGCACAGGTTAACTACTTTTTCTTTTTCTTTTTCTCTTTTTTTTTTTGCGGGTGTGTGTGTGTGTGTGGGGGGGGGTCACGTAGAGCATCACTTCAAGCAACTTCTAATTGTGCAATTACAACTAGTTGCTACCTACATATCACAACATAGTATGACCAATTTTTTTTTTTATTTTCTCCGTTCTAAAAGTTACAGAACTATATTTACTCGTGTATGAGTACGTATGAGTTAAGAATAAATCAGTACGGATGAAAGTTCTGAAGTTATGAAAAATAATGCACCTGATAAAAGCAATGAGAAAGGGAGCAAGACCGAGGAACTCATGTGACAATTGAATGCTGGTGTTTATAGTGGTGGCAGGCATGGGAATAAGCATATATCTTTATAGCATACAAAAAGAAAGATGACTTGGTGATGGATTAGGAGTTTATCATTGCAAGAAAATGATAACCATTTGAATATGAGAGGGATAATTCATGGTGGAGCCTTCATGGCGAAGCATAAATTTTAATGTGCAAGTAATGAAGGTGAAAGCACAGGCTTGAAGACCCCATGCTGGTTGGAGGTTTAGTGCACTGGCAGGGAAGAAAATTGTCATCTCTAGTTCCTCTGCCTTAGAAGTGCATATAGTTTACCCTTTGTTCATGTTTTTTTAATAGCTGAAATGTTGTCTTCATTATGTTAAATTATTATGATTATGTTAAATTATGCATAATAACCTTGAGTTATGCATGCCTGTATGGATGTTCTTTCATTCTTGGAGTAGTAGTAGTTATTCTATTTCATAGTCGTCTTGTCAACATCAGGCTTGCACTCAGTTTGAAACTTGAAGCCTAACTTCTGTTCCTTTTGTGTTAAATTTTGCAATAGAACCATAAAGTACAGACTTTGGGTACCGTAGATATGTAAAGGGTCTAGTGAAAACTTATTATATATGTTCTGAATTAGAATTTAGCAAACTAAAACAAATTAACAGATAGTTAATGGAAAGTTTTTGGTCTGTTAATATCCGGCTTGGTTGCGCTCGGTTTGAAACTTGAAGCTGAACTTCTGGTCCTTTTGTGTTAAATAATGCGGTAGAACCATGAAGTAGGGACTTTTGGTACACTAAACGTGCTAATGGACTGGTGAAAGCTTATATTTTCTGAATTAGAATTTAGAAAGCTAAACAAATTAACAGATATTTAATGGGAGAGTTTAGTTGCTTGTACTCTATAATTATTTCTTATTACAAATACACCGGAAACCTGTCATCTCAAGGTTTTCAACAGTTTCATATTTTTTAGTATGGGATACATCTTCTTGGCTTTGTTGAATTTTATGATGTACAGTTTTTCTTTACAGGAATTGACTCCCAATCAGCTTCAAGAAGGTGAGTGATTTTTATCTGAATTTAGAAGATTTCATGTATGTCATCCCCTTTAGCTGACTATCAGGTATTGAACAAGTTTCTGATGTCTAATTCGCCTCTTTAACAAATACCCTTTCAGTTCTTAGCAAAACATTTTCTGTGAAGAAGAAGAAAGGTAAGCTTCAGAAGGCTTGGGATGGAAGCAAAGTCATTTATAATGTTGCATCATGGAGTGCAACTGCTATTGGGTAATTTAGTACCTAAAATCCTGATTTTTTGTTAGATGGTTACTGTTGTTTTATCAATTAGTTTATTATGAATATTTAAAACATAGGTCCTATAGAATAATTAGGATAGAAATTGCTTATCTATTGATTAATATCTCTTGGGCTTATATAGGGCCATACAATAAAACACTCTTACAAATAAGATCCTCACAAGTCCATATATCTCAACACTCCTCCTCAAGATGAGCGAAAGATATCCACTAAGCCTATCTTGTCACAGCCTCTAGTCATGTCTACCGAACTGAGTCCCTTGGTCAGACAGTCGGCTGCCTGATCTTTGGTTGGAACATGACCTAACTCCAGTAGTCCACTGTTCAGCTTCTCTTTGATAAAAAATCTATCGATCTCGATATGTTTGGTTCTATCATGCTGCACTGGGTTGCTGGCGATGCTGATTGCTGACTTGTTGTCACATCACAGCTTCATCTTGGCTCCCTGATCTAGCTTCAGCTCCATCAACATACTCTTCAGCCACAACTACTCCGTAACTCCCAAGGCCATAGCTCTGTACTCTGCCTCAGCTGTCGATCTCGCCACCATCGACTGCTTCTTGCTCTTCCACGAGACCAAGTTGCTTCTTACAAAGATGTAGTATCCTGAAGTGGACCTCCTGTCATCAGCACAACTAGCCCAATCAGAGACACAGTAGCCCTCAATCCTCACATTACCATTCTTCCTGAATATCAGCCCTTTCCCAGGGGTACTCTTCAAATATCTCAGGATCTGGTACACTGCGTCCATATGATTCTTCTTCGGATCATGCATGTAGCGACTCACCACGCTCACTGCAAAAGAGATATCGGGATGTGTGTAACTCAAATAGATCAACTTGCCCACTAATCTCTGGTATCTATCGCGATCAACTGGTTCTCTAACCTCAGTACCCAGCTTGAACCTCTGGTCGATCGGTGTAGCTGCAGGTTTGCACCCCAACTTCCCTGTCTCTGTGAGAAGATCCAGTGCATATTTCTTTTGAGAGAGAACAATCCCCTCCGCTTCTCGAGCTATCTCGATCCCAAGAAAGTATCGCAACAAGTCAAGATCTTTCACTTCGAACTCCTTACTCAACCTCACTTTGAGTTGGGCAATCTCCTTCTCATCATCCCCTATAACAATCATATCATTCACATATACAACAAGCATGGTAATGTGGCCTCCATTTCGTCGAAAGAACACAGTGTGATCGACGTTGATCTGTTGGTACCTCATACCTATCATAGCTTTCCTAAATCTGTCGAACCAGGCGCGAGGAGACTGCTTCAGTCCATAGAGAGACTTCTTCAATCTGCAGACCTTGTCCACTGTCTGATCTGTGTCAAATCCCGGTGGTATCTCCATGTACACCTCCTCCACTAGGTCCTTATAAAGAAATGCATTCTTCACATCTAGTTGGTGTAGCTTTCATCCATCATTCACTGTCAGAGAGATCAAAGTCTGAACAGTGCTCATCTTCGCCACAGGTGCAAAAGTCTCATCATAGTCGATGTCATATGTCTGACTGTACCCTTTTGCCACCAGGCATGCCTTGTAGCGCTTAACCTGTCTGTCTGGATTCTGTTTCACAGTGAAGACCCAATTGCATCCAACTGCTCTTTTCCCCTCCGGTAGCTTCACTAACTCCCATGTGCGGTTTTTCTCGAGAGCCCCTAGCTCCTCGTGCATAGCCGCTTTTCACTTTGGGTCCTTAGCAATCTGCCAATTGTTAGGTAAGGTAACAGAGTCCAAAGATGTAATGAATGCTCCATGTGCAGTAGATATGTTAGAATATGAGACAAACTGGACATGATCCTAACCATATCTATCAGGAGGATTTCTCGTATTGTACGAGTAGTCCTTCGTACTGACATTGGTGTGGGAGGAGTAATGAGAGGAATGATATCACCTTGGTGGGAGGATTTTGGTAGTGGTGTATGTGTCTCATGAGTCGGGGTAGACCAAAACAAGGGACTTGGCACCAGTGGTACTGTAGGTACTGTTTGCTCAATCTGCTTCTCCTTTCTATTATAGGTAAGTAACTCCACCTGAGCCGTGGGCCTAACACCTCTTGTCTCCTTCTCCTCTTCTTCATTCTCCTGCTCCTTCTCAACCAATTCTTTCTCCCAAGGAATCGATACAGAAATCGATTTCTCCACATTGTTCACCGACCTCTCACCATTCTCCCCCTCTCGCTTCATACTTCCAGTATCAGGCGAGTCATCAACGGATGAAGTTACCTCTCGGGTGTAATATGGCTCGAGCTCTCAAAAGTGCACATCCATGCTCACAAACAGCCTCTTCTCCATCGTGCTTCAGCAAATATATTCCTTCTGTGTAGCATAATATCCCACAAAGATGCACTTTACCGCTCTAGGGTCAAGCTTCCCGACGGATGGCTTGTTGTCCTTCACAAAGCACACACCGCCAAATACCTTCAGTGGATGAATCCCACCATTATCTCCCTTCAACGTCTCACACGGAGACTTCCAATCCAGCACTTTCGAGGGCATCCTGTTGATTAACTGAGCTGCGATCAACACTGCTTGCCCCCATAATGTTTCTAGGACATTCATGGAGATCATCATGCTTCTAGCAACCCCTAAAAGATGTCTGTTCTTCCTTTTCGCTACCCCATTCTGAGCTGGTGTGTATGGACATATAGTCTGGTGTTGTATTCCCTGAGCTGATAAGTATTCCTCAGACGCTCTGTTGGTATATTCTGTCCCATTATCAGACCTCAATACTTTCACCACTGTCCCGTATTGAGTCTGAACATGCTTGTGAAAGTCCTTGAAGCAACCAAACACATCACTCTTGTTCATCAAATATAACCAAGTAACACAAGCAAAACAGTCAATGAAAGACACAAAATACTTATATTCATTCATAGAACTCGTGGAACAAGGCCTCCAAACATCAGAATATATCAGGTCAAATCCACAAGAACTCCTATGACCAAAACCAAATACGAACTTCTAGTAAGCTTTCCAAGCTCACATGCATCACACACCAGTTTCTGTTTATTTGCTTTCTCAAATAAGGATGGATACAACCTACCCAAAACACTGAAGGAAGAATGTCCTAAGCGCTGGTGGTGGAGCATCAACACGTCCTCAACACTCATCTCAGGTCCTCCTACTCCTGCCCTTTTTACCACAGACACCAAAGCTGAGTTCAGCCCCTCACGATCCAAGTACCACAGTCCATTACTCTACGTGCCAGTCCCAAGTCTCCTTCCTGTCCCTTTCTCCTGGAAGATCACCTTGGGAATATAACAAAAACGATACATTTTAGTTGGAGGATAATGACACTAATGGACAAAAGATTTACTGGAAAGGAGCATGCAAAACATTAGACAAAGTTATAGAACCTGTACAATTAACGGTATCCTTATTAACCACAGGCTGAAATGTACCATCAGCTGTCTGGATGCTATCTGCTAATGCTAGGTGAGTGTATGATGAGAACTCACTAGCATTGCCTGTCACATGTCGAGACGCACCGGAATCGACTATCCATTCTGATAATCTAGTGGGAGATATAGAAACAAGAGCATATGTGTCATTAGTACCTCTGGTCGGATGAGCATAAATAGCGGTGTTGCCTCTGTAGAAGACCGAAGTGAATGCCTTCTCAGTCCCACCCTTCTTGCCACCATCACCAGCTGCTCTCTGCTTCCTCTCAAGTACTTCCAAGAGCGCCTGATCCTCCTTAGTGAAGACCACACCTGCTAGGTTCTTTCCCTCTGCCCGATCGCCTCTCTCCGCCTTCACCAAGCTCGTCACCCCTAGTCCATTTCTGGCCGCCCTCATAGCCACCATTTCCTCCACTTCAAAAAATTCTCTCTCTCTTCTCTCTAAAAAGGCAGCCCAAATTTCTTCTTCTTCTACAACTCTTCTTCTTCTACAACTCTTCTTCTTCTCAATAACGGGAGACTACAGCACAGACTCAGCCAACCCCAGGCGGCGCCTCGTGGCTCTCTGCGGCACTTCAATAGCATTCTTCGGACGCTTGTAACCGCTACCGCTCTCGAGTTTGGAAGCAACCACCTTCTCAATCTCTTCCTCCAGAACACTATCTTTAGCCTTCCCAGTCCTCCTCAGATTCGAGTCAGCCACCGCCTCTTCATCTCCTCCAACCATCACCTCCCTATTCCTTAAAGATCTGGTGGTAGGCACAACAACAGAAATGCCCTTCTTCTCCTTGACATTCTGTCGAACACCTTCTGTGCCATCACCTGATTTCTTCATCTTCTTTACAACAAAAGAAAAATACCAAAACCATCAAACCCGAAACTCCTCCATGCTACTCCTCCAAGATCTCGAGCTCCACTCCTGAAATCCGACCACAACTCTGGTCTTGACTCCTCCACTCCTCTCCTCCCCATCCTTAACTCAACTCTCCAATCCCGATTACCCTCTCCATATCTATCAGCGCGCGGCTACAGAGAGGGTAGCAGCCTCCGAGCGCATCTGGCATGGCAGGTGCCGGCGGGCGCTGGGACGTGCTGTGATGCGCAGGCTGCGGGGTGTGTGGGACGCGGGTGGTGGTGACGGCTAGGGTTTGGGTGGTGGTGACGACTAGGGTTTTGGCTCTGATACCATATAGAATAATTAGGATAGAAATTGCTTATCTATTGATTAATATCTCTTGGGCTTATATAGGGTCATACAATAAAACACTCTTACAAATAAGACCCTCACAAGTTCATATATCTCAACAGGTCCCAACCCCTATGTTTCTATTTATATGTATGTATATGCAATGTATACATGCAAATGTCTATAGACAGGGAGAGAGAGAGAGAGAGGGAGGGAGGGAGGGAGGGAGATGTCTGGCTATAGAAGAGCAATTTTGATCCTAAGCTCCTAACATCCGACACACATAAACACATACATACATACATTAATTAATATGTATGTATATGTGTTGCCGGATGTTAGGAGCTTAGGATCAAAGTTGCTCTTCTATAGACAGATATCTTCTACCTTCTTTTGTTAATAATTAGGGGGCACTAATTCATCTCAGTTGGCTTTATATGAACTATTCCATGTAACGTATTATATTGGTTATCAACTGGCTCTGCTTGAAACATCCTTATTGTTTGTGTGACACATACCTGTGCATTACCTATTTGTTGCAAATATTTAGGGAGTAATTTGTCCAAAGAAATATCACAATATGTTCTAATTTCTCCCTTTTTCTTGTTCCACTTTTTCAGTATATACCAGAATCCAGCATTATTTCAGGCAGCATCTGTGGCCTTTTTCACCTCTTGCCGTGTGATATCAAAGTTCCTATAAGAAGGCTCTGTTATGATGTTCAGCTATTTCGTGGTGCCTAGAAGTCTCTGTCGTGAAAATTTATTTGCTTTACATTCAGGAAAAAGAAAATGGAAGGTTGAGCTTTCTCAGTACTTGTAATCTTTGTACATTTATCTGCCAAATATTGGAGGAAATCCTCTACTGAGCTGCTCTAAGAAGTTTCTATTCTTCAACCATATGTACATAACTACATACTTGTGGATATATGTAGATGCTTCTCAAACTGCTACGTTCACTGTGAAAATAACTGTATATTATCTTGTTCCTTTAGTTCACATGGTACTAATTATTCCTAATAGAAGATCAAGGCTCGATTATGGAATTCAAAATTTATCTCTTTATTTAATGTAGTGCTGGTCAAAGTTTTTACCTTACATGGGAAAAGAATCCACAGATAGTCTTCTGCAGATAATTATATCATGAGGGTGAAAGATTACTGACAGGCGTCTTCCATGTATGTTATAGTTTGTGACTGAGATAAAGTAGCGATGTTACGACCAAGTTGACATGTCACAATCTCGTTCATGTGTAATTTTCCCTGTGTAAATTTCCCTATAGAGTTATAAGCATTTTGCCGTGCTCATGGGGGTGAGTCTTACATGTAGAATTAGTAAAACAGAGCAGATAGTGTGGATTGAACCCACGCCATTTGCTTGGAACTACGGGTCTGTTTTTTTTTTTTTAAATTCTGATTTATTTGGTCTCTACAGATTTCTTATTTAGTCAAATGTAACTGCTTTTATATTGAATTGAACAGAATTTTTTTGAGATGTTGCTTCTTCTTTTCTATTTTTATATATACTCTACTTTTTATGGATACAAATGGTTTATACGAACAACTTATACTGAAAATTAGATAATCTGAGCTGGAGCTTTTCTTTCAAATAACTTGAAACTTAAAAAAACTCAAAATAAGAGGGTCGATGACTTTTATTTGAAAAATTGAAATTCAAAATCAGACAATTTAACTTCCAGCCTATCCTTTACAATATTCCCATTTATTTATAATATTCTAAGAGAAAAAGAGAAAAGGCGAAAGTCGGCTTGCCACCTGAGTAGGTGGACAGTTTTTATTTTTATTTTTAGGGAGTTATTTGTAATTTTAGAATTTTAAAGGGGGTAGTTGATAATTTTCTAACCTTGAAAAATCCTTTTATATAGAAAGAGCTTTGACTAATGGTGTCTTTGGGAGATGACTAAGGAAAGGGAAGGAAGGGAAAATTTTGAGGTGAGTAACATATATTTTTGAGGTCATCATAATAGATAGTGATACATATATTGCTTTTCATAATTATGGATGCTTGAGTGGGTTAGTTGGCACTCTGTAATGAGACCGCGGGGGGCTACACTCAGGGTAGTTAGTTGGTATGCTGCAATGAGACCGCAACAGACTACACTCCATTGTGCATCATTGTTTTCCAGAATAGGGTGATATGCATATTTCCGCAAAGCGACTAAGTAAGGTGGTGATGTCACAGGATACTATGAGCGCCTTACAAAACATCGTTGTTTCAGATAGAGTATTACACAAATTGCATTCATGCTCCCATGTTAGGTACCTAAGAGTAGAGTATAATGTTGAGGTTATCATACATGGCATATTCGATGCGAGTTCCTTTTACCGGATTATTATACATATGATTGCGCCACCTACCCGAGGGTAAGGCGAAATATTTGACATGACTTGTACTGATGATGTTTGGTATAGTATTGTCTTTCGTTTATTGTTTATTTCATAGGATTGGGAGTTAGGTATTTAGTGATTCACAATTTGAGATATGAGGTATATACATGAGAGTTTTCTTGTTTGGATTATTTCACTCGACGTACTCATTCCCGTGTTGTGGATCTCTAAATATCAATTTTCGCTTAGTTCAGGATAGATGATTATATATATATATATATATATATATATATATATATATATATATATATATATATATATATATATATATATATATATATATATATATATATATATATATATATATATATATATATATATATATATACATATATATATATATATATATGAGATTAATGGGTATCCTTGTCATAGGAGGGGATTTCCTCCTTGACGCCTCTAAAATCACATGATTGAGCGACATTGTGGATGATCTGCTCCGTTGAACTTGATCTACATATTCTAAAACCCCAACACACCAAGTTTGGCGTCATAGGAGGAAATCCCCTCCTATGACAAGGATACCCATTAATCTCTCTCTCTATATATATATATATATATATATATATATATATATATATATACTAACTTGTATTTTCATATATACTTTTTTCCCTCTCCCCCTGGGGACGGTGGAGATGATCTCGCAAGCGTTTTGACGCTCGTAGTTTTCCCTCTTTTCAGGCAGCGAGTCAGACACACGAAGAGTCGCAGGTTGATGGAGTTTCGAAGTAGCTCCTATCATTATTTATTTGTAGTAGTTATTTAGAGATCCACAGTAATTATGATTTACTTTCGGGCATTTAGAGTTGTATTTCATTTTGTAAAGGCCGAGTGCCTTAGTACTATTTTATTTGACTCTATGTATTGAAATACTTCACATTGGTTTTAGTTTATGAGTTATACTTCATTTTACTTAGTTGGAACATGATTATATTATTATTGGATTCTCTCATTTCCTTTATCATGCCCATATTACTATCATCTTTACCTTATCTGCTTTGTATCTACACTTGTTTATTATTGATTCCACTAGAGAGATATTACTGTGTGGGTGCATGACAGGTTTGACATCCTTGGGTTCACCTTGGGCTGCAACATTGTGTGAAACCAGGAGCATCACAGTGAGGACACGTTACGCCAATTTGGTCAAGTGTACATGTGAAGACGTAGGACAGATCAAAGGGCGACGCGTGACGATGAAGCCGACACTTCTCATAGCACGACACATGCTGATGGAGCCGGCTTCTCAGCCTCATACACAACTAGATACTCAGATCATTGAGGCTCATTAGCATGGACAGAGGGGGCGGGATGAAGGGGAAGAGTGAGGGGAAGGGGTAAGAGAGGGAGAGGAATGAGAGGAGGATTTTTTGGATGTATATGTAATTTAAATATATCATTTTGAATTTTAAGAACGATATGGTTAGATTGTTCAAATTTGTTACTTTTGTGGATCGATTATTGTTTATATATGTGATTTTCGTGTGTAATTGTTTGATTCATGGTTGAATTTTATGAATATTATTGTAATTCAATATATATCTGCAAATTTCATATTTATGGTTTTATTTTGATGTATATTGTTGTGAATGAGGCGAAAATTTCGTGTATATTGTTGTGAATGAGGCAAAAATTTTAATGTATATTGTTGTCAAATTTTAGGTATGTATATGAGAAACTTGCACCAATTTTGTGCATGTTTGGGGCAAACCTGCAACTCCACAGAATTTCAAATCCCGTTGAGTTGCAGGTTAGCTGGCCAGAGAGCGAGGCTCTCTGGAGGTTGGCCTGCAAACTTCACGGGATTTGAAATCCCGTAAAGTTTAATCTTCATGGGATTTCAAATTATGTAAAAATTTTGCTCCCTTAACCACTTCGCTAACAAATGGCTTAAACTTCATGGGATTTCAAATCCCGTGAAGTTTTTGAACAATTTTCGTCAATTTCAACCCAGTTTCAACCAACTGGCTAAAACTGGGTCGAAATTGACGATTATTTTCAAATGAGATCAATTTTTAAAAATATGTTTCTAAAAAGGTCTAAAAGAAAAATTTGTCCTTTTTTGTGCATTTAGGAAAACCACCAATTTTTCATTATGTACAAAGGAGGAATAATTGAGGGATATGTAAAGATGTGATGTTCTATACCTAATCCTCTTCAGGAATTTTTTTTTCACCGTTCCACACGCAAGACTCAACTAATGACAACCAAAAATCCTCGTCATATCAATTGCGTATGCGTGACATGGGCAAGAAATATTGACGGATTCATATAATTAAGGGCTCCTTTGGTTTGCCAAAGCATAGGGAATAGGAAATAGATCAAAGAAGTAACTTCTAAATTTATAAAGTAGAAAGTAGTGAAAGTACTACTTTATTTGTTTGTTTCACATAATTTTTAAAGTAATAAAAATAGTAGTTTTTACTCTTCATTCTATTTTTTTTGTTTGGAATAGCAATGAAAAATTATTAAGTAACTAATACGAAAATATTAGTAAGAAAGATTCTTTATTTCCTAATTAATACACATTTCACCTACTTTTGGACTACTTCTAAACCAACCTTAAGGGGATGAAAAATGTTTAGAAAGTAGGAATGACATGTAGGCACCATATAAGCGTTTAAAGAAGTATCGAAAGTATATTTTTTAGAGAAACAAACATATTTTTTTGCTTGGAAGTATAAAAAATAATATCTACTTCCTTTATTTCAGCTACTTCATAATTACATACCTCTGTGCAAGCAAACAAACAAGCCTAAGCATCACATACATGGGTAAGTGGACATGTAAGAAATGTCGTTTTTGAATCTTTATTACGTACATTCCCCTTCATGGTCTCATGCAAGGAAGATAACGTCTTGCTCCTGCTTTCATCAATAAAGTTGGTTAATCAACATAATCGTGATGGAGAATCCTTTCAGTTCCCCTAGCGTTGAGGTCGACATATCAACAGAAAGGCTGCTGAACACGATCATAGCTCAAAAACACGTTGAATTTTAAATTTCCATCTTCACCTACTAATACATTACGTATGCGAAAGGAGAAGAGTACATCAGATATCAACACAATAATACTCATTATTAAGCATAAATAGTCAAAATAGTTCATATTTCAGTTTTCATCGATAAAGTTTATGAGCCGATAAATACAAAGTTACCAGATGATACATATATTAAACATCCCTCTTCTTTCAATTTCTCACGGGTGATGGATCGAAGAGCCATTTCCCAGAATTTCATGTTCTCAATCAAGCCTTTTCAGCTTCACTTATTATGCATGATCCTTGGTTAGATATGTCTACGCTGGTGTTTAATTCTTGGGGGGAAGAAGTCCTATTGCGACTCCTCCATAGAAAATCATCAAGGAAGATAGGAGAAATATGACATGTCTTCCAGCACAAATCTTAAACTGATTATTATTTTTATCGAACATGTGGCCTCATGTTTTTCTAGGAGACTTGTCGCAATCTCCTGCATCCCTATTTCCATAAAGGTTCCTCTAGAGAATATTTTACCTAGAATCAAGTTGGGTGCCTAAATCTCACCTTGGTTGTGTTTTCCACACGGACTCTTTTGTACCAGCTAAAAGTAGCTTCTACTGCTTCAGAACAAACCAATTCAAATTCCATTATTATCCGTATGTTTCGTCAAAAAAGCTTGATATTGGCCACTCTTGTAGCAGATCCCACTGAAGATCTATGGTTGTCCATACTGGATGATGGTATGATAATATCATTGATCTTTGAAGGCAATGCATTAGCTCTTGACCTCAAACTGCCTGCAGATTCTAATGCCCGTGACGTTTGGAGGGCCATCTCAGCATGTAATTGGAGACATCTCATTGCCATCTAAAATGGAAGAAAAAACAGTTAAGAGAGAAGAAAAATTACGTTGATGGAAGTGCATTAGTGTGCACCTTCTGTGTCAACTAATGAGCTAATAAAAATACAACTAAATAGGGAAAATTTATAATTACATGTAACCTACAAATTAAAAGCAACAATAAACAACAAATACATAATTAGTTTGATCGGTGCATCAAATATAAGGGAAAGGTCATTTGAGATACTTAATGTTAGCATTAATCAATTAGAACATTGTGTATAAGGACATACTTTCTACTTCAGGCTAAATTAAAATATGTGAATTGGTTAAATGCAAAAAAAACATACTTGAAAGCAATTAAATTCTTGCATAGTTTTCAGTAGATAAGACATTAATGTTCCTTGACATCAGACGATGAATCTTAGCATCTTATCCAAATTGAAAAGAAAGACTACAGAAGAAAGAAACTAACTTAAAAAAACCTGCTACAGAGATTGGTGTTTAGCCAGATCACCACTGGCTCTGTATTACCAAGTAAACTCGACCATAAACTTTGGCAACAAAAGCAATAAGCATGATTGATAGGCTGGAACCAGAATCAACAAAGAATTTCCATCAGGAGAAATAATTACATATAATATTGTTACTGTACAAACAGTTGGGAGTTAACATAAAGTACTTTGTAAACTAGACCCTCCTTCAATATTTTCAACATAAAATAGTTACGAAGATACATAAAGTGACCGTAAAGAACACTGATCATATACTAATATAGACACAAACAGTTCTTATTTTTCTCATTGGGTTTAACTATGACTTTAAAGTTGAAAGCAATTCCCTGGAACAGGTCTATCAGCTTTTGAGGCCTATTGATAGTTCAGTGTGGAACGGACTAATCCCTACTAGTTATGACTTTTGAGAAAAGAAATGGAGGTTTAGGCTTGTCACACCCCAAGCTCGTGACCAAGGTTATCGATAGTGGATAGCGTCGCGTAGCAGTGAGGCATCGCTAAGGCTATTTGGGGCTATTGCGGCAAAACAGCGGTAAAAAAGCGAAAAATCAAATAACGGTCTAATTTAGATATGTGTAAATACTAAAAAAAGAATAAAGAATAATCTAAAAAATTTAAAAGTGCATATTTGATGATTTAAAGATATCCTAAACATGAAATAGACATGTAATCATCACATAATACCAAAGACGACCGGAGGAGAAATCAAAGAGTCATCGTCTTCTCGATGAGCCAAAATTTAAAAGTGCATATTAGATATAAGATGTCGTGAATACCTTCCTCCCGACTTTTGCAGTTAAACATTACCGGACAAAACTAATGTCTTTCAGATTTGAAAGCATGGAATGAATTTTTACTTCCAATGGAGAAGTGTAATAATTATGTCTGAAGATATCTGTTGTGTTTTTAGCAAGCAGTAGGCCCCCAGGCCTCCCAAATTATACAATCAAGCAAACCGTCAAGTGCACATATATATTAAATTTCTGTTAAAGAGAGTGCAATTTTATAGTCTCCTCATCTATCAGATACTCCACCTAGGCACTAGAAGTACATCAGAATTTCTCACTGACATCTCCACAGAACCAACAGCAGTTTTCTCTGCTTCTTTCCCTTTCTTCACCATCTTTTTCTCCTTTTACATTTTCTCTGTATTTCCATTTTCACTCTCTTCAATGATTTTTTCCTTCTTTCTTCTCCCTCTTCTTCACATTATCCCCCATTTATTCCAACTTTTCTCCTTCTAAAAGAACCCCTATGATGGGTAACACCGTAACAGAGGTGGGAAGAATGATAAAACCAAAAAGCAAAAGATGGGAAGAAAAGAAAGAAGAAAGCTGAGAAGAATAGAAGAAAAAAGACGTGGAAAAGAAGAGGACAACTGAAATAAATGAGTGAAGTTTGAAAAAACATTCAATGGAAGGAGTTAAATTTCAATTGTGAGTCCAAGGATGATAGCAAATGGATTTCCTGCAAAGAGGAGTCAAGCAGATATGCATTAGGATCACTTAATGAAGTCAAAAGTAAAAGTAAACTGTACTGCAGAGAACATGGAGTTCTGGAGTGACTAACGCTTTGTGATTATTCTGTGTTATGGCATTGGTGATTACACAATCGTCATTGGCTTTTCCAACATAACGAAAACTAATAAAATCAGAAACTAGTTTTCTAACTGGGTGTTTTGTCAGTTACAATACATTTATGTATAAGAAAACTCCGAAAGTTCGATAACTGGTAGGTAAGTATGTTTGTTCAACATCTATTTTTAGGCTTTTTGTATTATGTTTAGGCTTATTTGTAGAGAGATTAATGTATACTACTATAAAAAGAGGATTGGGGTTTTTAAACTTTTCGTTTCCTTTTTTGCCCTCACAAATTTTAATAAATTCTAACTATGTCATTATCTCTAATTAATCTTTCATTAAATAAATATAACCACTTATTAATTATGCACCTCCCCACCTTCCTAAATAATTATAATTGTTAATAATATTATAACTATTAATTGTGTAATAATATAATAATAATATAATTTATAAAATAAGTATACACGATTATTAATAGTAACCAATTAAATTATAATTATAATAATTATTTATGAATTATAATAAAATAGTTAAAATAATAGTATACATAAAATAATATATTACTAAATACTATTAAGAATTATACAATAATTCAAAGAGCAATAAAATAAATAGAGTAAATGATTAATCTCATAAATAATGTAGTTATTTTAATAATATCATATAAATTATGAATTACACTATTTATTTAGTATTATATTATTAAATAAATTAAATAAATAATTTAATATTATTTTTAGAATATTTTCTCAAAGATTATTACATGATACTGAATAATCTATACTTAGTAATGATTGATCTACGAAAAAATCATTGAATATTAATAACAGTACTATTAATTGTTAATGATAGTATAATAAAAAATAAAAAGTTATAAAGTATTTATAGTACTAAAGTATTTAAGAGCATAATTAAAAAAATTAAATTAGATAAGTATTTTATAGTATCTAGATAGTATAATTATTTCACCAGTATTTATTGAGCTAAGAATTATAATATTAAATAAAGTAAATTACAGTAAATCCCCATGAACTTTCATTATTTTACAATAAATAGACTCTATGAACTTTCGAAATCACACTAAACCCCTAATAACTTTTGTAGAAAGCCCCCAATATCTTTTAAATAAATTACACCAAACCCCCAATAAGTTTCAAAATGCCTTTGTATGCCATTTTTTGGTTCTACTTTATTGGGATTATCTGCAAAATTTAGAAAGTTATTGGGAAGTTTTCTTTAAAACATAAAAATTATTAGGGCTTTAGTATGATTTTAAAAGTTCATAGGGGCTGAAAGTTTATAAGGGTTTAGTATAATTTACCATGTTACTGGCATTAAGTGTAACTATCCAGGGAATATTTATAAAAAGCTAACAAGATCAATACAGCTTAGTTAATTTAGGGTTAAGTTAACAACTTTCAAATTGCAGGGACATATTTAAGAGAACGTATAGATCTGACAGACTTATTTAAGAACAATTGTAAATTTGGGGAACTTATTCAAAAAAAGATTAGTGGTGGGCAACCTTCAATTATAATAACTACACAATAATAATTAATTCATACATTTCCTTTTAAGCAATCTTATTATAAAATTTTATTTATTAACACATAATTTTACTATTCAATAAAAGTTCAAAACTTTAAAACATGCACGGTCACGTGCAAAGAACGTGCATTATACTAGTTGCATTAAGCAAGCGCCTGCATGTGTGGGCGCGCATGCGTGTGCATGGGTGCGTGTGTATATTTTACATGAGTAGCAAGCATTACTTATGTAATAAACTAGGATTTGTTTTTAAATTTTCACTTAATACAACAAGACATTAAAAATTAAGAACTAAAAGATCTCCTAGTTGTTCTAGTCAGGCATCTAAGCACCTTTTCTATTAAATAAGTTCCTAAGCTTTATCCAGAATCATGAGCTAACTGACGCCTTGCCCTTTCCCAACATAGAAAAAAGTAGAAGAATGTCTAAATGACAAAATGACAAACTGGTCACTTCCTAACGGACCAAATAGGCTTAAAAGAAGAAGCTCATCAAATTTGGACTTTGAAGACTACTGACACTTACCATTGTGCATTCTGTGTCAGGGTCAGATTCAGTAACATGAAGGACCCATTTACGGATCCATTCAAGCCCATTCGAAATTTCTTGGTTGCCTTCAATTAGAGCAGAGGCCACATATGACGGATGTAGAGCCACCAAAATACATGAAGCAGCAAAAAGGACAGACCTCCTCACATATGCCTCTGCATGATGCGATACATCTCTGCGAAGAATACAAAGCCAAACATCATGAACAACATACGTGGCAGTAAATATACAATTTTAGTTCATAGATAGCAAATGTTTCAGTGTATACGAGTGATTCAGCAAATATTTTTCCCTTATCAAGAAGTAATCGAGCATAGCAAAAAGATGAGTTCTGGCATCCACATCAATAACACCATTACTTGCTAACCTATCAATTTGAGAAAGAAAAGGCTAGCATTTCATGACTTATTTATAAAATGCTCAATATCACCTAACACTTCCACTGGTGCTGGGCATGGGTTCAGATTTTATGATTTATGGATCAGTTACACACTAAGAATCATTCAGTTAACAGAAAACATTGCTCAATAAGTTGCAAATTTTCAATACTTCAGACAGCATCAGGACAGGTTAATGATACCTAGATCTTAACATGTCGAGGAGGGCTGGCGCAAGTGCTGACGCTTCAGGATGCATAGCTGCACATTTCATACAAACACCAAGCATGTAGATTAGTTTCCCAAGAACAATAAAATCCCTGTTCAGCAAATCCACACCATGTCTTCTTTTGTCAAACCCTTGCATGGCAGGGAACATAAAAGCAGCAGCATACAAAGGAAACTTATTCTTTGTCAATTCCAACTGGGATTCTTTTTTTGTTCCAAGGGCCCATCTCCGTGATTTGCCTTTCTTAGTTTGATCAGGTCTAGAAGGAAGTTCCCTCTCATATCTGTGAGACCAACTTAAAACACTTCTTGTTTCTGACACTTCCTTCCAAGGGCCTACTCCAGGAGGACCTCTACTACTAGGAATGAACCACGGCTGTCCATCTGAAAGGTTAGATACCAAATCCCGTTTTTGCACCTTTGTTTGTATGATTTTGGTATCAGCAAGTTCCTCTGCTGCCTCGGTCATGACATCAAGAATCAAAATGCGTTGGCTGACATCAACATTTGGTGAGTACAATAACTTTGTTATAACATCCAATGATTCAAAAGGGCATGTGACAAGTAAGGCAATTAAAGCTTTTTGTCTCTTTCCTTCAGCAGAATCTTCCTTTCCTTCAATTGTGACATCAGAGCAACGAACATGCACTAATGCCCTCACAAGATCACTTGAAATATGAGGAAGTTCATCCGGTAATGCTCGTATTAGATGTTCTGCAACATCAAGTGCTCTTTCCACCTATAAATAAAAGGACAGTAGAAGATGAATTAGATGAGAAAGTACTGTTATTTAGCTGTTCAACGAAGGGGAGAAAAACATAGGCAAATTATGACATTAAGTGAAGGTTGTATATTTAGGGAAAATTCACGTACACCATCTGGATCATCGGCTTTTCGTAAAGCTACACTTATATCAGCCAATTGGGAGAACTTTTTCTGGAGATCTGTATCATCATCAGAAAGATCGTATGGCTGTAAAGATGAGTCGTCTGAAGCTTCAGAAGCTTCGCTTTCAAAATCATCCTCTTCGCTGGGCAAACCTTCACTGCTGAGTATTGTGCGATTGATGATCTTACTAGAATCAACTGACCTGGAGCCCTTAAATTCAGCATCTTGTGCAATTTTACTTGTCAAACCCTTCTTCCTCTTATCCTCAGCTACAATATTATCTTTCTTACATGAAGCAGATTCTGAATCATGACAAATTTCAGCAACATCGGGAGCACCTAGTCGCCTTTTAGGTTTGGGAATAATTCCAAAGTCCCAGTTAACAGTATCAGAACACTCATCATCAAGATAAAGGGGATTTTTTGGATCCACAACTTTAGAAAACACCAAGGCAATAGAGCTTGCCATTTTCCGAACCAAATGGATTGGACTCTCTAGCCTACCTACACAGAAGAATGGAAGAATTCATAAGCATACAATGGCCATTTTATGCAATAATAAATATTGAGCATTACTATTTGATATAGTAAAAGAATAGTACAACTAACTCCTTGTAGAATTAGATGCAAGACATCCTTAGTTGTTTCGAGTTCTTCTTTAGTCATTTTCTCTAAACAGAAACCAACAGCAGCAGTTATATCTGAAACATTTCAGGAACTACAAAACATAAGGAATTCTGTAGGAGTATATGCATTATAAATGACTTCTCTTCAATAAGACTAATATTAACAACATAAAGGATACATGCTTGTTGCTCCATCGGCGTTGACTGCACAAATTCAGATTTGCTCCAAATGACAACCAGACGTCGTACAGTGTCTAGGAATCCCTTTGACTTTCGATCTTCCATCCTAGTGTCAACAAATGGCGGGCATTCAAGGACTGCAAACTGAATGATCCATCTCAGGCAATATATAGGCAACACTTTCCAAAGTAAAAACTTCTCAATGAACATGACCCTGAAAAGGAAAAGAATCATCTAAATATATATTCATGAAGACCAAAAAGGGCAAGGCTGCAATGTTTCCTAGGTGCAAAAGATAATTGGTATATACTTCTTCACAAACTGCCGTGCTTGTCATGAACAAAGAACAAAATTTAAAAAATCCACTTTAAGCATGATTTGTGTGGGTGTGTGTGAAAGAAATCAGCAATGAGTTCGCACCAAAACAAAGTCTAAATGAATGGCAAAGACCAAGAATATAGAGAACAATGAACTCTCACACAAAACCTAATTAATTAGTCTAATATGAAAATTGTGCTGGAGAATGAGAGATGAATAGTTACACAGAGTAACAATTGCTAGGATTGTGCCAATCAAACATCATGGAAACCCTCCACAAACACATGTATAAGTAATAAGCGTAGCACATATATAATGGAAACTGTGGAACTAGTTACTACAGAAGATAGCAAAAGAACTTCTACTAGAATAGATTTTGTAGTAACAAATCAGTGGGAACCAGATAATTCAAGAGCTCGTTAAAAACCATATAAAACATTTTTATTAGCCTAGAGTAAAGGTAGTCTCCTTGTCAAAATATAAACTCATGAAAAGAAACTAAAATATGAATACAACCTACCAGACATATATAGTTAACAACAAACTTTACCAAGGTTGAACAACAAAGAACCAAGTGTAAACTACTTGAAACTTTCACGCATAGTGATAGTCAGGTAAGGACACCACGACTACAAAAACAAACTCAGGAGCTCGTTCTTTACAAGTTCCATGATGGACTAGAGAAACATATGCTTAAAATCATATCAAAGCACATAAGGAAAGTGCACCAAGCCACATGCAAAATGAAAACGAAAAAAATCATCAACATGCTAATAGAAGAATAAAAGCAAAAAAACCTAGGAGTGGCCTTCACATGTACTGATGCACGCTTTTCTTATTGTGAGGTTCGGAATGTATGCAATGCTTACTAAAACAAATAGGAGTCTCTATCCTGGAATGTATTTCCAACAAATACTTGTCGGTGTCAGTACAACTAAGAGGCAAAAACAGGATAATTTCTTATCAACATGATATATCATTTATAGTCCCTCCTTAAACTGTAAAGTTACCTCATCTAACTAAAACATAATACAGTACAAAACCACAATAATATAACTATAATGCTGTATAACTAAACTAAACAATTTTATCATAATGAAATTATATATGTAACTCCCTAGGACTTTCCGACATTAGTGTTATTATTGCAATAAGGAGTAAGGACGTGGGTTTAACTAAGTACAGAACCAAGCAAGACAAAATCGTTAAACCAAATTGATCTTGAATTACAATAAATCTCAGTTTATGAGACACATAGGCTTCAGGTTTTCCTACTTTGGATCCAAATTAACAAAAAAAAATTATTGGATACAAACTTTTTCCTTTTCCTATTACCGGGCCAAGTGAGGTACTTTCTAAAATTTTCTATTTACTCTTTTCTCTTCCTTCATTCCCTATTTATCTCTCTCCAGCAACACCTCCTCCCTTTCTCTCAGTCACATGTTCTCCCCCTTTATCAGAATAGATATCTTTATGTACAGCTCACAATTTCATGGATCTCTGATCCTTTCTCAAGCGTCACATGGATCATGGGATCTTGGGAATCTCTGATCCTCTCACAAGATGACATGGATCTCCTGATTTCAAAGTTGGTGAACACTGCCGACAGTTCATGTCAACTTTGACAAAACAAAGCCTTTGACAACCACCTGAACCCCTCCACTTCTTCTTCCTCTTCCCGTTTAATCTATTGTATTGACATCCATTTGATCTGTTAAAGGATATATCAGAAAGAAAGAGAAGATGTATTTGTTACGTTACTATATACTTTTGTTTAGATTGGTACAATCTACTCTAAGGAACCGAATGATGCTTCACATGATTCTGACCTCTAAAGTTTTTTCATTTTTGTTATAAGGATTACGCAATTCATCATTATTTGCATTCTCACTCGCCTATGTGAAGGGTAACTTGTTTTAAGTTTGGTAGTTCCTTCAGCTGTGCAATTCCTCAAATTATTTTGTTAATGCAAGGTTACTCTTCGGTGATTTAACACTGTTGATTGTTGATACTATAGAATAGACTTTTAAGTACTTTCTCATGTCTAGAAATATTTGAACCTTCTCTAGTTTATCATCTATAGAGCGCTGGAAACGGATGGTTCTAATTTATCAATTAAATTAATTGGTTGGACTTGATAATGTAAAACAAGTCAGGTTATCTGCAATTTGGCTTCATGTCTAAACAGAATTACTGTAACTCAAACTGAATCCTCAAATTCGGTGGTGTAGTTCAGTTCTGAACCAGGTTCAGGTTTGTTTCAGTTCTGCATTCATTTGGTTCAAATTTTGGTTTTCGACTAGTACAAAACCCAATTACACCAACCATATGTTAATTTTTAATTGCGAACTGGTAGTGTCTATTTCAAAAAAAATTATCTTGATAAATCATGCAGTTTTTTAGTTCTGCATAATTTTGGTTCAAGATTGACCTGTAACTTGATAGTAGTGATTCATTCTTCTAAAAGGGTGTGCCATATTTAAAAATTGATGGCAAGAACAGAAGAGTGGATTTTGGACTCCAAACTAGTGGTTCTCTAAGAAATTTGAAAAAAATAAGGAGACTCCATCATACTCTTAGGGCCAGTTTGGTAACTCACCCACTATCTACCTTCATAGAACTAACTTGGTTAAGGCTTAAAATGCATTTGGCAAAACTAGTTTTTGAGTTCGAACAAGAGGAACTAGGTTTTCTTTGGATCACCCCCACCTTGGTTCAATCCTAATCCAGTGAAGGCCTTATCCAGATTAACGTGCAGTTGCAAAACACACCCTTTTACATGTAGATTAGTCTCGGTTTTGAAAGTTCTGATATTAAGTGTTCATTTTGAGCCTGAATGTGTTTCACTTATCTTCTTTAGAAATTAAAAAAAAGGCACACTTCAAGTTCCTCCAATTTTCGAAAGGTGGAATACAATGTCGATCTTACTTCTCTTTCGATTGAAAAGAATATATTCTGCCAGAATAATGTCACCTTAACATTACGTGTTTGCTTCTGTTTTGGACCGACATGTAGCATAATTAAACATCTACAAGTGACTCAGCAACGCAAACTTACCTCAGATTGGTGAAATATTTGCTAATTTCCAGCAGATGGAATATTCATGGTACAACTGTTACTATTTTCCAGTGAATCAGATACTTATATGGCAGCCAGCTTCTTATGGTAAAATAATTTTGCTTTCAGACTGGGAGATCACAGAATCGGTGCTGCCATTGACAACACCTGCTCTTTGATACGCAAAGGATCTGCCTAAAAAACTTATCTGCTTTATCTCAAGTTTTGCTAACAGATCCTTACCTCCTCTAGAATTCAACAGCTTGGATTTTTCTACTAAATGTCCATGGGCAGATCTTAATTCATATTAAGTTCTAAAGCTGGAATTGGTTTATAGTTCATATGATTTAAGGATTTGCTTCTATTTGGAGCATCAATGTAAAGGTGGTGCAGCACCAGGGAAATGGAAAAAGAGGAATATTTTTTTTCCCTACTAGTGTACTTATGGTTGGACCATCCATCAAGGCATGCTAAAACATTCCAGAACTGATAAACCATCGGTTTGTTTTCTACAAAATGAGGAGCAACACATTAACTATCAATTTCTGTCAATATTATTGGCATTCTTATGAGAACAGAAGATAAGGTTCACCTTCAATATATAAAGTACCTATTGAGCTCAGAAAGATATGCTTTAATACCTAGTAGGGACGTTGAACCTAGAAATCATTCTGTGCACATAGCTAAACAGGAAGTAGTGAACCTGGACGTTATTCTGTGCACATTATCGAACAGAAAGCAGTTTTATGTGCTTTGGAAGATGTCAGCATGCAATTGCCTGCCAACTATTAAAGAAGGCAAGATTAAGTGGCAAGCCATCATAACTTGATAATGACACTTGGAGGTTTCGAGGGCATTTCAAGATTGGTAATCATTAGAAGAAAATGCAATCACTTAGTGAGAAAGTTAAAAATTAAAATGAAGAATTTCAAGAGTGGTGGTGATTTTTGCTACCCAGATCAATCATCCATCACCATGGTGAGATTAAGTAAGATGTTGTTCAAAAAAAATCGAAGGATGGTTGAGATGAATTAATGGGCCATTTGGTAGCATACAACTGGAGTGATTACAGCTGCAGTTGCACGCCAGTGAGTCATTTTTGCCAGGTTGCAAGTGTTTGTTTCATTGCAAATAGATGTTGCAGTAATAACTACAATGGGAAATGCCTCTTCGGTTGCAGCCTATGATTTCAGTTGCAATGATTGAGTTGCATACAAGTGACAATTGCAAGCTACCAAATGGCCCCTAGTGTCTCTGGAAAACTATGTGATTGTTGAATTCCAATGGAATTGATAGGATATTCTTAAAACAGCTAAACAACCTGAATGCATGAATTAGATTGTTTAGCCTGATAACAAGTGGGTGGCAATATGCTGAAAGAGGGACAACAAAGGAATATGCATCTATCAGAAATTTGGGATAGCTTTAACTGAAGTTAAAATGAGCTAGAGTCCATGAAGATGGTCAGAGTATATGCAACGAAGTCCAAAGTGTGACAGTAAACCACAGTATAGAATTGTAGTGGAACGACAAGGGATAAGGTAGGAAAATGTAGTAAATAAATGTATACTAGTTCTTAATTTAAAATGAGCTAGAGTCCATGAAGATGGTCAGCATATATGCAACGAAGTCCAAAGAGTGACAGTAAACCACAGTATAGAATTGTAGTGGAATGTCAAGGTAGGGTAGGAAAAAGTAGTTAGGGTAGGAAAAAGTAGTAAGTAAATGTATGCTAGTTCTTAGTTTGATAATAGGCTAGGGCTAGAGTCCTAGACCTTATCTTGTTTAGTTCTATAAAGCTCCATCAAATCTCTTAAGGTACATCCCGAATATTTGATATAAAGACTTAGTTTGTTGCTTTTATCTTCGGCTAACATCGAAACCAGTATCAGTCTGAATAAACACGATGGGAAAAAGAAATCTAAATTGCAGGAAGAGAAGGTCTTCAATACAGTAATAAAGATCACAAGCATATCGTGAAAACTTCACTGTTACTCAACAAAAAAGATGCATATCCAGAGCTAAGGGTGGAAATGAACCAAAAAATTAATATATTCTTTGGTTATTACTCATCCAGATATTCGGTCATATTTGATTCAATAGTTCATTTAATAGTAAACAAATATTTTTTTAGTATTTGGCTCATAAATAAATAGAATTTAACCAGAGATATATATGATCCAGTTATTAAATATTCGTTATATTTTACATCCAAATTTTATAAATTTAAATCATGACATACACCCTATTAAATTATGTTTAGATGTACATTAAGCCCACAAATATAACACGATTTCAAATTGAGGTGTAAATAAATAAATAATACAATTTTGAAGGGTAAATTTAAAAATATATGTAACCTAAAAAGGTGATATACAGAAAAACCATCAACAATATCAAAGCGAAAATACAAAGTTTGCAATGAGATTCAAACACTTGACCAATTCAAACCCATGTAAAAACCTAACCATCTAAGCTAACGGTTATTCTTGAATAATCAGCGAACAGTCTACTATTTAACCGAATCAAATATGAATACATTTTTGGTATTGGACTCAAACTCGAATTTGAATTTGAATTCGAATACCTAAAATTTCGTTGAATGCAAATTCGAATATCAGCACATTCGATTTGATTCAATCATTTACCATCCCTATCCAGAGCAAAGTTGCCTAAGAATATGCAGCTTCTTCAAGTGGTCATAATATTTGAAACATTTAGAATTTCCATATTTATGCATCTAACAGACTTGGGCAAATTAATTATCCATGTTCGTTTTACGAAACATTGAGTAAAAGCAAATATAACCAACCAGTGCAACCACAGAAAAACACAAAACTAGCATCAAGGTAATGTTGCAGATTTAAAATTTATGATTAGCAAATACCAGTGCAGAAATCAACATGTTACAACTAGCATAATCACTACTACCAACTAATACTAGTAAGAATGTCAGGTCTGTCGCACAGTGGCAAGTCAAAGATAAATCTTGTCCACTGCTCACACTGCAGCCCTGATAATTTTGATTATCTTCCTTGAACTTCATGGCCAAAGACCTCAAATGTTTGAAAAAAATCAGCAAGAAGAGCTTAGCCAAGAGATGTAAAAATTTATGCAACCACCACATGTTCGGATGTAAAATTTTATGGAACTACGTGGTCCGGAAACCATTAAATTTCAAGGAGAAAAAAAGACACCAGAGTTACACTGTTGAGAAACCACTCTTCTCTATAACTGACTTCAATTATATTTCAATAACTTCATATTAATACTTTCAATTACACAAGCATGCAATGCTCAACTGAAAGTAAAAGGTCCTATAAATTTTCATACAACTCAATGTTTTGATTGAAGGGAAGAGAATCTTCCATCATGATTTCTGTCTAATAGAATACGCTCAAGTTAATAAGCGAGAGGCGTGCTCAAGTTAATAAGCGAGAGGCGTCAAGGCCATGAAATTTCAGATACAATAAGCCTATTACATAGCTTTTAGTTTAGTGCCTGCTCAAAATGCTGAACAAATATACATGATGGCTAACTAAATACATCAGCATGTCAATACTGCCAGATGACATCATATATAGATAAAAAATGAATGGTCATCAAATAATGACATGAAAATCATATGTAAACTTGCAAAAATACTGAAGCCTGACATTCCAATATTCAGGCCACGTTGTTTATATTATAGGAGTAGGGCGTACTATAAACTGCAGACTATAGTCCAGGAACTATAATACCCTGGGACTATTTTGGTCCAATTTAATGTTTGTTTTCACCTAACATCCAGATTAACATAAGATAGTCAAGACTAGTGTTAGTTTTTTGACGAATTATGACCATTTGGACTAATATCATTATTTTAAATACCCCGATATAGCCGATACATTAGGCCGATATATCCTTTTACAAGGCTTACCGCAAAACGATATGATCTCGATATGCTTTACCACTTTTTGGCAATATTTGGGTGATATTATCCCCGACATGACCAATATATTAACTGATATGTCCTTTTATATGACTTGTCACCTAAGTTACATGGAAACGGGTACCGGTACAGGTATGGGTAGGGGACACGAAAATGTAAGCTACGGGGACACAACTACATATATGTATTGAAATTAATAATTTACATGAGATCATTATAGTTTTTGAATTCATGTGTTATTAGAATTAAAATTCTCATCACATTGTTAAGTTTCTTTAGTTATGTTGATTACTATAAAAATCAGAAAGTCCTTGTCTTTTTAACTATACTCCGACCCTTTAAAATTGTAGTTTTGAACTTGGGTGCGCTAAAGACAACCTTGACCCATATCTAATGAGTTTCAAGAAATGTATATGAAGTGTAGGATATATATTCAAGAAGTGAAAGGAAAGAATTTTTAATTAAAACATATATCATATAATTGAGTACATGTTTGAATAAATATATGTGTATATCCAAGAAGTGCTCATGAAGGTTAGGTACAGGAACGTGTCAAGTACGGGTATGGTTTCATGACAAAAGTACCAGAGTAACATAGCATGTCACCAAACAATTCGATTCTGCAAAATTTCTTTAATGTTTTTAGCAAAAATACCATCCTTATGTAGTTATTTAGAAAATTCAAGCAGGATCTTTTCTCTAAGTAAGTTTTTACAACTTGTTAGTGATGATAAACACATATTATTTACATTTTTGTATGCTTAGATTTATTGAAGTATGTTTTGATTACATTTAGGATATTATATTATATATGTACATCTATCCTCAACACGGCATCCGCAATCCGATATAGATTTTGGCCGTCTAATATTTTCCTAATATCTGATATTTAAAACCTTGACTAATGTTATACCCAAAATGACATTTTTGCCCTCATATATATAAGCAAACAAGTACTGTCATTTACATAGCTCCTCAAATCTTGGATTGATGCACTTCATATTGAAGACATGAACTACGTTTTTTCCATCAGTTTTTCACAAAAAATACACAGAAAAAGAATATTCGCGAAAAGAATCCCACAGGAATAAAGCGACAAAAGAACCCCTAAAAAGAAGTTGTATGGAAAAATACACAAAATAACATTTTTGCCCTCATATATATAAGCAAACAAGAACTATCATTTACATACCTCCTACAATCCTGGATTGATGCACTCCATTTGAAGACATGGACTACATTTTTCCCCATCCGTTTTATGGGAAAAAATACACAGAAAAAGGATATTCGTGAAAAAAATCCCACAAGAATAGAGAGACAAAAGAACCCCTAAAATTTAAAAGAACCAATAGAACTTGTATAAAAATTAAAAGAACCAATAGAACAAAATGAGGGGGTAAATTTAAAAGGATAGGGATATTTTTGTCAAAAAATCTTATTCCCCATAGATGATTAATCCCTAGACTGTAAAGGTGGGGGGTTGGGTGGGTTTATTGTAATCCCATTATTGGGTATTAACTAGTTCCTCATAAAAATTAGCCTAGAGCAGACAAAAACAAACATGAGCTAAAAATGTGGGCCCAGACTATTTTAAATTAATACCCTCACTATCCAAAAGACAAACACGACCTTAGTGTTATTCCATATCTCATGTTTTCACATGGATTCATGTCCAATAGTGTGATTGGAGCACCCTACTATTCACATTGAATTAGCAGAAAAGGTATAGCTGGAACAAAGTACACAACAGTTTTGGAAAATATTCAATAAAAATTTTGACTGACCTTGTTATTTTTTGATCCTTGAAAGTTTGATGAAATAATAACCACAGTATCCAATAAGCTTCAATATCATCTATGTTCTCTATTGCTAGCTGGCGTAGCAACTCTTCGCATAACCTTTCAATGGCATACTGGTCCTTTACTGATTCCATTAACCTTGACCACAAGTTGGAATTGGGTGTCGTATTAAATATATTAGAACATATGAAACCAGCATTTGTCGTTAAGCAGCTTCTAACATGACTCAATATCCTCGGAATCATTTCAACAACCAGAATATCTGAAAGCATAGTCTTAATATTAGTAGAGCACGAAAAAAGAAGCAACGTTTTGCAACAGACTTAGAATAATCATATGTAGTATGGTGCTTCTTATAATTTGCAAAATCCACTGCCAAGTTCTCATGAGGGGTTAGAAAGTATATATCAGATCCTTTTTCATTCTCAAACTAACTTGAATAAGCGCTAGCAATTTACTAAAAGCACTTAAAAAACCAAAGTAACAGGCATCATTATGGTCATTCCCAAGTAAAGTGACCTTCAAATGACATTCATTCAATTAGATGCACGAATCACATTGAATGATATAATCAAGTACTACTTACAAAAAGATTGGAGCCGTACCACAAGACAATTTCTTATAGTACTAACAAGAAATATTCCACTACCAGTTAGCCAAGCTATAATGAAGTCAAGTTACTCAAGCAATAAGAAGATAAACAATTCAAAACTTCAAAAGTTTTAGCTGAATTCCGATCACACTATCCAGTCTTCCACTATCCTACTACCTATCTTCCAACATCCGATACGCTACAGGTTGCGAAGTCAATGAAAACAATAAGGAGATCAAGCATATGCATCAACTTGTTTTAAATTTAAAGGTAACTTATCTTACAAGAAAAAGATAGAATCAACAGGTCTTAAGTAACAACTAGCTAATGAAGATGGTTTAGAAACTCAAGTTAGTTGTACCAAGTATAATATCAAAATATTGTTTTTATGAGTCAAGTATACCCATCAGCATAAATCAGCAGCCTTAGAAATTGATACTTTCTCGAGTGTAATTCTATAAATTCATATCCCTCTTTCATCCTTTCATTCTTCTTCCCTTTTCCTTTCCCTTTCCCTTCCACTCATTTGTCACATTTTATAATCTTGTGACATCTTATAATCTGGGAGCTATGTAGAATAGATACTTCTTCTAGAAACCATATATGTGTTGGACACATCAACACACATGTCAGACACCAACATATTTTGCACATTTCTCAAGCACGTATCACACACTTCTCAAAGGTGTGCTCAATTATATCTTCTTGTTTGATTTAGAACACTTGTCTTATGATACAAATCATACATTTCTTGAACTTATTGGTTAACTTTGTAATCATGAGCTATTTATCTCTTTCATTTATCTATCAAATACTATGCTTGGGAAGGAAACGGTACCCAAATATTAACAGGTAGAAAACTACCATTCTTAATAAAACTGTTACGTAACTCATTATTTTGCGTTATGTAACCTTTTGAAGTAACTCACATATGTCATAACTCTACATTATTGCAATATAACATTCGTTATTTCAGTAAAACTTACATTATTTCAATATAACATGCATTATTTCAATGTAACATGCATTATTTCAATGTAACTTGCGTTATTTCAATATAACTTATTATAAAGACTTGAGAGTATGTTTTCTAAAAATTTTAAGCAATTAAATAATTACATTTGAATTGATTGTTACTTTTTAGATAAAAATTTATGAATAAAACAAAAGAGATCTAGTCAAAATATAATTTCAATTTTCAAATAGCAGCGGAGCTAGGATTTTTTTTTTTTTTTTTTTTTTGGGGGGGGGGGGGGGGGGGGGGGGGGGGGAGGAGGGAAAACTAAGCATAATGTCCCTCTTGCCAGAAAGCTCAAGTCAGCGAACCACTCTCAGCAGTTTCTATACGCATACTCACTAGCTTGAGGACATGCAATAAAAGCATGCAGATACATCACACTTCTAAATCTAGGATACATATAACACAGATGCAACTATCATGTGCAATCAAAGAGAGATAAAATATGACATTGTATAACAAAACTAATTTCATATATGCAAGTAGGTGAAAGAAGAAAATGGAATATAAGCTTTACCAAACTACAGATTCTAATCGTTTTGAAGACATGACATATTGACAATATGCTATTAATTATACCATTAAATTTGCTTCAAACAATAATCAAGATTAAAAAATAAATTTAACGAAGACATTTATTTCTATAGCTTAGTTGAAAATATAAGTCATGGGGAGCTTAGTAGCAATTTCAATAATTTGAGGGACTATTTTCAAAATATTTAAGATTTAATGGACTAATATTGAAATAAAACCCTAAAGTTGTTACTACGCATCAAAGATTCAAATGTCTAATTCAGTGAATCACTATTGCAACTAATCATAATCACCAAGTCTAATACTATTGTAGAACACACGTCCTTTGATACCAGTATCCTAATGGCTCAAAATGCATCTAACATTCTATCTGAATGCAAGAGATTTAGTAGCAAAGAGAGTTGTTAGGTTGACAAGTGCCAATTTGCTAACACGATGAGCTTCTAGTCATAGAAAACAAAATCCCTAATAACTCCTAATAATTGGATAACATTAGCAAATCAAAGTTACAACAATATTTGCTCTAATCAATTGAAAATTAAACTGATAAGAATAAATATAGTATAAATAAAACTAGCAAAAATAGTTAAGGTTTTAACTTTCAAACTAACTTGTCAATCAATGATTGGATGAGGAATTAACAACTGTGAAGCAAGGATGAGGAATTAACAACTGTGAAGCAACAATAGTGAGGTTCTTGAGGGCTTTGAGAACTAAGAAGATGCGGATTGGAGGAATAAGTTTTTGGGAGAAGATTAGAACAAAGATGAATTTTGCTAATAAGAATTGCACGTTCTCGATGGGGGGTTCCACTTCTCTTTTTAGTAAATAAAATTTGTGTTGAGCTAAGTTGTTTTTGAGTTTGGATAGGGCCCACAGAAATATGCTACAAGTTTTAGGCTTGGACTTGGAACATAATTGACCCCTAACCCATTTGCACTCCTAACTTAGCTAGCTTTTCACACAATAAATATATGCATTAATTCTATACATATGAAATGGACTTATACTACACATAGAAATATAATTTCCAAAAGCCGGGGGCACGGCCACCCTTAGCCCCCACCTCTGCCAGTGTTTTCAACAAATAAATAGCAAATTACAATAGGAGTGGCTAATGTTCTAGTTAAAGTTTGGACGCTCTGCCAGTGTTTTTAACAAATAATTAGCAAATTACGATAAACGTGGCTAATGTTCTGGTTAGTGTTTGGATGTTGCATAATCGGCTCTAAACTTCGCAACAAGAGAGAACCCTAATGTTTTTTTAATAATGGAGTGTAGAAAGAACAAAACAAGAGGGAGGGAGGGAGGGAGAGATGCACTGATCATTGCAATTTACTTTTTTATATTTTTCCTATTTTCTTCTTTTACCAGCAGTATTACATTAAACGCTGAGTGTTTCTAGCCGTCGAACCCGGCGCCCAGCGTCTAGATGCCTACGCAGGCGCCTAAGCAATTTTTGGGTTTTTTATTATTATTTTTATTGTGATCTTCAAGTATAAATATATATATACATACTCAATTAAAGATGCATAAATACTAAATACCAACACATATGCTATCCAGCAAAAACAAAGATAAGGATCTAATAAAATTTCTAGCTTGAAAATGAAGTTTAAAGGATAAAGGTCTGGTCGTTAAATTTTCTAGAATGGATAAGAGTCTGGTCATTAAAGGGTTGATGTCAGGGACAAAGACAATTAAAACATTGAGTTGCAAATACAACATCTGTATTATTGAGTTAATCACTTATTAACCTTTTTAATAGCACTAACAAGTTACATTCTTGATGTTCAAACAAATTAAATAAAGCCCAATTAACAATTACCATAAGAAATTGAAACAAATATGATATACTAATCTGAGCTCATTGTATCATTCCCTTAATTTGTAAGAAAGAAAAATTAGCAGAGCATCAGCTTTGACAGCTTTGACTAAAATAAAAAAAGAAGAGAAAAGAAGAAAAGAAGAAAAGGAAACCAAAACTTGTTCCCTTCAAGAGCTTCAACAAGAGGGATTTGAGGTGGCTTCGATAGCTTTGACGAGAGGATTTGAGGGGGCTTCGGCAGCAACGATGTGAGGGATTTGAGGGGGCTTCGACGGCTTCAATAGGAGAGCTCGGAGGGGGCTTCGACAGCTACAGAGCAGAGAGCTCAGAGGGGGCTTCGACTGCTTCAGAGCAGGGAGAAAATCACAGGGATTTGAGGGGATTGACGACTTTGAAAGAACTTAGAAGATTAGGGTTTGGTTATTTTATCAATTGTAGTTGGGTTTTGGCTGAAATTGGGTTTGGTTTTGGATAATAGGATTTGGTTTAAATAAAAACGTTGTTTGGGTTTTTACTTTTTGGTTGGACAAAAAAATGGATCCAATGGGTTTTTTCCCTTGAAAAGCTAGACGGACCGCTTAATTGGCCTGCCCAGTTCTAAGCGCCCACTTAGGCGCTCCTAACGCCTAAGATTGGCCTCTCAAGGGTTTTTAACATGGCCTGAGCACCGCCCGCCTAGGCGGGCGCCCATACCGTTTTTTAGAACACTGTATGTTTACTAGACTACCCCTCTCTTTCTAAATGAGTATCATCTCATTCGATGAGATCCTAATCCATCAAACTAATCTAATGGTTAAAAACTTAGGTTGATAAGAGCTTTTATCCACTTAAGTGGATTGTATCTCAAATATAAACACACATGTATACATGTATTATACACACATATATGGGGCTATACCAGTGTTTTCAACAAATAATTAGCAAATTACGATAGAAGTGGCTAATGTTCTGGTTAGGGGTTGGACGCTATGCCAGTGTTTTCAACAAATAATTAGCAAATAATGATAGGAATGGCTAATATTCTGGTTAGGGTTTGGATGTTGCATGAGCTGCTCTAGACTTCGTAACAAGAGAGAACCCCAATGTTTTTTTTATAATGGAGTATAGAAAGAACAAAACAAGAGAGAGAGGGAGGGAGAGATACACGGATCATTGCAATTTACTTTTTTCTGTTTTTCCTTTTTTTTTACGAGACTACCTATCTCTCCCTAAATGAGTATCATCTCATTCGATAATATCCTAACCCATCAAACCAATCTAATGGTTAAAAACTTAGGTGGATAAGAGCTTCCATCCACTTAAGTGGATTGTAGCTCAAATACACATACACACATGTATACATGTGTTATACACACACATATATGGCTTCATTCATGTCTCAACGCACCCTTAGTTTACTTTTTAAGTATTGTCATGGCTCATGTGCATGCTCATAGTGGACCTAATATCCAACGTCCATGCTTAACAATCTAGAGATTAATGAAGTGCAAACAATAATAACAAGAAGATCAAGAATGTTTACAAGAAAAACTTGGAGAAATACAATTTCGAATGACGAGATAAACTTCCTCTCCACTTGGTCATCCATCTTGCACTCAAGCTGCTTACTCATTCACCGAAATTTTACAAGAGATGAGGTATAGGGTAGTCCTAAACTCTATAATCAGCTGAATATGATCAAACACTCATCTACACATTGGACTTTGAGCTAAGATAAGACTCCATACATACTATCAATGTTTTAAAAAGTAGACGTCTGGCCCGCCTAGGTCTTGAGAGTGCCTATGAGGGCATGAGCCACTTACGCGAAATGCACCGCTTAGGTCTTGGTAGTGATTTCCTCCATTGTCACATCCACAACCTCCAACCTTTACCAAAACCTCATCCACCACCACCTAAATAAAAAAAATCCTCCTAGGCCTCGCCTACGTGCCTAGGCGCCTATGCAGTGCTTACCACTTTATGTAACTTTGTCGACCAATAATTATATATGCATGCAAAATACAGGCATGGCTCGAAGAATCTCCACAACATCACCTTACAATTTGAAATAAGTCATGACAAAAAAATTGGTGAATTCTACAAGCATTCCTTATTTCACAAACATACACAACATAGACCATGGACAAATTTTCATCGATACTACAAATTATATCAAAGGAGACAAAGGAACAAAATAGAAAACCGGTTGTTATATTGAGTTGGTAAACCTATTACATCATACAAATGCACAATGAAAGTTCCAAGACTAAATCACAAAGCACCTTGTAGCTAATACTCGATGCAAGAGTCACCTTGTAGCTAATACTCGATGCAAGAGTTCTGAAAGGAAAATTGTAGGGAATTACAACGAATATTCTGTTTAAAATCATGGTATTAAAGGGAGAGGGATCCAAAGGCAATTTCATCTAGTATAGAAGAACCAAGAACCGATAAAGGCAGTGTGAAGGAAGATAGCACAAGAGATGTGTCACTCCCAGGCTTAGGTCACGCAAAGGGACCAAGACCAGGCCCAATTAGCACAGCTACAAAGATGAATTCAAAAACATACTATAATTCAGCTCAAAAAATACTATAATTCAGCTCACAGAGAGGATTACGCATTTGTGCTGATCTACAAACTCCTTCAGCGAACCTCTAGTATCTAAAGACACTAGAATATTACGCAGAAAACAATGATTAGAAAGAAAGCTATGTACTCTCCAAAAATAGACACCATCATGTTAACAGTGACAAAGCCTATTCTAGTGTAACAAGATTCTCAAGTTGCATACAAAACTCGAAAAGGACTAACTTGGTATTTGAAATGATAAGCAAGGAGGTGACAAGAACACGGCAATGAACAAAGATCTTAAGTTGAGGGAATGATCTTCCAAAAACTAGATAGGTTGGTTATTCAAGGAGACTAGTGGTCTCTCAAGCCAAATATCACTAACAACCATCACGCAGAAGAGCTGAAGAAATCTGCATCGCAAAATGCACTCAGATGTAGGAAAAAAGAGGGAAAGCAATCAAAGAAACCCAAAGTGATCAGATCCACCAGGAAGGTAGTTGGAGAAAGGAGAAACAATGAAGGTGGACAATATAAACAAGTAGAGGAAGCCCTTAAAACTTGAATGCCTAGCATCCCCCAAGGCAAAGGAAATATTTAAGTCTTCAATGAGATAAGGGCATTCCAGGAGGGCCAGGAATAGAGACTATGGTGCATCAACCTATTACTCAAAGAGATGGCAAGTATGAAATGTGTTAGTTTGTGACGCCCAACTAAATAGCCCCACATTGAACGTCTACAAAGATGTGGAAGTGTTTATAATGTGATCCTTAGGAACCAAAATAGCAACATATGCTAGCATTTACGGCAGTGGATCAAGCCAACAACGTGTTGCACTCAGTGAGTCTCATGGTGTATACTACACAGACGGGCTAACGGGCCCAAGGAATGACACATGGTATCACCAAGGTTTTAAATATCAGTTATCGGAGATTTATCGGATGGCCAAAATCCTTATCGGATAGTGAAAATCGGGGATGAGTAGTATTTATCGGAGTGATATACCGTATGATGTATATATATAATATAATGCCCCAAATTATAATCTAACCATACTCTCATCTTTTATTCTCTCAACCTTCACTCAATAACCAGAGAAAACCCCAACTAGATAGTGAATATTACCTATTGCTACAACTTCAGAAGTTGTATTGAATGTGTGGTGTCGATGGGGAGTCCAAATCAAACTGTTGAAGTCAAATTTGATGATGACGTCGATGGAGAGAACTCGGCATCGATGTAGAGCTCAGCACCGGCCAACGTCGTCGAGTCAATCAGTTGATGATAACATCGCTAGAGAGAGCTTAGTGTCGGTCAAAGTCGTTGAGTTGATGAAGTTGACGTCGATGAGAGAGCAGCGTCAAATGGTTGAAGTCGATAGCGTTGAGGTCAGTGGAGTCCGAAGAGGAACGGAGATCAGAGAATTAATGCAGTGAGCACAACCGAACAAATGATGGGAGAGAGAACAGAGGATTAGGGCTACAAAATAAGGTCTAAGTTTTATTGTAAAGAACGAGTCGGGTCAGGTTTCAAGTTCACTAAAAAACTATTCATTACCCAAAATCACAACCCAATAGTATGGCGCGATAATTCTGATTTTTAGAGCCGCTAATATCAACCAATAATCAGCTTTATCACCGCATTATGGCCGATAAACTCCAAAAAACAATAACCGATTTAGATTCTAACTTATCCTATAAAAAAGCACCCAAAACTGATATCTCGGGGATAATATCGGATTATCGGCTGATATTTAAAACCTTGGGTATCACAGCAACTAGCCAGTCAAAAAGTGTGAAACTAAGTGCTATGCGGGACTAAATGCTAGTGGACATCTATAAAGATGCAGAAGTGTTTATAATGTGATCCTTTGTAGCCAAGTAGCAACATATGCTAATATATTTTGGCAGTGTATCAACCAATAGTGTGATGCACTCAGCGAGTCTCAGAGCGTATACTGCACCAACGGGCAAGCGGACCCGAGGCATGACACATGGTATCACAATAGTTAGTCCGTCAGAAATATAAAACTAAGTGCTATGTGGGACAAAGTACTATATCGCATGAGCATAGTGGGAGCCACCTCTAGAGTTCACACCACTCGCTGGGGACACTAGGTTGGACCAATTACCATGTTATGCTGAGGACGTCGCAAATTTGAGGTAGGGTGATTGTGACACCCCACTATGAAGTCTCACATCGAACATCTACAAAGATGTGGAAGTGTTTGTAACATGATCCTTAGGAGCCAAGTAGCAATATATGCTAGCATTTTTGGTAGTGGATCAAACCAACGTATTGCACTCAATGAGTCTCATGGCTCACACCACGTCAACGGGCTTGCGGACCCAGGGCGTGATATAGTTCATATCTGAACATTGTCTAATTCATATATGGTGAATCAGTAAAGGAGAGAATTTTATTTCAAGATCTCCAGCAGCCAGAAATATAATTCATCCACATATTCACAAACGGAGTAACATTCTCATGAAATGTGGTATTGCAGAGCTGGCGGGAATCAAATATTTCCAGAGCTGATAGGAATCAAATATTTCCAGCAAGGTCGAGTTATTTATGCTGAACATGGGAATTTGAATCAGGATCTTAGATTCCTGAACAGATTCCTGACTATCAAAACATTGTACTGCAAATCCTATTCAGCATAACATGGTAAAACGATACAACCTTGGTCAAAATGATTCAAACCATTGATGCTCTTATATATACTCTACACAAAATCATAATAAAAAAAACAAAAGACCTATATGAAGGCACAATTTATGGTGAACCTTAGAAATAGAATTTATGAATCTACAGGGGCATTACTAGAGTTGTGTCGTAATGCTCATTTATTAGTGGCATGTGCTATTATATAATGATAATTGATCGATAATTTAGGGACTGTGTGAGAGTTAACGGACCATTTTAATTGTAGTATCTAGTAAGTAAAGCTATGCTATACCTACAAAATATAACAATAACATGACAAAGGTATATCTCACATCGTATAGAAATGCAATAATGTATTTTATCATGATAGAAAATTTTATAATAAGAATATTATACAAAATTTGGGCAGAGAGGCTTCCATTAGAAGTTCACACTGAGACTGTAGAAATGCAGAAGCTTATAGCAGCACGGGGAAGGCTAAAGTAAGACCACATACACACTGTGGACCGTATTTAGAGGCTGAGACAAGAGTTAGGATGGATCTATAGAATCAAATAACAAATGTGCAGTTCTTAACTAATTATTCTCCAAATTCATAAAATAAATAAAGTGAGAGACATCAATCACATAAAATATGAGAAACAAGTTCAAAATTACTATTGATTTGCTAGAGTATTTGTCAGGCATTTACCATCAAATTGTAGTTGTTGGAAAAGTGATTTGCAGCTTGCAGAAGTGCCATCACGTTTGTGATGAATTTACAATGTCTTTGTACAGTTATAAAATATTACTTGAAATTAGCTAAATTAGCTTAATCGTTAGAGAATTCCCTCACCTGCACAGCCACGCCTAGAGATCCGTGAAAATGTTTCTCCAACAAATAAAAAAGATCCATCTTGAATAGTTATATTTGAGTCACTTGCAACAATAACTCCAGGAACAACTTCTTCTAGACCAACCAGGAGTTGAATGGCAACTTGGCGAAAGAATAAACTGAACAATTTTATCAAGGTTAAGCGCAATAACACTAGTGTAAAAAAATCACAAGAGATAAGCATTCAATAACAAGTATTTTTGCTATTTGAATAAATGGATGCAGAAGTTTAACCTATGTATGTAACCCTCACAGAAGTAAAACTAAAGTATGGTATATGACCTTATTTACTAAATTATTATATATGACCTTATTGTATTTCATTTACTATTTTAAAATATATCAAGAGAAGGAAGAAATAAGAGAACTATTTGGGAATACAGAGATCATAACGTAAATTGAACATGAGCTCTGTATTAGAGCAGATCACGTATAGTAAGTCTTTTTCAGATTTCACTAAAACTTCAAAATAAGAAATAATGAAACTCAATACATGTAAAGTATGAAGTGTAATGATTAAGCATTCAAGCACACAAGATTTGCACGTGTCAACAAAATGGAAATATAATACAATTTTCTTAACCAAAACCATGTTACCATGAGCATGCAAAATTATGAGCATCTTATATTAGAGACAATCTAAACCTCAAGCACTACAAATTCAAAGCTCATGTCCATTAAAAAGAGATTGAAATATGAAAATAGAAAAATAAGCTTCCTCTCACGAACATATAGCATATATCATCTTCCATGTCATCGTAAAATCAGTAAGGAAAGTTCCTTCCTCTTGACCCACCTATACACTTTCTTTAAGACCATATTTGGTTTGAAAGGAAATGAAGGAAAATAAACGAAAAAGAAAAAAGGTTTCTGCTGTTTGGTATGGAGGAAAGGTAAAGAAGAAAATGAAAGCAAGATTTGAGCATGAGTTGCTCTGATACCATCTCAAAGACCCTACTACTACACCAAAACTCCAAAATTATCATGATGATTGAGGGTTATATTTTTATATTCTAAAGTAGTAGCAAACAAAGAAGTTGATAGGGGAGAGAAGAAACATGATTAAGAGAAAGAAAAAGAATTTAGGAAGACATCAGCCTGCTTTTCCTTAAATCTTTTTTTTAATGTAGAAAATGCCTAATTTTCATTATCATATTGGTATTCACATAATCCTCATCCTAACAAGGGATGTATAATTAAAGGTTCAAGGAAAATAAATTGCACAAGGGTCACTTGTATTTTGAGGCAATCCTTAGGAGATGTGTGTAAGTTCCCTATTCGGCACCCATCTCACTGGTCCTCCCAGTAAGTGCTTGCCTCATTAAAAAAAGTAACCCAGACCAAGTATCAAGACAACAGATTGGCATCTCAAATTGCAAAGCTGGCCGATGCTCTAAGCTCCAACCATTTAAGACACTAAAGAATTCTCTAGTCTATGTAAAATATAACCTTGACTCCAAGATAACGAAAGAATGAGGAGCTAAGCAAAGCCTTTGTGCACTAAAGGGACTCAATGACTAATAAATTATTTAATTAGGAGGGTCCAACTCCACTTTTTGCTGCAGCAATAATTAACATTGATGAGTTCATCGAAAAGGAAAGGAGGATGAATGGGATACAAGAAAATCATAGAGAGGCCATGCTTCATTACCATATTAGTCTTTGACATCTTCATTTATGCTATGACTAATACTTTTCATTGAAAATGTACGAAGAAAGCTTGTGAGCACCAGAAGACAAGGAAAAGTATGCACCCAATGTTTTAAATATCGGTCAATAAACCGATATTATCGGCAATTTATCGGTTTTGGGGGACTTCCGCTATGATAAGTTCGATTCCAAATCAGTTATCGTTTTTGGATGTTTATTGCCGATAATGCAACGATAAAATGAGTTATCGGCCAATATTGTCCGCCCAAAAATCAAAATTATCGACCTTTGGTTTGAATTTTGATTTTGGGCAACGGGCATCTATTCAATGCACTTTAAACCCGACCCGACCCCAATTTTTACCATTGGTTAGTGATTCTAAGCATACTTATTTATATTTTGGTATATTTATATTTTCATCATTAAGTATGGTTAGATTACATTTTAGAATATTATATTATATATATCACTATCAGATAATGTCACTCTGATAAATACCACTTATCCTAGATATATCCCCGACATCCGGTATCCGATATAGATTTTAACTGTTTGATAAATCCACGATAACCGATATTTAAAATGTTGCCTGCACCACATGCTTATTCCTAAGATGACATAGAAAATATGCTACAAATCAATGAGAATACTTATTTTTGGTATGCTTATGGTTTTAATTGATTATATTTGCATTTTCTTGTCTTGTATTTCCCATCTTCATCACATTGAATCCTTATTTTTTATACTTTATACATATTAAGCTCGATTCATGTTTCCTATTTTTATAATTTATACAAAGGTAGAAAGCATCATATGTTCCATTGACCTAGTGATGCAACCAAACCTTTTATGAAGTGCTGTACATTCTTCATGCAGATATTACGCCTACCAGGATAGCACATGCTTGAGTAATCCAATTGTTTGGGCTAGACTAAACATGTATAAGAGTAATCACCTTTTTTATCATCAAATAAGCCATCATAAAATTTCAATTCAAATTATCATAAGTTATTGAAAGTGACATACTCTTATACATCAATCAATACAAAACAAGCATCTACAATACAAAACTATAGCAGATCCCAAAAGAATATAAAATTGATAAATCAATATAAATCTGCTCGACCTTTTGATATATGCAAATCCTCAATCTGTTAATCTCAGGATTTAAATAAGATAAATTTATCAGACAATATGCAATAGTGTACAGAAATTAAGTAATAGCATTGAATAGATCATTAAACTACAAGTCAGCAGTCATGTGTTATTAATCCTAAAAGAATTTTTTAGTTATGCATAGAGAGGCCAGGGTGAATGAAGGATACTGTGATGAAAGAGCAGATGAGGCATCTGGCCTTGCTTTGTCCGGAATGGATGCAAGGAGTTGGGCAACCCTGCATATGGTTTTCATTTTGTCTGGTTTATGTATTTCATAAACATGCTCCATATTTCTTAACATAAAATTGAATTCTCCAACCATATGACGAACTCCTTCATTTTTTAGAAGACATAGTATCAATAACCTGCAAAGAACGAGGGGTCCAAAATATCATCAGGAAATAAAACAAACTCAAATGAATAGATAAAATACATACAACTGGTTATTCAAACTTCTATACTTTAACACATTAACATCAAAACTAGACAAATGACTTTATCTCAACAACATGTGTAATTTCAATTTAATATATTTATATGTTCTATTAAAGGAAACATGCAAATATGCAATTCCAATGATGGCTAAAAAGTCATTCTGCCAAATAATCTAGTATGCAAACAAAAAAATTATGCTGAGGTAAAATATTATTTATTCATTTTAAAACTAATAGCTATAGATATTCAATAATTAGTAACAACTAAATAAAGAGTACAGTACAAAAATACCTATGCTAGAAATTTAACAAGGAGTTGAGTGGAACTCTAAGATAACACTTGAAAGCTTAGGGAAGACTTTGTGCTAAGTATTTGTGTGCCTCTTGCAGTTTTTGAGATTTCAATTTGTTTATATGTAATATTATAAATACATCTAGGCTCTAGGCTCACACACATGCCCACATGCAGGCGCGCCCACACAAACATACAACATGCACGCGCACATAGAGTGATAGGTGTGTGCACGCGCACACTCACACATATATAAGTTGCATGTGATATACCCTACATTCTGATAAATCAACCTTCATACTTAACAGAGATGTTCTAGATTTAGAGGATCTGAGGTATATCACTAATGATTCAAGAAATGAGTCATTTCCTGCTCGTCTAGGCATAGAGATGTCATGATATATCTAGGTAAGCCAGTTATTCTTAGTATGATGATTAGTAGCATGATACTTCATTGGAGTTCGAATAAGATGTGAGTTTATATAGGCTAAATGGTGCTTAAATACCCTATTGTTTCACCACATTTACACTTAAATACCCTAGGTTGCAACAAGTAGCACTTTAATATCTTAAGTTGTAAAAAAAATAGCTTAAGTTGTAAAAATATTGGCACATTAGTACCTTATGTTAGTTGCACATGTGATTAGCACATCCACAACTAAAGAATGTATAAAAATATAGGTACCTTGGTACCTTTTTTTAGTTGCACATTTTTGTAACTGTATTGACCCCATTTATTGTCATATTTACCATTATACATACCCTTCACCTTTTTATTTATTTATATGGAGTGGCATTTTTGTCATAACGGATTTTTAACAGTGTTTATCATATTCCAACGGTGGACAACTTTGGGTATTAATGTGCTAATTTTTATAACTTAGGGTATTTAAGTGTAAAGGTGATGAAGCAATAATGTATTTAAGTGCCATTTAGCCGTTTATATATACTGGCGCCCATGTATTGCATGTATATTAATGAAACATACAGTATAAATGTATGAAAGCTTCAATGCTTATCAATGTGTCCCATCATGAGGGTGTATATCTACAAAAGTTGAGTGGGGAGCGCGACCACAGGTGGCTAAATTGTCGCGATACCAAATCAATCACTGTGTGAAAGTGTAGATTTGCATATGACTAGCTTATCTTAATATCCTTGACTTTGCAATATTTCAGGCTTGACCCAAGAGAACCCAGGATATATCCTATATACCTGATTTGTTGATTTTAAAAACATAAATTACTTGATGACTCTAACTCGCTTATTGAGTTTTGAGGTCATCCTGTGTATATTACATGTTTAATCTAGTAGGTCCAAGCATTACTCTAGGTGCATCGATAAGGATGGACAATCGTTCAGAGCATATTTTGGGCTTGTTATAAACCTATTTTTGGAATTTCAATTGTGAATATTTTAGGTAACTTAGTGCTATTGAGATGTATAATGCATAATATAGCTGGCCTTGGGGTTGTAACCTTGCTCTAGAGGATCAAGATGAGTTAGTTTTGGGATATTATGGCTATGGAGATAAGAGTGTAAATATGAGCAATGATGGTTATATATAGTGCGGTTACAGTATAGTTGTGAATATGCATACTGAAAATATTATTGTGGTTCCTATATATGTGCACCTTGTTGAGAGGTTAAAAAGGGAATAGTTACTCTTTAGATAGGTCTTATAGTTTCCTTGATTTTTTTTTTTGGTGATTGATTGTCATGAATATTTATTTTAGATATAAAACTGGGGTGTGATGCTCCTGTTGTTTCTTCTTAATATAATAATAAAGATGGGCGCCCAACTTATCAGCATCCGAATCAAATATGCATATCAACAGATAAGAAAGAAACAATCTTTATCTTATAGAATAAAGTAAGTGAAACACCTTTCAACATTTGAGCAAATAGCCTTATAGTCGGACTCGCCAACAGCTCCATTTCGAGCTAATGCAGGCACTAGAGCTTGAATGGTTTCATGTGACGGCCCTTGAACCAAAAATGAATCATACACTTGCTTCTTAGCTGAGACTGGAAACTTAGGTAGCCAATTAGAAGCAACATCTGCAAACAATAACTGCCATTAATATAAGACCATTAAAACACAAAATATCTTTCTGACTGTTTACAGTAAATAAATAAATCATAGAAACCAGCTGTGTTTCTTTATAATAAAAAAATCCAAAGAGAACAATTTGCAGATCTTACTGTATATCAATATCTTAGCCATTGCCGGAAACCCAGCTCCATGATAGAAACCAAGCCACAATTCACCTCTTTCTTCATTTGTCGGAATCGCAGCATCTAAAACCTAACCAGAGTTTTTTTAAAGAACTTTTAGAAGTTTGAACAACTGATACAACAAAAACAAGGAAAATAGGGGGTTTTCAAAGTCAAAAACTACACCTGCGCTCTATAACACTCATCAACATAGCCTGAAAGCAAAAGGCAAAGGAATCGCTTTAGATATCAAGACACCCTGAAATTTGATATAAAAACAAGGGTGAAAATAGAGAGGATTACTAGCTATTGTAGATGAATCGACGGGAAAGAGACGGATTGCTAAGCGGTGAAGAGCGCAGATGACTTCGTCGACGTGGTTTGCGGCATCGATTGAACAAGAAACTTCTCCAACTTGGGAAAGGATTAGAGTTTCAAGCTCTCTTTCGATCTTCTTCTCTTTCTCCATCGTCGCGCTTGTCTTTCTGGGGCCTTCGTGATCATCCACAAGGGATTAGAAAATGAAAGAAGGGTTTTTCAGTATTAGTCCCTAAAAATATTTTTGAATTAACCCCTATAAATTGGGTTGCCTTATAACACTTTCAATGATTTGAGGGGCTAATCTAGAAATATGAAAGACTTACCAACTATCTAAAAAACCTTGTTTCTTTCCACTTTTGAAAGAGTAAATTACACTATACCCCCATGAATATTCAGTGTTTTGCAATAAATCTCTACGAACTTTCAAAATCACACGAAACCTAATAACTTTTTCATGTTGTACAAAACCCCAAATAACTTTTCTATAATGCAAAAAGCCCCCAATAGCTCTCTTTATTTTACAAATAACCTTCATAAATTAGCGCCAAAAATGGCATGAAAATGCATTTTGAAATCTACTGGGGGGTTTGGTGTAATTTAACCCAACTATATTGGGGTTTTTTTGTAAAAGTTATTTGGGTTTAGTGTGACATTGGAAGTCCCTAGGGAGTTGCTACTAAACTCTGAAAGTTCACGGAGATTTAGTGTAACTTACCCCTTTTAAATTTTCTCAATGTTACGGAAGCTGCTACAGAA
>NC_033801.1:89014024-89029111 GCF_001876935.1 Asparagus officinalis | reverse complement strand
ATTTGGGAAGAATTAGACCTAGAATCAGAAGAAGGTGGGCATAAGCGAGAATCGTCGACCGATTTAGATTCCATCTCGTTCTTTCTAGGTTTGATTTTTTTAATTTCTGTTTGTTTTATTCAAGTCAGTAAGTGGCCCAAGGCCTGGTCTTTGAACGTAACTAGTATGTACCCCTTGCCAAGCACGGGCTAGTACTACTATTTATTGCTTGTTAAGTTTCATGTGTATATATTTTTATTCTTGTGTATTGTTTCTAGTATTGATGTTAAAATCAAACTTCAACACCCTCGTGTAAGGAGGCATTCAAATTGTCCTACACCTTGGAGGTCATAATTTCAACACCCTCGTGTAAGAAGGCATTTAAGTTTTTTCCCTAAGGGGGTGTTAGTCAATTGGGATATTTTAATACAAATTGGGATAATTGTTAAAGCGGAATAATTTTTCGCTAGTGGGATATTTTAGTATGATAAATACGAACAATTTTGTGAAGCGGGATATTTTGATAAAAAAATATGGGATAAATTTTTATAATCATGAAATATATATTTATGCATTTTGAAGATATAAATATTAATTATGTATTTTAAACTTATTATTATTGATTTATAATTGCATACAAGAATGGTCTTTACTATTAAATAACTTTTCGTTAGACTATAAGATATTGACAATTATTATTATTATTATTATGGTCTAATGGTGGTAACCATAATAGGAAAGAAGTAAAGATAAAAAATATATAAAAAAATAAAAAATAACAAAATAAATATGAGTTCTAGTTTTTTACCACCTAGTTCCAAGCTAAAACTTAGACAAAATAAATATGAGTTCTAGTTTTTTACCACCTAGTTCCAAGCTAAAACTTAGAATAATTTGAGAGACTAGAACTCTCATTCTAGTTTTTTACCACCTAGTTCCAAGCTAAAACTTAGAATAATTTGAGAGACTAGAACTCTCATTTTGTTTAGAAAAATGAAAAAAGTAAAGTTTGTTATCATGAAACAGACTTATATATTGGTATATTTACATCTCTCCATGTTCTTTGATGTACTTTGGCTTGACGGCTTGACGCTTTCCTTTTCATAAAGAAATGTAAGAGTAATGTACATCAAAAAAAATTTATAACACGTCAACCATATAATTTATGGCTCTTATTTAGATGTGATCAAATCATTTACGGGACTACTACGGAATATTGGAAGCTGATTATGATGCTACTGAGGAAAATATTCGGTACAACGGTATCCGCCTACCATTGGTAGGTACTAATTTCTATCATATCCTTATCTTTTTTGGTGTACATCCTTGACATGAAATGTCATGTTTTGCCTATGGTGTATGCTAGCTAGGGGTGCATTCAGTTCGGATACGGTTCGAATATGACACTTATCATATCTATATCTACTTTTTGAAAACGGATACGGATATGATTCAGATATTCATCGGTAAGAAAAAGGCATTATCATATCCCGCCACTTAAATGCCGAAAATGTTACCCGCATATTAGAGAGTCTCCCCGCGTTACGAACCTATATACGGATCATTAATCGGATCATTTGCGCCGAATACAATGAATGTACACATAGGGTTGAACAATACATATACATAAATATATTACTATATATATATTATATTATATATATATATATATTAATATATATACTAGTATACCTTAGTATATATATATTGCCACAGCTTTGCGTGCTCCAATGAGTCGGAAGCGACGTTGGTGAAGTTTGTTTCCTTTCAAAAAGTCCTCTCACATTCGTAAAGTTTGAGCGCCATTAAGGTAGTGAGCAGAGGAGTTCCACACCCAAAAGGTTAATTTCACTTAGTATAAAGGCCGTTATTTTAGAAGTATAAATAAGAGAAGAGTAAGTATAAATTTGTTATGTGACAAATATACAACTAAATGAACGCAGTCGCTCTATTTTTTCCCTCCTTTTCTAGCATTCTTCTTTCTCCGTTTCTTATTGCTTCTGAACTATAAACTTCTCCAAACTTATTCCATCGTATGCCATATATTTTCCTGTCTTTCATTTCTCTTTATTCGCTGATTAATTTTGCCCCAAAACAAAATATTAATTTTCCTCACTACACCATCGTTAAATAGTTAAGTGATTTAATCTCTCTTTTATTTCTTCTATATGGCTTGTTTTATTTTCTATCTTTTTATCTTTTTATTTCTTTTATGAAACAACTTTGGTTAATGTTATAGCAAAGGAAAAAAATCTCTCACACACACACACACACACACACACACACCGACACACCCACACACACACCACACACCAATATTATAATATAATATATATATATATATAATATCATATATATATATAATATATATATATATATATAATTATATATTATTAATAATTATATTAATACTATATATATATCTATATATATTCATATCCCTGGAGAGCAAACGCCGGGAAAAGAATCTTCCAATTTTTAGTGCCTGTGATGCTAAATTTTTAGAAAGTAGGTGAATTTTATAATTTTTTAGTATATGCTATTTTTTTAGTATCCAGGAAAGAATTTTATTTGTCAGCGTTCAAAGAAATACAAAACTTGCATAGAGTATAAACAAAAAAACAAAAGAACGCATATTGCGAGATAATTAGGCAAACAAAGAAACGGTATTGGACTAGGTCATATTAGAAGTATGTTCAAGCTAGCGCTCGAGACAAAAATACCTCTTCCATATATCTAGACTAGTTTAATTATTTTATCCATAATGTAGAAATGATTGGGCTTTAAAAAAAAGTTAATTTGGCAGCCACTGAAGCCAATGCCTTCTCTCTCTCTCTCCTCGTTCGTCTGCTCTCTCTCATATATATATATATATATATATATATATATAATATATATATATATATATATATCTATAATATACGTATATATATATTATTATATCATAATTTGTAATAACTCGTAAATAACTAAAAATTAATATACTTGCAAGCAAAAAAAATCCAGAACATTACTACATAGATTCAGATATGCACTCTCTCGTGGTATATAACTTTCAAATTTTGACATTACAAACTTACAGTTACACATCAGTGTGCATTCTCTACTTATTTGTGTGTTGTGGGTATTGGGAATGGGGGTGGAATTGGCACTTAGGTATCAGTTGAAATTTTTGAGCACTAATTTTAGTAGCTTGTAGTTCCCAATTCCGAAGCAAGTTTTAGCTTATAACTTACTACTTTAATTCAAGGTGCATGTGCTCTAGAACTTCACAAAATTTTAAGCTAAATCATTTGTCAAACAAAATAGGTCTTTTCAGTTTTCAGTCAATAAAGGGTAGCAAATTAGGGCTTTTTATCAAATAAATTAGGGCTTTCCACTCAACGAAGGGCTAGCAAATTAGGATTTTTTTTTACCATACAGATTAGGGCTTTTCATTCAACCAATTAGAGTTTCGATTTCACCTTAGTGTTAGAAGAAACCGAGGAGGAGAATTTTCGGAGATCGATGTTAATGGTCAGTCGAGCTTGAAGGCGGAGGCTTGAAGTCGGTCGAAAGCGGAGCCTTGGAGACGGCTGAAGTCAAAGGCGGAGGCTTGGAGACAGCGGAGGTTAAAGGCGGAGGGCAGAGGTCGAAGGCAGAGGGCGGAGGTCAAAAGCGGAGGCTTGAATGGAGAAGGCTGAGGTTGAAGGCGGAAGTCAAAGGCGGAGGCTTTGAGATCGTCAATTTTAGACATAAGAACAGCGAAGGATTTTTTATCTCTGCTATCGGGAGAATTTTCATTTAGGGGTTGTTTGGTTGGTTTCCTAAAAACTAAAAAAAGAAATCGGTACAAGGAAATCAATAAAATAATATTTTTATCCATTTCCATCCCTAAAACTCACCCACAACATCTAATAAAATATTATTTTTATCCTCCAACTCATCTCATTTCATCTCCTTTCTTACTTTTAAAAATAAACCAAACGCAAGAAATGTGTCACATCATCCAACTCATCACATCTCATCTTATCCCATTTTTAAAAATCACACGCATCATCCAATAATATTGTGACAACTCATCTCATCTCATTAAACCTTTATTTCCATCCATTTCCTCAAAAAAAACAAGAAATTGATTTTCTTAAGCATGTGTCACATCATCCAATAATATACCTCCAACTCATCTTATCTCATCTATTTTCTTATTTTTAAAAATGAACCAAACACAAACAACCTCAAAACATCATCCAATAATATACCTCCAATTCATTTTCTTATTTTTTTAACCAACCAAACAACCTCAAAACAAGTTTTTTTTTAAAAATCACTCACATCATCCAATAATAAGGGGACAACTCATCTCATCTCATCTCCTATTCTATAATTTCCTTCTTTTTTAACCCAACCAAACAACCTCAAAACAATTATTATAGGAAATAGGTTTCCTATTCTTTAATTTCCAAGTTTTTTTTACGAAACGAACGGACCCTTAAGGCCTCGTTTGGTACGCGGGAGTGAGAATGGAAAGAAGGTAGGAATGGAATGGAATGGACGTGAGAATAAAATACATATTCTCATTCTTATGTTTGGGCGCGTTTAGAGAATGAAACGGGAATGAGAATCTTATTCTTATTCTCACGTTTGGTATCCTTTGTTCACAAGTGAGAATAAAATTTAGTTTTCTAATAATGCCCTTACCAAATTCTCACGTTTGGTATCCTTTGTTCACAAGTGAGAATAAAATTTAGTTTTCTAATAATGCCCTTACCAAAACATAGAATTTAAAAAATCATTAAAAACAGTGAGAATAAAATTTAGTTTTCTAATAATGCCCTTACCAAAACATAGAATTTAAAAAATCATTAAAAACATTTTAAAAATGACTAAATAATTTATTTTTTTAGAAAAATAAGTTTTATAAAAATGAAATTTTTTTCCTTAGAGAAATAAATTTTCATGTAATAGTTATATTTTGGCATACCGTCTCGGCAACAATTTCGGATTTTTGGCTTAGAGGATAAGATGGGTTGTATATATTAAGACCGACCCAACAGCCCAGTATAAAAATCAACTGAGTTATACACATCTGGATATCCGGACCGTATCCGCAATGAAAACTCAAAACTAAAACCAAACCAAAACCATATCAGGACCCGAATGAAAACCCAAAACTAAAACCAAACCAAAATCGTATCGGAATGGTTACAATCTTTTTCTACCATATCGGCTTTCTAAACGGATACGATTGCGGTCGGTCCGGATTTATCCTAATTGTTTTGCACCCTCTATATGCTAGCTGATAATATCCTTTCTATTTTACCTGGTCAAGACTTAAAGAGCCAACCACGCACATTGTCAAGTTTGGAGATCTTTATCTGTTACATTAATGAATTTCTTTGTTGCCTGGCCTGTATCAGTGTGTATATTTTCAGGCCGATTATATTATGAAAAGTTGTCAAATTTGTTTCTTTTTTGGCTTGTTACAGAAATGGCACCCAGATAAGAAAAAGGACAAGGAAGACGCAACCTTGAGCTTTCATCAGGAGATAAATGAGGCTTACAAAGGCTAGCATGAAAATTATCTTATTTATTTACTTTATTAGCTTAGCCAAAAGGATGCAATCTGCTTCACGACATATTATCATAAATTATTTTTTGAGCTTCACTTCTCCATATTGACTTGCTTGTACAAAATTTAGCAATTTTGTTTTTTATGCCATTTTCTGTAAGGCACAATGGTCCATTTCTTTAATGTTTTTGCCCTTTGGAAATGCTTTTCATTCATCTGTAGTAGGAGTAACATGGTTTAGGCTCAAAAGAACAACAAACATATGAAAGATGTTAACCCCTTCAGATGTTAGTCAACTGATCATTCCCATCTCTGCAAAATCAATCCTATGCTGGCCAATCCCCACACACATCCGACGACCAACCACCCACCTTCATACCATCCACATTAGCAAAAATCACCCCCTCATAAATGTCCATCAGAGGGTTCCCTCCTTTTTGAATCACATTGTTTGTTCTTGATTCTGGTTCTTCTTAAAGAGAAAAGACCAAACTCGCTAATAGTTCATTCGCCTGAGCATTATGATGATGTGTTTTGGTTAGTATGTTTCAAATGCATTTGAGACGTACTAATATTTCATTATAGATTTTCTATGTGCCTTTATTATTTTGGATATGGAAAATAGAAAACAAACATAATAAACATAAGAGACACACATCTGACTCATCCAAGTTATGTTCTACTTCCATATTGCTTTTGTGTATGGCTCCCTCTTCAATTGCAGCACGCCTTTACTGAGTTATAGCTTCCGTTGGTCGTGAGAATTTCTTTTACAGTTCCGAGCGATCCTGCCAAAAGACGAGAAATATGACTTTTTTTTTGGTCAATGAATGAAATTTTTATTCATCACCAGATATGAGAAGTTTGTGTACATCAAAAAACAAAACAACAGACTGATTATAAAATCCAGTCTTCACTATGACAAATTTTCTATGTATTATATCATGTGCTGTGGAATGTTAATATTCAAAATCTTTGTATATACACTTATCTTGATTTCACGGAAGAGGAGATCTGGGCTTCTAGCTGCTCTCTGCTGGAAAATCCTATAATTTCTTTCTTGCCATAACATATACACTGATACTTGTTGTGCGCAGCGGAAATTTCGGCAGCACCTCCGGTGCGCAAGGTGCACAACAAGAGATTAGATCACAACGGAATTCTCGTTTCTCAAAGGAAACAAGAACCGAAAGCCAGATATCTCATCAAAGTGAGATATCAGCTCTTCCTCTCGTCAGCTCTAGGACTACACATCGAGGGAACCTACAAGCTATTACAAATCACGGCAAGAACACAAATTTTACGTGGTTCGGCAAATCGCCTACGTCCACGGGGCAAGGAGGGGGGAGATCTACTATTAGAGGGAGAGAATACAACTGGGGTTTACAATCACTCAATCTAAACCCTCACACAAACTCTCAAATCCCTCACACAATTATCTCTCTCAAATCGGCTCTTGCACGCCACCCAAAAGAGAGAACAAAACTGCTGTTTTCCCCTCTGTCCGTGCTTGCACGCTGCCAAAGAAAGGAACAAAAGCAACTGCAGCTCTCTGCGCACGCAACCCAAGGACAGCCTCCTACCTCCTGCTGCACTTCGCACTTGTGCGCCCTGTACTTGCTCCGTGCTCCTGCTCTTCTCTTTTGCTGCCGCCAAAAGAACTCCTCAACCTGCACACGCCTCCAAGCTACAAAACCCTAGGTTGTGATAGAAGCATATATATAGCAAGCTATCTCTTCACGTGTTTTCTTTTGCCAGCCAACTAATCACGTGGTCCCCCCCCCCACGTGCTCACAATTCTCCACCTCGGTGAAGTTTCACTCACCCCAAATGTCGATGTCGCTCACTAAATCGATCTCACCCCCAACTAATCAACCCCGGCTGCATCATAAAGACTGCCTATGTATCCTCTTGCCCAAGGAATCAAGCCGAACGTAGTTCACCCAAATGGCCGCTAACGACTTCAATCCAATAGAAGAGTTTGTAACCCTTCTCCAATATCACGATCAAGTCTGCGGCTGATAGCACCTCCAATGGCTCCAAACTGAAACAATCCAAACATCTCCACCTGAGATGAACCAATGGCCATATCCAGACTACATCTATCAGCTGTACTCGAATCAATCAACCTATCATCTGCATCCAAATCAACACGATTCCTAATCTGTGTCACATCAGCTGGAATCCCAAATGACGCAGTATGATATGGAGTTTTCACCCAACGTGGAGTAGCATCACTCTCCACCCGCTGCGATGTCCCAAAGATCTGATCATCACTCTCCACCTGCTGAGAGTCAAACGTGACATACCTGCTCAGAACCAAGTCAGAAGCCAATACCTGATAATTAAACACGTCTCTGAATCCCAAATGTGCTATCGGATCAAATCTCACATCCACGATGTGACCAAGTGCTGGGTAGCCAAACATTCGACGCAACCCAAAATCTGAAGCAGCTCCACCAGATCCAAAATCTCTACATGCAGCAGTCGACAACCTATACATAAGATGGCCCAAACATGTCGTAACCCGCACACCAATGCCAATGCTCGACATCAAACGCCGATCCTCCTTCAGAAAGGAACAGCTCCCCAAATCCGCCATCTCATCACGTCGCCTCAAAGTTTCCACACCAATGAAGTGTCTCCTATTGCCATGAGCTCGGCACAAATACAGATATAGATCCCTTTTGTACCTCCCTCTAACATCAGACTGGAGTACCTTCACCTTTCTGCCAATACACTTCCTCAATTTGTTGCGGGCTTCTAGGACTTCACACCAACGGGACTTGGTTGCAACCCACCAATGCCTAGAACAATCCCCAACTGTAGAAACCATATACCTATTACCTCCCAATAATGCTCCCTTGGAAGGCCCCCGAATGCCTGAATGAACACCCCTCAGAAGACCCCTCGAATGATGGATAGAAGTGCCAAACTCCATCTCGGTCTTCTCGCTCATACCAATGGGTTCACAGGACTTCAAACTGCAGGTCATAGCACTCCTCAACAACCTATGCACGGTATTACCAATCAAATAACCTAGCATCAAACAACGCCACAGTCTAGCCGAATCTGATGAAGTCGTCATCTCCCTATCAATCTCCGTGCTTTCGAGCAAATAATACAAATTGCTCCTTCTGACGCCCTTCATCACAATCATGGACCCCGATGTGACCTTCAAGCGAGAATCCGCCAAGGTCACTTTATAGCCAGATGCCACCAAAGCTCCTAGTGAAATGATGTTCTTCGACAACTGCGGAACGAACCTCACTTCTTCCAACTCCTGAATCACTCCGTCATACATCCGAATACGAACGGTACCAATACCACCAATAGAGCATGCATGTTCATTACCCATGAGAACAACATCCCCTCTTTCCTAGGGCAAACGTGGTATGAAGCACCCGAATCCAACATCCACTCTGTAGAGTTGGCAACACAAACTGACGATAGTGCAGACAACGAATAGCCCGAAGAATCCGAATCTGAATTGTCGCCACTATTCTTGACAACATTCACCTCTGAAGCTCGTACAGCTTTCTCCTTATTCTTCTCGGCTCGATCTAACTTTGGGCATTCCGCTTTCTAATGTCCATCATTTTACAAAAGGCACACTGATTCCTACGAATCCCACGATGTGCACCTCTAGACTGTGACCTCCTGCTTCGGTTTGAACCACGACCATGAACTACTAATGCATCTCCCGATGCCTTCTCGGAGGACTCATCAACATTCTTCCTCAACTCATAATTCACCAACGCTGAGGTCACCTCCTTATAACTAACAGTAGTTCTTCCATTAATCATAGTGAGAACAAAAAGCCGATTCTCAATGCTCTTAGTAAGATACTTTTCATTGAGTGTTTCCCACATCTTCTTCGCCGACGTCTCGTTCATCACGTCATAAATAAGATCCGGCGTCAAGCATGACCGAATAACTCCACACGCCCTACTATTCATCTTCTTCCAAACCTTAGCTTCCATCTCGGTAGGTTTCTCTTGTAACTCAAGAGTCTCCTCCAAATTCTGAGCGTCCAAGGCGTCCATCACCTGACACCTCCACAATCCGAAATTAATCTTACCGTCGAACTTTGGAACATCAATCTTCATGTTATTGATGCTCAAACTATGTATCGTCTTCGTAAGAGACGATCCCGATGTGTTTGTTTTACCCATGTTGTCGATCTAATCTTCAAATAGGAATCCTTCAGCGAATCCTTCAAACAAGCTCCCAAATCTAACCCGGAGCTCTGATACCACTTGTTGTGCGCAGCGGAAATTTCGACAGCACCTCCGGTGCGCAAGGTGCACAACAAGAGATTAGATCACAACGGAATTCTTGTTTCTCAAAGGAAACAAGAACCGAAAGTCAGATATCTCATCAAAGTGAGATATCAGCTCTTCCTCTCGTCAGCTCTAGGACTGCGCGTCGAGGGAACCTACAAGCTATTACAAATCACGGCAAGAACACAAATTTTACGTGGTTCGGCAAATCGCCTACGTCCACGGGACAAGGAGGGGGGAGATCTACTATTAGAGGGAGAGAATACAACTGGGGTTTACAATCACTCAATCTAAACCCTCACACAAACTCTCAAATCCCTCACACAATTATCTCTCTCAAATCGGCTCTTGCACGCCACCCAAAAGAGAGAACAAAACTGCTGTTTTCCCCTCTGTCCGTGCTTGCACGCTGCCAAAGAAAGGAACAAAAGCAACTGCAGCTCTCTGCGCACGCAACCCAAGGACAGCCTCCTACCTCCTGCTGCACTTCGCACTTGTGCGCCCTATACTTGCTTCGTGCTCCTGCTCTTTTCTTTTGCTGCCGCCAAAAGAACTCCTCAATCTGCACACGCCTCCAAGCTGCCAAACCCTAGAATGATTAATAGGGTATATATAGTTGTTTGAGAATCGGGTGGGCCTGTTTATTCACGCGGAAAACAAAAGCAGCATTGCTGCTCCTCACGTGACTTTCCCAAAAGTCGTGGACCGCACTCCACGTTCACAATACTGACAGAGCAACTCTTTTCAGTTTGTTTTTGTAGTTTCTTCGCCGCAAATTCCTGTTATACCATATCATAATCTGATTCCAAGAGTAAGATCTCCAATTGAATTTCATCCATTCCATAACTTTGTTCCAGACACAAGCAGAATACTGACATTTGAAGAAGATGTGCTGACAGGTTTCAGCTTGATGATCAGTTGAGCACAAAACACACTGGTTTGAGTTAATCATCCTCATATTACACAATCTATCTTGTGTGAGCAGTCTAGAGAGGGATGCTAGCCATCTGAATTCATCAAGTTAACCACATTACGAGAAATATGACTTGAAAGGGCTTCTGCATGCTTCAGATTATAATGGCCTGGTCAGCGACAATTTCTTTTGTCAATTAAATTTGGTTAACTTTTAGCTTTTCCCCCCCTCGACATTCATCCCTAGTTTCAGATTTAATCCAACAAGAATACCATTTTTCTCTCCCTGGTTCCGAATTTGACTACTTATCTGTATTCAGGATATGCCAGTACAATATGGTGGTATAAACTTAGTTGTCTATCTTACAGAGTTGAACGAAAATAGCATGCACAAAGCAGATTACACCTGTGTTTCTGTAAGTTATGTTTAATGTTTTGCTTTTTTTTTGTTCCATCCAATTGTGTAAGGAAGGGAGGAAAAAGAAAAAAAGGTTCCTTCGGGTAAATGTGCTTTTTCTGGAATGGCCTTTCTCTATTTGGGAAGGTTTATCATTCCCTTTGGGAATTGTACCTGCAGCATGATTTTCCATTACCAATTTTTATCTGGAAAACAATTGATCAATTGAGTAGCTTGCTGTTATATAAAGTTATTAAGCTTTGTAATTCAGTAATTCCATCAAACTCATCAATTGACCTCCTCATATTGGCTAATATAAATATGTAGCAGTAACACATGTGTCTGAGTGACTTGACTTGGTGTCGAGCCTCAAACATGGACACATTTCAAACGTCTGATATCAGGGTGTCACTATATTTGCAGATCTACATGCATATATGCAAATCACCATTTACTTTAGGCGCTCATTCGATACCACCTAGCGATAGTGTCTTGCCTACCATAGCCACAAGTTTGCAACCAAATTTTGCTATAGCCTTGGTTTTATTATTTAAAATGCCGCTTGCAGTGTATGAAAACTGTCATCTAGAGTTAAATTTTTTTTTTGAAAAATGAACAAACTACAGTCTCGCTTTTGTGATGGATAGATGTGTTTGGCGTAGATAATTTTTCTTTTTTAACACAGGTTTCTAGAAGGGCTTGGAGAAATTTGTTATATAGAGAATCTGTTAAGTGATTTCAAAGTTGAAGACCTAAGAAAATTGAAATATTTTAATATTTGTATCATCATGTTTTATCCTGCTTTGGCTTGTACCATTACGTTTCAGTATGTATCATGTTTTATCCTGTATCACCCAATTTTGGTCTGTTTGCTGAAATAGATGGAAATGCTGAAATAGATGGAAACGGGACAAAACGTCAAATAAACTTAAAAGGGGAATGTTAGAGAACAGAAGTTTAGTGACCAATGTATCTTCCTTGTGAGATTACAAAGAAAATGTTAAAGATATATGCATATATTCATATATATTATACTTATATATATGCTATATAAAATATAGGTGTACATATTTTACTTTACAGGTAATACACATAGACACGAATGTGTACATGGTGAACAAAAACTGCAAAAAAAAAAAAAAAAAATCTACAGGGATATATGCATTTGCCTGCATGTTGGTCACTGTAACCGATATTTAACACAACCATGTGATGTAATCTATCAATGTCTGTCCACTGAGTTTGCCCACCTCTTCAATAATTCTTAACTTGGAGTCTTCGATGAAGTCGGTGCCAGAGCAGTTACTTTGCCCTAACCATGGGGATCAAAACCTACTGTCACCATTATTGCGAAAATTCTCGTCAGTTCAGAAAGAAATTATTATTATTATTATAAAGTGTTGTTCTGGAACCTTTGCAGCTTTCCAAGGAACATAGCGTCATTCGTTATATAACTTGCAAGTAGCTATTGTTACCATGACATTTCTCTTTATATTACATAAACTTATTTTTTTTACTTGAGTCATTAGAAAGGAAGTATATTTGCTGTGATTATATGTATTTGCATATATTTGTTTTATGTATTTTTCAATTTTTTTACAACATGAACTTGTAGCTTAATGTTCACTGGTTATAAAGTTATACCAATCTAAATGCAAGATAATCAATACATACTCATTATTATTCTATGTGAGAACGTTCTCCACTGTGATTAAATATCCGAGTTTTCCTAGGGCACATCGAACTGATTTTGGGGTCATATCTGAGAATATACGTGTCGCATCCTATATATTAAGTTTTTTCGCAGGAAAACTGGCAAGCATTTCAAAAAGTACCAGTTTTTCTTTTAGCTTGTTTCTTATCCTAATGCAAAACTTATGGGGGAAAAGAAAAACCTGATGCTTAGTTTCTATTTTGATGTATAGGTAATATTTGTTTCTTCAGATATTTTTTCTGACACCTTTTCACTCATGATCAGGATTACCTCAAGCGTTACAAGAGCTTGATATTAATGCAATGGCCTTGAAACCAGATATGTATGTTAACTCGGAAGGATGATGGTCCTGTTCGATATACTCAAGACCATAATCTCTGCTTATTTCAGAGAAATATTAGCATGTGATATTTTAGACAGTACAATTCCATGAAGTACGATGCAATCATAGTGTATAGAGGGTGAACGGATGTATATTTTTCTTGTATCCTAACTCACAATTTTTCCTGAAAGATTAAATACCAGCGAGACCTATCGATCTTTTTGTTAGATACTGTGTAGATATGATTTGATGCGATATCTGCATTGATGTTGCCCTTCTTAGCAACTGACGTTAATGTCATTACACTGTTCTGCTTAATCCTTATTCTGCCGCGTCGATAAACACAGAATAGAGCACTCTCATTAGTGGGGAGGCTATTGCTGCAATCTATGCTGCTACTATTTATGAATTTATATTCAAATTTCAATCAAATCTGCATCAATAGTTTCATATTAATTTCTCTCATATGCAATACATAGATTAGTACGAAAGTCTCCGTGTTTACATAAATGAGTACAAAGCTCTACATGTAGGTCACGAGTAAGTGAATCTTCGCACGTCACAAAGTCTAGCGTGCTAGTCTACCAGAGATAAGAAAATGTAAAGGTATAAGTTTCTAAAAAGATAAAAATAAAATAAGAAAAGGATGATATCAGTTGAATTTAGCATATGATATCACTTGAACTGAGCTAAGTTCTGTATTGAGAAGTAATTTTGGCTAGCAGCTTTCTAGCTGGTATCTGATTTAAGCACAAAGTGACGCATGATTCCCCTCCAAATAGGCATCAAACCCTGGCACAAACCATCTATAACCATCGAGTGGCAATATAGTAGTACATGATTATGTCCTCGGCCAAAATATAAGTCAATCCATTGTCTCGATCTTGCATAGTCCAACCATCAACAAGTTTGAAGCAGCAATGAGAAAATATCCCATCAATAAAGCACCAGAGAGTCCCAAACAATCGCGGTAGTTTACACGTTTATTCCACGTTGATTATGTCATCGAACAATTCAAATGCAATCTCAAGCTTTCTTTCTCTGCATACTGACTCAACCAACCTCACCCATGATCCAGTCTCCGGCAAGAACCCCGTCTCAACCAAAGCATACAACGAAACAGTTGCGTCAGCCACCTTCCCGATCTCACACAACCCCATCAACAACTGATTCGAGGCTGCAAAATGAGGCCTAAATCCCCTCCCAAGCATCAACCCTAACAACCCCATCGCCTTCTCAATCTCCCTTTTCCCAATAAGGCAATTCATAACAATCCTATAGCTCGCGACATTCAATCTCACACCCTCAAATGGCAACCTCTCCAACAACCGCATCGCCTCCCCAACCCTCTCTGCCTTGCACAACCCTTCAATTACAACATTGTAGGTGACAACATCGGCTTTGACTCCTTTCTCCTTCATCTCCTTCACCAACTCGATCCCCTCGTCCACTCTCCCCTCTCTGCAAAGGCAACCGATCAGCGCGGTATACGCAACCGCGTCAATCTCCAAACCGTTCTCCCTCATTTCGTCGAACACCCCCCTCGCCTCTTCGACCCTCCCATCCCTACAAAACCCATTCATCAAAGCCGAGTAGTTGTACTTGTTCGGCTCACACCCGTTCCTCCTCATAAACCCCAGAATCTCCCTCCCCTTCTCCGACCCGACTTCCCCTGCCTACAGAACCCGTCGATAAGCACGTTATACGTCAACGGGTCCGGCACAATCCTACGCCTCTCAATCATTTCCTCGAACACCCTAAACGCGTCCTTCACCCTCCCCTCCCTACACAACCCGCCCATCAAGGTCGAGTAGGTGACCAAATTCGGCCTGACGGGCATCGACTCAAGCACCCTCAACCCCTCATCGACCCTCCCAGCGCGGCAGCAGCACTTGATGACTATGTTATACACGCAGACGTTCGGGCTCA
>NC_033801.1:89002482-89013662 GCF_001876935.1 Asparagus officinalis | reverse complement strand
GAGGCTGGGAAGAGGAGGGGTTCGTTTCAACGTCTTCATCAAGTTCGCGTTCGCCGTCGAATTAATTTTTACCAATTGCTAGTCAGACCTCCGGAATCATCACGGTTCTATTTCATCCTCTAGTAAATCACGCTCGGCTCGTCCCTGATTCTAATTTTCAGAGACATGATCGACTTCCAGAAATAACAAGATACATCCTCGGAAGGTTAATTAGTTTTAACAATAGTTTAATATTCTTAATGTGCTATTAGTAATTAAAAAATGAATTAACTTTTCAGATCTAATCGGATATAAAAAGCGAGGGATGCCTACAATTTTGGAAAGTAAGACAGATAGTAGCTACGATGGATTTGGAGCGCAACCTAAGAAAGAACTATGATTTGGAGGTAGGGGTTGCACCAAAATACCCATGTCCGATGAAATATCAGTATCCGTATCATTAGAATATGCTACGGTTACGTATGTGCTTGTGTAGTGAAACATCCGGATCCGAATCCGAAATATCCAAATATATAGTGGTTATATTATTGCAACAGTTTTAATTCTTAAATTAATATATTTGAGGTTAATTTTGATGATCAAGATATCTAATCTTAGTTTTCCAAAAACAACAAACATACTGATGACTCTTTGTATCGCATGAACTACATTTTTTTCAATGTCATCTAGTTTTCTTATATCAGTTCTGTATCCACACATATCTGTATGTTTATATATATGCATACATATCCGTGTATGTACCAGATTTTCATAGACGTAGATATAAAGTTTTCTTACTGAGACATATCTGTTAGATCTGAATATCTGAGATCTAATCCATAAAACCATGATTAATTCAAAGAGAATAAACAACAACAATGAGAGCGGAAGCTTATACCTGAATCCATTGTTTCGATTTGCACGAATCTGAATTAGGGTTTGATCTTCTAATCTTGAGGGTCTCTCCTTTAGAATCTCTTTAGATGGGGATTAAGAGAATAGAGAATGTAATCCTAGATTAGGGACCATAACCCCTTATTTATAGTTGTTGTACTTTTATAATTTAGCTCCTCATCAAATTATAATTACAACATGATATCCGCACATTTAGCCCATGACATATTTAAATACCCATTGATCCAATTACCTGATTGATCACTTTATGCGTGTCAACTGAAAGATAGCAACACACACTGATATAACATATGTGCCCACAGATAGATTTAATTAGATTTAAATCCAACAATCTCCCACTTGGGCACCATATGTTTCCTTAAAGTATGTATAACCTTATGAGCTCAAAAAATTGCTATCATAGATATGGGTATTTCCGAACAATCTCGTCCATTGACAATATCAATATAGGATCAAAGCGGTCTTCGTCACATTTATCGTGACTCGACCCATCAATGGTCACATATACCAATATAATCAAACGATATAGATCAATCATGGATGTGCAGCATGAAAATTACATACAATGTGATCAGTACATGTCTATTTTTAACTGGTCCTACTTTAAACTTTAGTGAGGTCAACCTCAACATTATGTACCAGAGTGTATGAACTGAAAAATTAGTGAGGTCAACCTCAACATTATGTACCAGAGTGTATGAACTGAAAAACTTTATTCTGATCAGACAAAACAACCTAACATAAAGCACCACAATTACAAACTCCCACTAAATCATGACATCCTCAAATAATACCACACCCATATGAGCAGTATGCTCATGAAAGACCTTAGGTGGTAATCCTTTAGTAAGAGGATCAGCTATCATGGAGTTTGTCCTAATGTGCTCTATGGATATCTGTCCACTCTGTACCATTTCTTTCACAACTAGGAACTTAATGTCAATATGTTTTGACTTAGTTGAGCTCATGTTATTATTAGAATACATTACTACAGATTTATTGTCATGATATAACCTTAGTGGTATTTCCACATTTTCTAGAATGCGCAGTCTCGTGACAAAATTTCACAGCCATATTCCCTGATTGGATGCCTCATAGCAAGCTACAAATTCTGCTGCCATAGTGGAGGAAGCTACGAGTGTCTGTTTAACACGTTTCCATTATATAGCTCCTCCTGCTAACATATAAATATAGCCTGATGTAGACTTTCTGCTATCTTGGCATCCAACAAAATCAGAGTCTGAATACCCAATGACCGCTAACTGTTCTGATTTTCTGTATGTGAGCATATAATCTTTTGTTTTCTGAAGATACCTCATAACCCTTTTGACTGCTATCCAATTATCAATACCAGGGTTACTTAAGTATCTGCCTAACATCCCAACAATGTACGCAATATCTGGATGCGTACATACCTGAGCATACATTAGACTTCCTACAGCCGAAGCATAAGGAATCTTCTGCATTTTCTGAATTTCAATGTTGCCTTTAGGACACTGATTGAGACTGAACTTGTCTCCTTTAGCAACAGGGGTGTCTCCTGGTCTGCAGTCTTACATGCCAAACATTTTAAGTACTTTATCGATATAACTCTTTTGTGATAATCCAAGTATACCTCGAGAACGATCTCGATGTATCTGGATTCCTTATATAAAAGAAGTGTCCCCAAGATCTTTCATCTCAAAATTCTTTGATAGAAATCTCTTGGTTTCGTACAACATGCCTATATCATTAGTGGCAAGCAATATGTCATCAACATACAGAACCAGAAAAATAAACTTACTCCCACTGAACTTGTGATATACACAGTCATCAACAATATTCATCTCAAAACCGAACGAGATAATTATTTGTTGAAACTTGTAATACCATTGACGAGGAGCTTGCTTGAGTCCATAGATGGATTTTCTTAATTTGCAAACCATATTCTTTGGGTCTCCTGACACAAAGTTTTCTGGTTGCATCATATAAATCATCTCATCAATGTCGCCATTGAGAAATGCAGTCTTAACATCCATCTGATATAACTCAAGATCATAATGAGCAACAAGTGCCATGATTGTTCTGAAGGAGTCTTTCGATGAAACCGGAGAGAAAGGCTCTGTCTAATCAATGCCTTCCTTTTAAGTAAAGCCTTTAGCTACAAGACGTGCCTTATACCTCTTCACATTACCGTTTGCATCCCGCTTGGTTTTAAAAATCCATTTACAACTAATTGGTTTTGCACCTTCTAGCAATGGGACAAGCTCCCAAACCTTATTGTCTTGCATAGACTTGTACTCTTCATTCATGGCATTAATCGACTGTTGAGAGTTAGAACTTTTCATGGCCTGAGAGAAGTTGATTAGATCATCTTCCAATATTCCATTACTTTCCTCATGTTCTTGGAGAAATACAATATAATCATCTGAAATAGCATTTCTCCTTTCTCTCGTGGATCTCCTTAATGGCACTGGTTCTTGAGGTTGTTGAGTTTGTTCTTTTGGAACAGGGAGTTGTTCAACATTATCATCTTGAGGTTTCAGATTTACTTCTTGAGTAACAACAGGTATAGGAACCTGAATATTATCAAAAGTAACTGTATGGATTGGGTCTGAAGCCAATTCCTCCTCAAAAGCAATGTCTCTAACCTTATTTCTCCCCCCAAACTTAACATCCTCAAAGAATGTTACTGTTTCCGTCTCAAAAATATTCCTGAGTGTGGGATCACAAAACTTATAGCTCCTAGAGCGTTCAGAATACCCAATAAAGTAGCTGCTAACTGTTTTGGAGTCCAATTTTTTTTCATTTGGCCTATAGGGCCTTGTCCTAGCTGGACATCCCCAAATATGTAAATGCTTTAAACTGGGCTTTCGACCAGTCCAAAGCTCATAAGGTGTTTTAGCAACTGCTTTACTTGGTACTCTATTCAGAATGTAAGTTGCTGTCTTTAGTGCTTCTCCTCAGAGTGACTCTGGTAAAAAAGAATGAGCAATCATATTTCTTACCATATCCTTAAGAGTCCTGTTTTGTCTTTTAACTACACCATTCATGCTAGGTGCACCCGGCATGGTGTACTGTAGGACGATACCACATTCCTCTAGGTATCTAGTAAATGGTCTTGAACGTTATTCACCTGAACCATCATATCTGTCATAGTACTCACCACCATGATCAGATCTAACGGTTTTAATTCTTTTGTTGAGTTGATTCTCAACTTCAGCTTTGTAGGTTTTGAACATGTCCAGAGACTCAGATTTCTCATGAATGAGGTATAAGTACCCATAACGTGAGTAATCGTCTATGAATAATATAAAATATTGTTGACCATTCCAACACGTCGTAGGGAATGACCCACAAATATCTGTATGTATCAATTCTAAGACGTCTGAAGATCTTTTGGCACCTAATCTCTTAATTTTGGTCTGTTTTCCCTTGATACTGTGACGCCCCTAGGTTCACACAAGGCTGCAGTCTAAGGTGAAACCAAGAATGTCAAACCTGCCATGCACCACACCGTGCAACAACATGTTTCACCATCACAATTAACATCTATCTAGTAGAGTCAACAACAGGTGTAGGTACAAAAGCAAGTAAAAGATAATACAAGGAGACTGATGAAATGATAATAATCAACTTAATGTCTCATCATCCAACAAACAGAAGCACATAGTCAAGATCTGAGTAGGTAAACTGAAATACTCAACAAGTCTCAAATACAAATATCTGACAAGTAGGAAACAAGGCACACAGCCTTTACAATTTCTAGAACAAGACTCTCAAATGTCTAAACACAAGTCTACTGTGGAACTCAAAAGAAAATATATAACTAGCTAGACAGCTAAAGCTAAAATGCATCGCCATCAACCTGCGACTCTCCGGGCTCCTGGCTCGTTACCTGAAAGGGGGAGGGACAACGAGCGTCAAAGCGCTAGCGAGTAACATCACAACCAACCCCAAGGGAACATGGCTCGTTGTATAAAAAAATACAGATAATACATAATAGATCTAAAATCATTGATCTTACTAAAGAAGGTTTTAGTACTTAGAAATTTACAACACGAGAATAGGTACGTCGAGCGAAATAATCCAAACAAGGAAACCCTCATGTATATACCTTATATCTCACACGAGAATAGGTACGTCGAGCGAAATAATCCAAACAAGGAAACCCTCATGTATATACCTTATATCTCAAATTGTAAACCCCTAATTACCAAACCCGAGGTTCTAGTACAGGAACAAAAATAAAAGAAATACACTAATCTCAGAACATAAGTGCAGTGCCATATCATAGCCTACATGAATATCATGTTAAAATCTACACAAGTGTCATGTCAAAATCTACACAAGTGTCGTCGTGGATTGTACACACTTTCGTCGGGCGCAACAAGTGGTATCAAAGTCAGATTTCAGATCTAGGGTATGATTTGGGTGGAGAAAAACTCGGTGTTGGAAGCTTGGATCTTGGAGATCTAGGTTTCGGTGGAGATAGCGTTGTGGAGTTGCCATTGGGAGATTGTGTTGGAATCCTATGTAGGGTTTAATTTGGGTGATTTCTCAACCCTATCAAGTTCGAATCTCTCCTCTACAGTTTGGAGTTAGTAAGCAATGGCAGGAGAAAGTGGTAAAAGTAGCAAGGCTGTGTCTAGTATAGTTCAGGTAGCACTTCAGAATACGAAGATTAGTGTTGTGAAGTATGACGGGAAAATCAATTTTGGGTTGTGGATGAGTGATGTGCATGATGCTTTGAATGTTCAAAACTTGGAAGAGATGATAATGACTCATGAGAGGCCACATAAATATGATGAGGCGAGTAAGCTATATCCCCAACATTCTAAATACAAGAGAAACAAGATTAAAATGTTTTGGTAACAGTAAACGTGATTTAACCCTTGGTTAAGCAAATTTCAGATCTAAATCTTTATTTAACAGAACATTGGTGAACTTTTATAAACTGAAACCTTTGATTCTTGTTAACCATATTATAGAGAGTTCATTTTTATACAAAAATAAAGAAAACCACAGAAAAATAGGGTTGAGGGATTGGGCGAGATGATACTCGCCTCAGGTGAGCAATGGATCCCTGGATCTGAAGGAGAACGTTTCCCCTCGCTGAATCCCACCAAAAACTGCTGCAAATCCTCAAGAATTTCTCCCAAATCACCAAACAAGAACTGCTGCAAATCCTCAAGAATTTCTCCCAAATCACCAAACAAGGAGGATTAGGGTTTTAGAGAAGAGAGGGGGGGGCTAGGGTTAGTGATTTCAGATGCAAAGAGGGTTGTCTCGGATCATTAGCCTATATACCAACTCACAAACCCGACCCGAAACCTGTTTGAACCCGAACCTGAGAAACTGCTCTGACCGCTGTGCGGTCGACCGATGCGGTCGACCGCCACGGTCGACCGCGTCGGTCGACCGCGCAGCAGAAAAATGCCTGCTGCTAGGCATTTAACATGCTGGCCATTTCACTCGATTACTCTCACATAGAAACATTTGATGGGGTCTCAAACACAGATAATTACGTTCATCTGATATATATATATATATAATTATTTATCATAAGAGAATTATTCACTATTAATAATTCACATATATTTATTTTACCAAATTTCGGGGTTTTACATTCTTCCCCCCTTCAAAAGAATTTCGTCCTCGAAATTCGGAAATTATACAAATCTCGAAATATGAATTACTAGATAACATATAGAGATATTTATACTTAACGATTTAAAATGATAATATTCTCGCTCAAATCCTAATCTAGTGGAACTAGTACATCGGGCGAAAAATCCAAACAAGGAACCCCCCATACATATACTATGTGTTCCAAAAGATTAAAAATTAAGCGAAAATATCTTTATTCTAGCGTTAAATGTAAACATAACCAAAGATATAAACATAAAGTAAGATATATAACATAGTAGAATTAATTTACCTGCTCAACCAAGTGTGGGTAGTCGCGACGCATGTCCTCTTCGCGCTCCCAAGAAATCTCCTCAATGCCTCCTCGGTTCCACTGAACTTTCACTAAGGGAATCACCTTATTCCTGAGTCTCTTGTCCTCCCTGGCCAGTATACCATTGAGCATAGTAACATGAAACACATTGTGTATACTAGACATCGATGCTGGAAGATCTAGTCTGTATGACACAACTCCAACACGCTCCAGAATCTGAAATGGTCCAATGTATCTCGGAGCAAGCTTCCCTCGTCGCCCAAATCGCTGTACGCCTTTCATAGGCGATACCTTCAGCATGACTGAGTCTCCCACCTGAAACTCCAAGGGTCTTCGCCTCTTGTCTGCATAACTCTGTTGCCGACTCTGAGCGGCTAGAATCTGCTCCCTGATCAATGCTACCTTCTCGGTAGTCTGCCTCACCAGCCCGACTCTGAGCGGCTAGAATCTGCTCCCTGATCAATGCTACCTTCTCGGTAGTCTGCCTCACCAGCTCTGGCCTAAGCATCAAGCTGTCCTCTGACTCTGCCCAACATATCGGCGATCTACAGGGCCTCCCGTACAATGCCTCATATGGCGCCATACCGATCGTCGCCTGATAACTGTTGTTATAAGTGAATTCTACCAATGGAATATGATCCTCCCAGCTGCCTTAGAAGTCAATGACACATGCCCGCAACATGTCCTCCAACACCTGATTCACCCTCTCCGTCTGACCATCCGTCTGGGGGTGGAATACACTGCTATAAGATAGCCTGCTGCCAAATGAGTCCTGGAAACTCCTCCAAAAATATGAAGTGAAAACCGATCCTCGATCTGATACGATCGTGTCCGGAACTCCGTGAAGTTGAACTATCTCACGAATGAAGATCCTCGCATAAGCCTCGGCTATATAAGTGGTCCTCACTGGAATAAAATGTGCTGACTTCGTCAACCGGTCCACTATCACCCAAACAGAATCATTCCCCTTCTTCGACTTCGGCAACCCCACAATAAAATCCATGAAAATGTCTGCCCACTTCCACTCTGGAATGGGTAAAGGTTAAAGTGTCCCTACCGGTCTCTGATGCTCTGCCTTCACCTGCTGACAGGTAAAACATCTAGCCACATAGTCTGTAATCTCTCTACGCATACCGCTCCACCAGAAATGTCTCTTCAAGTCCTTGTACATCTTGGTGGTTCCTGGATGCACTGTGTACCGAGTACGGTGTGCCTCATCAAATAACTCTCTCTTCAGCTCTGCACTGGCTGGCCTAACCAATCTACCCTTCATCCGTAGGCCTCCATCAGCTCCAATGGTCCAATCAGTCTTAGGCTCTTTGGAAATATCCTCCTTTCGGATTTGAATCCAAGAGTCTCCCAACTGAGCTCTGACAACTCTGTCACTCCAAGATGGCTGCACTGTCACAGCTCCCAAAAATGCACTGGTTCCTCCAATCTCGGGTCTAAAATCAAACTGGCTAAGAGTGATAAGGTCCCGATGCAGCGAACACCTCAAGGTCGAAACTCGATGCCGACGCTTCCTGCTTAATGCATCTGCTACGACGTTCGCCTTCCCCGGATGATACTGGATCGCGAACTTGTAGTCCTTAATAAACTCAATCCATCTCCTCTATCTCTGGTTGTGTTCCTTCTGGGAAAAGAGGTACTTCAGACTCTGATGGTCTGTGAATAACTCAAACTGCACCCTATATAGGTAGTGCCTCCAAGACTTCAGTGCAAATACCACTGCTGCCAGCTCCAAATCATGAGTGTGATAGTTCTGCTCATGCACCCTCAACTACCGTGAGATATAAGCTACTACCCTCTGAGTCTGCATCAATACGCCTCCTAAGCCTGCCAACGATGCATCGCATATACGACGAATGTCCTGTCACTGCTCGGAATAGTCAGAACCGGCGCTGTAGTCAACTTAGTCTTCAAAATGTCAAAGGCCTTCTGGCACTCCATGCTCCATATGAACTGTACACCCTTCTTCGTAAGGTGTGTAATAGGCATCGCAATCTTCGAGAAGTCCTGAATGAACTTCCTATAATATCCAGCTAATCCCAAAAAGCTGCGAATCTCTGTCACCGTCTTCGGTGGCTCCCAATCAAGGACTGCCGTGACCTTAGCCGGGTCCACTGCTATGCCCTCTCTACTGATGATGTGGCCAAGGAATCTGACTTCTGAAAGCCAAAATTCGCATTTGCTGAACTTAGCATACAGCTGATGCTCCTGAAGAGTCCTCAATGCTATCCGTAGATGCTCCTCGTGATCCGCCTCCGATCTCGAGTAAATGAGTATATCATCAATGAAGACGATCACAAACTGATCCAAGAAGGGACGAAAAACCCGGTTCATTAAATCCATGAATACCACGGGTGCATTGGTCAACCCAAATGACATGACCAAGAACTCGAAAGAACCATATCGAGTAAGAAAGGCGGTCTTGGGAATATCAATCTCCCTAACCCGCAACTGATGATAGCCAGAACGAAGATCAATCTTCGAGAAATACTGCGCACCCTGCAACTGGTCAAACAAGTCATCAATCCTAGGTAGTGGGTACCTATTCCGGATAGTGACCTTGTTCAACTCTCTATAATCTATGCATAATCTCATACTACCGTCCTTCTTCTTCACGAAGAGGACCGGCACGCCCCACGGAGAATGACTCCGGCGAATAAAAAAAACCCTGAGCTAATATCTCGTCCAACTGGGTCTGAAGCTCCCTCATCTCAGCTGGTGCCATGCGATAGGGTGCGCGGGATATTGGGGCTGTGCCTGGCTGCAACTCAATACAGAACTCTACCTCTCTCACCGGAGGTAATCCAGGTATGTCCTGAAAGACATCCTGATACTCTGAGACAACTCTAGTCTCCAATAACTCAGCACCCTGATCCCGTCGCATCACCTCCTCGATGTACGCCAGAAATAACTCCGCAAATCGGTTGCCCTAAGAGGCGGCTACAATCATCTCGGACCCGTCGGACGCTCGCAACTTGACTGTCTTCGCAAAGCAGTCAATGCTAACATGGTAGGAAGACAACCAATCCATACCAAGGATGATATCAAACTCGGACATATGCAACACTATCAAATCGACTATGAACTCCGACTCGTCTAAACTGACGGTACACCTCCTACACACGCTCTCCAGAAGCGATACCTCACCTAGAGGGGTGGAAACAGATAAAGGGATGTCTAGAGGCTGAGCTACGAGCTGGAGTCTAGTCATAAATGCATGCGAGATGAATGAATGCGAAGCTCCTGAATCGAAAAGAATACGGGCGGGAAGAGAGTTCACAAAGAACGTACCCTCCACTACGGCTCCGCTGGCTTCTGCTGGCCCTGACCTCTGCCCTGCTGGCGCTACTGCTGCTGCTGGTTCGGACCCTTGCCCTGCTGGGCTCCTGTTGGTGCGCTACGACACTCTGATGCCTTATGCCCAACCTTGTGATAATTAAAACAAGATCCCTGGAACTTGCGCTGCTGATGCGCTCTCTGATCCTGTTGGGGTCCCCTTTTATAAGGGCCCTGATGCTGCTGCTGCTGCCCATAAAAAGGTCTCTTGTTCTTGTTCTTATCCCCACTCTGTCCTGTCTTGGCCTTCCCCTCCTTATCTTTCTGAAACATAGTAGTCTCAATCTCCTGAGAAGTGGCAGCCTCAGCTACCTCCCTAACTGAATAAAACCTCCTCGACACGAGGTACCGTCGGAGATTAGGGCGAAGCCCTGCTAAGAACATCTGAGCCTGACGCTCTCCCGTCTACCACATGCCCGTGAAATGTAGCAACTCCATGAACCGGCTCTCAAAATCCACCACTGACATGTCCCCCTGGGTCAACCGGGACAACTCAAGCTCCTTCCCAGTCCGTGCTGCAGAAGATCTGTACTGTCCATCAAAGAAGTATATGAAATCCTCTCATGTGAGGGTCATTCTCTGCTCTGGAGTAAACTGAAGTCGGTACCATCTCCCGGCATCTCCCTTCAGGCTGTAGGATGCCGGCCTCTGCTTCTGTACTGAATCTACACCAAGTATATCAAGAATATTGCTCACATCCTCCTTCTACTTATGGGCTACAAGAGGGTCTGGTGACCCCTGGAACTCTGGTGCCCTCATCTTCTGATACCTCTCCACCATACGGAGCCAAGCCTCCTGCTCTGTGGCTCTATCTGGGACTGCTAGAGGAATGGTTGTAAGCGCGATCTCTGGGGATCTCTCTCTGACAGGGTCGGTGGGTATCCCCTGCTGCTGAGCTACCGGTGGTGGTGGTGTCCGTGGTGCTATATGAGTCGTCACCAACTCCTCAATGGCCGTCATCCTGGCAATGAGAGGAGCCATAAGATCCACCAAGTACTGA
>NC_033801.1:88994080-89001913 GCF_001876935.1 Asparagus officinalis | reverse complement strand
AATACTCAACAAGTCTCAAATACAAATATCTGACGAAAAGGAAATAAGGCACACAGCCTTTACCACTTCTAGAACAAGACTCTCAAATGTCTAAACACAAGTTTACTGTGGAACTTCAAAAGAAAATATATAACTAGCTAGACAGCTGAAGCTAAAATACATCGCCATCAACCTGCGACTCTCCGGGCTCCTGGCTCGTTACCTGAAAGGGGGAGGGACAACGAGCGTCAAAGCGCTAGCGAGTAACATCACAACCAACCCCAAGGGAAAAGGGCTCGTTGTATATGAAAGTACAGATAATATATAATAGATCTAAAATCATTGATCTTACTAAAGAGGGTTTTAGTATTTAGAAATTTACAACACGAGAATAGGTACGTCGAGCGAAATAATCCAAACAAGGAAACCCTCATGTATATACCTTATATCTCAAATTGTAAACCCCTAATTACCAAACCCGAGGTTCTAGTACAGGAACAAAAATAAAAGAAATACACTAATCTTAGAACATAAGTGCAGTGCCATATCATAGCCTACATGAATATCATGTTAAAATCTACACAAGTGTCATGTCAAAATCTACACAAGTGTCGTCGTGGATTGTACACACTTTCGTCGGGCGCAACAAGTGGTATCAAAGTCAGATTTCAGATCTAGGGTATGATTTGGGTGGAGAAAAACTCGGTGTTGGAAGAGGACTGCTATGGATTATAGTCCAACACGAGGACTGTGAAATAGTGAAAATATCGCTGTGATATATAGTGAAATCTACTTATATCAATCCACACTCAAATCAGTGTATAAGTCCCCAATTTATACCCTCAGGTCATCTATCATCCATGGATACATAGTGAGACTAAAAGCCAAAGTCAGATAATCCAGGCAAACTCTCGAACATGAGTAAAATACTCAAAATACACGAAACAAGAATTTTGCAATAGACAGTGCGGCGGTCGACCGACTCGGTCGACCGCACTCTGATACGAGCCTGGCGGTCGACCGCTAGGCACATATATCGTCCTCACTCATACTAGGAATTCCTTACGGACTCTATACATGAACCCTAAGAAACTCTATCATAGCTCCACGACTCGACACAGGATGATCCTAAGGATACGAGAACTAGGGCTCTGATACCAACTGTGACGCCCCTGGGTTCACACAAGGCTGCAGTCCAAGGTGAAAGCAAGAATGTCAAACCTGCCATACACCACACCGTGCAACAACATGTTTCACCATCACAATTAACATCTATCTAGTAGAGTCAACAACAGGTGTAGGTACAAAAGCAAGTAAAGATAATACAAGGAGACTGATGAAATGATAATAATCAACTTAATGTCTCATCATCCAACAAACAAAAACACATAGTCAACAAATACAAATATCTGACAAGAAGGAAACAAGGCACACAGCCTTTACAATTTCTAGAACAAGACTCTTAAATGTCTAAACACAAGTCTACTGTGGAACTCAAAAGAAAATATATAACTAGCTAGACAGCTGAAGCTAAAATACATCGCCATCAACCTGCGACTCTCCGGGCTCCTGGCTCGTTACCTGAAAGGGGGAGGGACAACGAGCGTCAAAGCGCTAGCGAGTAACATCACAACCAACCCCAAGGGAACATGGCTCGTTGTATAAGAAAATACAGATAATATATATCTTGCTAAAGAGGGTTTTAGTATTTAGAAATTTACAACACGAGAATAGGTACGTCGAGCGAAATAATCCAAACAAGGAAACCCTCATGTATATACCTTATATCTCAAATTGTAAACCCCTAATTACCAAACCCGAGGTTCTAGTACAGGAACAAAAATAAAAGAAATACACTAATCTTAGAACATAAGTGCAGTGCCATATCATAGCCTACATGAATATCATGTTAAAATCTACACAAGTGTCATGTCAAAATCTACACAAGTGTCGTCGTGGATTGTACACACTTTCGTCGGGCGCAACAAGTGGTATCAAAGTCAGATTTCAGATCTAGGGTATGATTTGGGTGGAGAAAAACTCGGTGTTGGAAGCTTGGATCTTGGAGATCTAGGTTTCGGTGGAGATAGCGTTGTGGAGTTGCCATTGGGAGATTGTGTTGGAATCCTATGTAGGGTTTAATTTGGGTGATTTCTCAACCCTATCAAGTTCGAATCTCTCCTCTACAGTTTGGAGTTAGTAAGCAATGGCAGGAGAAAGTGGTAAAAGTAGCAAGGCTGTGTCTAGTATAGTTCAGGTAGCACTTCAGAATACGAAGATTAGTGTTGTGAAGTATGACGGGAAAATCAATTTTGGGTTGTGGATGAGTGATGTGCATGATGCTTTGAATGTTCAAAACTTGGAAGAGATGATAATGACTCATGAGAGGCCACATAAATATGATGAGGCGATATGGGACAAGATAAATCAAAATGCTTGTAGGGGTGATCAGGTCATGTTTAGAAGAAGAGTTGAAATATGATGTGATTGGCGTGATGTCTGGAATGAAGATGTGGGAAATTCTTAACAACAAGTATGAAGAGTGTTGAGAATTGGTTGCACTTGCTGTGGAGATTATTCAGATTCTAGATGTTTAAGGGTACCTAACTTGCAGATCATGTGAACAACTACACAAGCAGACTAGTTCTGCCCCTACAGCGAGCTCAGCGGTCGACCGCACCGGTCGACCGCCAAGCGGACAGAAACCCAAATCTGGGTTTCTGTCAGCTCGAAACCTGAAATAAGATTTGTATATTTCTACGATAATACAGATCTAATGTCTTTATAAATCATACTGTAGAAAAGCAATAAATTTTAAGCAATGTAAGCTATATCCCCAACATTCTAAATACAAGAGAAACAAGATTAAAATGTTTTGGTAACAGTAAACGTGATTTAACCCTTGGTTAAGCAAATTTCAGATCTAAATCTTTATTTAACAGAACATTGGTGAACTTTTATAAACTGAAACCTTTGATTCTTGTTAACCATATTATAGAGAACTCAATTTTTATACGAAAATACCATTTGGGCTCATCAAAAACTCATAAAAATCAAAAGAAACCATAGAAAAATAGGGTTGAGGGATTGGGCGAGATGATACTCGCCTCAGGTGAGCAATGGATCCCTGGATCTGAAGGAGAACGTTTCCCCTCGCTGAATCCCACCAAAAACTGCTGCAAATCCTCAAGAATTTCTCCCAAATCACCAAACAAGGAGGATTAGGGTTTTAGAGAAGAGGGGGGGGGCTAGGGTTAGTGATTTCAGATGCAAAGAGGGTTGTCTCGGATCATTAGCCTTTATACCAACTCACAAACCCGACCCAAAACCCGTTTGAACCCGAACCTGAGAAAATGCTCTGACCGCTGTGCGGTCGACCGCGTCGGTCGACCGCGCAGCAGAAAAATGCCTGCTGTTAGGCATTTAACATGCTGGCCATTTCACTCGATTACTCTTACATAGAAACATTTGATGGGGTCTCAAACACAGATAATTACGTTCATCTGATATATATATATGTATATATATATATATATAATTATTTATCATAAGAGAATTATTCACTATTAATAATTCACATATATTTATTTTACCAAATTTTGGGGTTTTACAGATACATTCAACACATACGTCAAAGTCCAAAAAATCAAGGGAATCCAAAATGCCATCAGACACAAGACGCTCAACTCTACCTTTTGAGATATGACCCAAGCGCTTATGCCATAATGTCGCAGAATTCTCCTTATTTAATTTACACTTAGTACCACGTGATTCCACGTACAAGGATTCATTATAAGAAGCAATTGTATCAAGCAAATATAGGTTGTCATAAATACTTAAGTAACCGGTTCCCATAATATTTGAATTAAAAGATAAACTGAATTGACTGTTTCCGAATGAACAATAATAACCTGATTTGTCCAATACAGAAACAGAAACCAAATTCTGTCTAAAAGACGGTATTACAAAAGTATCTTTTAAGTCCAAATAAGAACCAGTTCCTAATAGCAACTTAAAATGCCCAATTGCTTCCACATCTACCGATTGACCGTCGCCCACAAAGATGTGTCTTTCAACATCACTTGGCTTTCGGTAGCTCAGGCAACCCTGCATAGAAATACTTATGTGAGTAGTAGCACTAGAGTCTAACCACCAAGTGTTTCTAGGTACTGAAGCTAAATTAACCTCAGAACAGACCAAAGTAAGGAACATACCTTTATTAGCATGCCAGGTGTGATATTTGGTATAATCCTTCTTTACGTGTTCAGGCTTGTTACAGAAGAAACAACCCTGGTTATCCTTATGTTGTTTCTTCTGAACTGGACCCTTAGCAGCTTCATTATCATTCTTTCTTTTCTTGCTCTTATCCTTAGAGGCATAAGCCAAATGAGCACTTTCTGTCTTATCTTACTTCAACCTGTATTCTTCTCGCACACAGTATGAAATGAGCTCATTTAGAGTCCATTTCTCCTTTTGGCAGTTATAACTGACCTTGAACTGACTGAACTGTGCAAGAAGAGACAATAAAACCAGATGTACCAATAACTCATCACAAAGATCGAGTTTAAGCGCCTTAAGTTTCGAAGCAATATGAGACATTTCCATAATGTACTCCATGATATTTCTTTTGCCCTTATACTTCATTGAAATCAAGCGAGCTAAAAGCGTGCTGTTTCTACCTTATCGTTTTTCGCAAAACGCTTCTTAATTTCTGCAAGGAAATCTTTAGCCTTAGTAATCCCTTCGGATTCTATGCCCCTAAAGGCTTTCGGAACGCCCGCTTAATGATCATTAGACTCATGCGATTTGAACACTCCCACTTCTCATACTCCTTCTTAACATCAGGAGTGTTATCCGCATTGAGAGGTTGGGGTTGCTCAGTTCTTAATGCAAGGTCTAGATCCATACAGCCAAGAACAATTAATATGTTCTCTTTCTAAACCTTGAAATTTATCCCATTAAGTATGGGAATTGAGTTGATGTTAGCAGAAATTATTGCAGCAGATGCATTAGCTGAAATAAACAAAAGATACTCACATTATTAGCCGTAATCAATAAAATTCAAATAATGATAAATCTCATCTCAAGATATCTGGCACAACATTAATATCAAGTCTTTGGACAGTAATATTAACTTGTAAGTGATACTTTGTTGCAATGATCAAACATTAACAATAACTCATGTCAAATAATGAAACTATCTTTGGATTGATTCATTATTCACATGTAAACATTATAATTGTCACACGTTTATCATCGCAGATGTGTATGCAGTCTAAATAAATATTAACATTCCTTTGGGCTGATTAAATATTTACACGAAAGCATACACACAAACATCTCACATTCCTCATGAACAATCTACACAAGAGAGGTTACTTTGGCAACTTCTTGTTTCAATTAAACAATTGGAGTGAGAGATAACCTGAATACCTTAGTGTCATAATATTTGAATTAAATAATTGATTAACTACCAAATTAAATTTAAATTAAATTAAATTAAATTAAATTTCCATAGCTTAAATAAGGACTCGTTGCTTAATTAGTTAAATTAAGCATATTAAAATTGGGCCCAAAACCCAATAGAGTTAAGTGGGCTGTGCTCTAACTCAAATTGTCTGCAGCCTTCTTCTTTTACCCGACGGAAAAGAAGAACAGTAGAACGAACGCAAGGTTTGTTTGAGAACGAACGCAAGGTTCGTTTGAGAACGAACGCGGGGTTTGTTTGAAGTGAGCAAGAGACTTGCCTGAGGATGAACGCGGGGTTCGACTTGAGAACGAACGCAAGGTTCGATTTGAGAACGAACTCGAGATTCGACTTGAGAACGAACGCAGGGTTCGTTTGAAGCTTTCAAGCCTCGCCAAAAAATTAAGGTAACCACCTCCTTAATTTCCGCACGTTTTCACGCGCACGAACCCCTTGAGGTTTTAATCTGAAACCGCCGCCGCCATTGCTCCCGCACCCAAAGGTCGAAACCTTAGGGTTTCCTAACGCCGCCATCGCTGTCGGAGTCGAGAGCGAGGTTGCCAGCGATATATCGCCGGCGAGGAGCACGGGGACCGACGACCAAACAAAAATAGATCCAAAAAATTCCTCGATTTTATTTCAAAACCAGATCTAGAATCGGAAAAACAAAGGATGACTTCTTGATCCAGATCCCAAAAAAATCGAAGAAAAAATCCAAAAATTTTTAAAACTTTACTGTTCACGAAACTTTACTGTTCATCCGTGAACAGTTCTGAGAAAAACCAGAGATTTAAGATCAAAAAACCCAATTTTAAAATTTAAACCCCTAAGAATTAGTCACGAGTGGCTCTGATACCACTTGTTAGATCTTAATATCTGAGATCTAATCCATAAAACCATGATTAATTCAAAGAGAATAAACAACAACAATGAGAGCGGAAGCTTATACCTGAATCTATTGTTTGGATTTGCACGGATCTGAATTAGGGTTTGATCTTCTAATCTTGAGGGTCTCTCCTTTAGAATCTCTTTAGATGGAGATTAAGAGAATAGAGAATGCAACCCTAGATTAGGGACCATAACCCTTTATTTATAGTTGTTGTATTTTTATAATTTGACCCCTCATCAAATTATAATTACAACATGGTATCCGCACATTTAGCTCATGACATATTTAAATACCCATTGACCTAATTACCTGATTGATCACTTTATGCGTGTCAACTGAAAGATAGCAACACACACTGATATAACATATGTGCCCACAAATAGATTTAATTAGATTTAAATCCAACAATATATGTATCTACGATTGGTAAGCGGATATGAATATAATAAGTAATATATGAGCCGTATCTGAACAGTATGCACCCCTATTTGGAGGGACATACAAGAGAGAAAGCATGCAGAAATTGATTTTTTGTTCTTATTTGACACTCAAACTACCAGAAGAAATCATAATCATCTGATCAGATCACAATCAAACTTAAAGTATGTCTTCTCCATTATGAATCATGATAAACATAAGAAAAGCAACCACAGTGTGTCCCCACAGAGTAAAAACTATCTGTCATGAGACACCGTTGATGAAATAGTTCTGTGCCATAACTTGGTTGCCCTTTTCGCCCCCACTTTTATTTATTTATTTATTGGCTCTTCACCTCATTATTTTTCACAATAGGAGAAGGGATCGATTTCAAAAATGTCCAATAAATGATATCTGTAACCCATAACTTGAACTGTAAAAGTTATACCAAGATAAACGCACCATGATGCACATGTAGAAAACAAATGATGTAAGATGCAAAAATAAAAAAAAAAGACTAATTTTGAAAACAGACCCATTTACAAAAATATTCACAAAAAATAACCCATTCTGAAAATATTCGTCAAAACCGACCCAGTTTCAGCCTGACACGGGACTTGAAGTCCCGTGAAGTTTAGCAGCCATTTAATTAAGCTGCTAACTTCACAGGACTTGAAGTCCCATGAAGTTTCATAGTTAAAAAACATGGGACACAAAATATTATAAAAGGCAAGGTTACTATATGTTTTGAAATTACTATATGTTGAGATCGAATTTGTGTGAAACTTCAAGCCAATTGTTCTTTTATAATTCATGAGCGTGATGAAGAATCATCATAAATATTTCAGTTTCTCAGTGGCATTCCCAACGGAGACTTCACGAACTTACAATCAAGATGGAGTTGCCTACCTTATAGGCAACACGGAGCCTGAAGGAGGAAGAGGAGGAAGGAGCTTCGTTGGAAAAAGAAAAATCAGCGCCTTGTCACCAGAGAACAAAGATAGAAGTCGATAGGGCTTCTGAAAGCGGGTGCAGAGGCTGCAGGAGGACGCGTGATGGGCTGTGGAGGTAGGATTTGGTG
>NC_033801.1:88979612-88994066 GCF_001876935.1 Asparagus officinalis | reverse complement strand
TTGGTGCGGGAGGAGCCGTTGGAGGCAGAGGAATTTCGGGTGTCGCCTAGGGCTTTTTTTCGTTCGGTCCAGTGGAAGAAGGGAGAGGAGAGGGCATATCGAGTTTGGACACTTTAACAAAATTCACGGACTTCAACTCCCGTCAAGTTCTTTTCAACAATGAAGCTTCACAGGACTTGAAGTCCTGTAAAGTTTAGCTGCTTAATTAAATAGCTGTTAAATTTCACGGGACTTCCAAGTCCAGTAAAGTTTGACGTATATTTTCAGAATATATCGTTTTTGCAAATATTTTTATAAATGGGTCTGTTTTCAAAATTTGTCAAAAAAATACACTATTTTGAACGATTATAAATGCATAAATCCAGTAACCACTTTCCCAAAAGCACAAATGAGAAGTTAAAAAAATGCATAATATGTTTATCATTTATAAAACTGCTAGAATGATCACAATTAAATCCAATTAAATGGAACTAACAACATATGGTTTGATATCTATGTATGAAAAACAAAACTGCACAAAGTTTCTCTCATATATCAATCATCGGTTGTCCCAATGGTCTGCTTCTTGAGATCTTCAATTTTTGCAAACATTTCTTCCCTGTTCTCCTGCAGCATAAAAATTTAACTGATAGTGCAAGTCTTATTAATAGACCATCATAAACAGTTAATGGAGAGTTTGAAAGCTCACTTTGAAGATGAGATACCGGTAGCTGAACCAAATTGTGTAGGCAAGACCAACCACTTCCATCACCTTTGGGAACTGGTTTTACACCCAAAAAGGCTAGCTTTTAAGAGTTTTGAGTTACACCCGAAGAGGGGAAAAAACCAGAAAAGTTTAAATGTAAACCTACCACAGGAATGGAATCGATGGCACCAACAACCGCAGATAACAACCACAGAGCAAGTAGAGCACCAGTCCCATATATGACGATGGAATAAGTGTCATCAAAGTCGAACTGCATTACAAACACGATGACTATAATCAGCATAAAAAGTCCGTGGTAGGAGCTCAGTTGGCCAGTACATGAGCAAATGTCTGTAATCTACAATCACGAGGGATAATCTATGTTGAGAAGATATTTACAGTTTAACTGTCTCCCCAACTTGACAAAGGCGTATACTGGCCAAGAACAGATGTAAGGGTGGTCAATTGTGGCTGTTTCTGTCCTGGATTATTCTAGATTCCTTGCATATATTTACATAAATAGGTTCTCCCTCCATTGTCATATTAGAGTTTCCCTGATATAGTTTGGATCTCTGACCCTCTTTAGAATTGAACTCTTGCATATAAAGCCTAAACAAAACAACTACAAAGGCTGAAAGCTGCTGGCTAATTGGAAATAAAGTAAAAAATAATAATGAAATCTGAATCTAAATAAAAGCCAAAGGTCTGGACCAACATTTCAGTTCTTAAATTTCACTATTACTTAACCTACCCCTTCATTATGAACTTAATTGATTTTAGTTTTTTTAGTTGTATACTCGTATTTGGTTGAAATTTCTTTTGCAAATGCAGAGTTCAACCGTCCAGAGAACTCTTTTTATTGAATCTATTCCTCTAATTACTGGATTTATGTCAATTTAGCTCGTATACTTCAACAGATCACGAATATAGCAATCACAAAATTATTATTATCATGAATTACATATCACAGTAGTATCTTAACTATTAGCTAAATTTTTGTTTCAGAACTTACAGACCACCTACTATATGGCTATACTTTGACCATTCTACCGCAAAAATTCTCACTCTCTCCTAATCAAATTACCTCTACATTTACAAAAGTTTATAAACAAAACAACGTTGAATGGTAGCTTAACAACAAATATTTGAGAAGAAAATCTGACTAGCTATTTTGACTAAGCAAAGAGCAGTACATTTGAATTGGTTCAAGGGGTCCAAAGCCAAAATTTAGTCGGATGACTTATAGCCTTGGCCTTTATCATACCAGTAAAAAAAATTAACTCCATAGCTACTGCCAAAGTGAAATATGCACTTGGTTCAGTTAACCTAATTATCCTGATTTTGTGTCCTCATCAATGCAGTTTAACAAAAGACATGGAGAGACCATGATGTGCCAGATACATGTGGGTGAAATTCATCAGGCCGCGTCTGATGGTAACATAAATAGTCATTTTAGCACAATAATAACATAAATATCCAGGTAATCAATTAAATTAAAAACCAATGTCTAGCAATAGGGTTAGTGGCCATGACTTGTGTAAAAGGAAGTTCGATTCTCATATCAAGGGTCTATAATTAAAGGTAGCTCAATTATATGGTGGGAATCTCAGGGTTAGGGGTGCTAACGAGTCATAACACGGCCCAGTATATTAAAATATTGTCCTCAACATGAACCCTACCTATTCGGCTATTAGCCAGGTCTGAAACATTAGACCACCTTATTAGCAGGCAAGGAGAACCAGAGCACTAACCATTTAACCTAGGCAAAAACTTGATGATATTCGACAACTTCATAATTCATTGCTCCAGATGAAAAAAAGACTGAAACCCAAAATGTTGAACCTAATCTATATATTATTTCCATGTAGATATAGACAAAAAAAGACATAGGGACACAGAAATTCCCTTAAAACTCTGCATTAAAAACAGCATCTATATAACATGTAGAGAAACCAAGGCTGAAATCAGACCTTTCTAACATTCAGTCAAGCAGCTGAACCGTTCTTTAACATTATAATCGTACCTCTTCACAAGATCTGGGCAATATCCGACTATATCTAACCCAAGTTTGTGATAGATTTGAGATTAGACCTTGCGTACATAAGATCAACCAAACTAGAACAAAATATATGTACAAGGAATTTTTTCGATCACTATGTTCGAGCTTTTAAGTTCTAAAGGCCATGATGTATTCGATTAAATTATCTAAGGCAGATTACTAAAGGAGCATAAGGATTACAGATGAATTCAAATACATAAATGAAAGGCCTGAGTGAAAGTTAAAAAGAGAACATGAAAAGGAAGCAGATATAACTTTATAAGATTTCACGAGGTGATAAGCAGGAGCATAGCTGCATGAAACCGGATTCGTTCCGGTTCATGGGACGGGTCCAGAAGCTTGGCCCGCCACTCTTTAGGAATTGGGTACGAGGGGGTAGGCTTATATGTGTGCTAGGAAATGTGGTACATATTAGGTTCGGTTCTTAAATGTAGGAATCAGAGATTTTGCGATAGTCAAATTTAAAAATCATGTTGCAATTAAAGTATGGACTTTATTTGCTTAATTTTTCATGTTTTCTGTTGCTTATTCTATTAAAAAAGGGTTATTGTTTGTCAAAAATTTAACTGGTTTGAATTATATATCGGGTCGCTAGAGTTGGTGAATCGGGTCATGGTCCACCATGAATCTGGTACAATTGAACCCAGGTCGCGAATCTAGTACAATTGAACCCAGGTCGCAGTTCGCTATAGCATCCCATATTCCTGACTTCTATGAGCAGGAGTGATCCAAAAGACAGGGTATATCAAAAATACAGAGATATTAAAACACACAGTTACCATATAATGATAAAATTAACACTAATATAAGCTCTTTGCTTGCGTGAGCACATGAATGAAACTAAAAGGACCCTAAGTTTTTTCTTGTATCAGAGTTATTTTCTAATGTTAACAAGAACAAAATTTTTCTTAAAAAAATAACTTCCAGATTGACAAGTGACATAAATCTTCAATAAGACTCAACGTTGAGTATGTCTAAACCTTTTCCTTTGACTAAGATCTTTCCTAGTTTTAGGGTGTGTTTGGATTTCAATGGGGTTAAGGGAAACTAGGTGAGAGAAGGGAAGGGAAGGGAGTTCCCTTCCCCTTGGTTACACCCCAATTTGAAGGGTAACAAATTTTATACTATTAAGGGGTGAATCAAGGGGAACTAGGATGAATAACTTTACCTCCTAAATGTTCTCAAACAAGATGAATGGTTCCCTTAACTTCCCTTCACCCTTATTCCCCTCAATCCAAACAAGCCTTTAATGATTTCAACTAGCATCCACCACTCTCCAAAAATATTTCAAGTAATCCTAATGGACTTTGAGGACCATAGAACTTGGAGATGATGGCTTTTTATACTTTGAGGACCTTACAGTCGACGGTGGCTTTGTCTACGACGGAGGCAAAGTATATAACGGTTACGAAGGCTGTGAAGGAGGGTATTTGGCTTCGAGGACTTTTGGAGGAACTTGGTATATCGCAGCGATCCGTCACTATTTATTGTGATAGCATGAGTGCTATCTATTTGGCGAAGAATCAAGTTTTTCATGCGAGGACGAAACACATTGACGTTCGTTATCACTTCGTTCGGGATGTTCTTGAAGATGGCGATGTGGAGATTGTGAAAGTTCACACGAAGGATAATCCGGCGGATATGCTCACAAAGGTGGTTCCGAGCAACAAGTTTGATCATTGTCGAAACTTGTTACATATTCGTGATTGTTGAGGCCGTTAGCGGCCATTTGGGTGAACTACGTTCGGTTTGATTCCTTGGACAAGAGGATACGTAGGCAGTCATGTTTGATGCAACCGGTTTGGATTAGTTGATTTTGATGGGGATGAGATTGTTTGGACTCTCGTTCGGGTTCTCGACTTGTTGTGGAATGGGTCCGTTGTTGTGGATTGATTCCACTTCGTCCTGGACGCAACAAGTGGGACATTTGGATCCATTTGGTGTCGGCTCAGTTTTGAGAAAACTTCACCGAGGTGGAGAATTGTACACGTGAAGCGTGTTAGTGGGGCCCACGAACGTGTTTTGATTTCTTTCCGCATGAAGAAATCAATTTCCACGTGAGCACTCGCGTGAAGGAGTTTTGCGGATGAAATAAATCGGCCCACGAACGCGAACGCGTTTTTTTTTTTCATCATGCTATAAATAGCCATATGATTTTTGCTCTAGGGTTCGGTGCAAGGCTGGTTTTGTTTTGCGGCTGCTGAAGAAAATCGCAGCAGGGGAATAAGGGAAATTGGCGGCGCGTGCAAAAGAAAAAGCAAAGTTTTTTTTTGAGTTGTGTGCAGCTGTTCTAGGGTTTTGTGCATCCCTTTGAGAGAGTATTTGTGTGAGGGATCTAAGAGTTTGTGTGAGGGTTTAAATTGAGTGATTGTAAACCCTATTTGTATTCTCTCCCTCTATTAGTAGATCTCCCCCCTCATTGCCCCGTAAACGTAGGCAATTTGCCGAACCACGTAAAATTGGTTGTATCGTTATTTGTGTGATTTGTAATAGTTTTTAGGTTCCCTCGACAGGTCAGTCCTAGAACTGATGAGAGGAAGAGCTGATATCTCACTTGGTTAAGATATTTTGCTTCAGATTCTTGTTTCCTTAGTGAGACGAGAATTCTTATTGAGACCCGACTCTCTTATTGTGCTGCCGAAGTGCTGCCGAAATTTTCGCTGCGCGCAATAAGTGGTATCAGAGCCCAGATTTCAGATCTAGGGTTTTGGAGTTTGGTGGAGGAAGATTCTTGTGTGAAGCTTAGTTCTTAGAGTTCTAGACTTCGGTGGAGATAGTATTAGGAGTTGTCGTTGGAGATTTCGCTTTCCTCGTGTGGATAGGAGATCTATTTGGAATCCGATCTAGGGTTCAGTTGGGTGGTTCCTAATTTCTATCAAATTTGTTCTTTCTCTATAATTTGGAGTTAGTTTGCAATGGGAGAAGAAGGTGAAAGCAGCAAGTCGATGGATAGTACAATACAAGTTGGTTTTCAGAACACTAAGATTAGTGTGGTGAAGTATGATGACAAAATCAACTTTGGTTTGTAGATGAGCGACGTACAGGATGCGCTCAATGCTCAGAATCTGAAAGAGACCATCATGGTCCATAAGAGGCCACCTAAATATGATGAGACGATATGGGAGAAGATGAATAAGAACGCGTGTGGGATGATCAGGTCCTGTTTGGAATAGGAACTGAAATATGATGTGATTGGGGTGACGTCTGCAATGAAAATGTGGAAAATTCTCAACAATAAGTATCTCACGAAGAGTGTTGAGAACAGGTTGTACTTGCTGCGTAGATTATTTAGATTCCAGATGTCCAGAGGCACCTCGTTTGCGGCTCATGTGAACAACTATACGAAGTTGTTATCGAACTTGGCGAATGTTGATGAGAAGATATCGGATAAGTACAAGACGATTATTTTATTGGGCTCCTTACCGGATGAGGAGTATGATACCTTCATGCTCACTTTGTTGAATGGGAGATCTTCTATCAGCTATAGTGAAGTGACTAACGCGTTGACCAATTACGATTTGAGGAGGAAGGATAAAGAGACTTCCCGCGCTAGTACTTCAGGCGAGGATTTGTCGACGAGAGGTAGAAGCACATATCCAAAAAGTGGTAATAGAGGGAGGTCAAAGTCAAGAAGCCGTCACCAATTAGCAAAGAACCAATGTGCATTCTGTAAGGAGCAGGGACATTGGAAGAGAGACTGTCCGAAGCTCAAGGAGAAAGAGAATGGCAAGAAAAAGGGCCCAAAGACCAATGAGCTGAATATTACGAAAGACGATGATTCCGATGATTCGTGCTTTTCTCTACTGATTACCCCGGAGGTGAACCATATGGATGCATCAGATTGGATGCTTGATTCCGACGCTACTTATCATGTGACCCCTAGACGAGACTGGTTTGCATCTTTTGAGAAAGTCGACGGAGGCGTTGTTGTCATAGGAAATGATCAATCCTGTGACATTTGTGGGATAGGTACTGTGCGGATCCGGATGCACGATGGAGTAGTTCGTGAATTGAAGGAGGTAAGATTCGTTCCTCAACTGAAGAAAAATCTTATCTCAGTTGGAGCTTTGGATGTGAAGGGATTCAAGGTGACTTTCGAAAACGCTGTAGCGAAGATTACTAAGGGATCATTGGTGGTGATGAAGGGAGTCTGCAATCGAAATTTGTATTATCTGAAGGGAAGCACCGAGATTGACCAGGTTGCTTCGGTTATTTCAGAAGTGGACATGAGCAGACTTTGGCACTATAGATTGGAGCACACAGGTGAAAAGTCACTACAGGCATTGTGCAAGCAGGAGCTATTGAAGGGAGCCAATAGTGAAAAGATTGAGTTCTGTGAGCATTGTGTTCTTGGCAAGAAGACGAAGGTGAAGTTCGCGACTGCCATTCATCTGACGAGGAGCAACCTAAACTACGTGCACACAGATGTTTGGGGTCCCACCAAGACTACATCACTTGGTGGTAGATATTGGTTCGTCACTTTTGTAGATGACTATTCTAGGCGTTGGGTGTACACCATGACGAAAAAGAATGAAGTCCTAGATTTGTTTGTGGAGTGGAAAAAGAGATTGGAATTGCAGACTGGGAGAAAGATCAAGACGTTACGATCCAACAACGGTGGTGAGTACACATCAGACCCCTTTCTGCAGCTATGTCGAGACGATGGCATAGAGAGGCACTTCACGGTTAGTCATACACCGCAGCAAAATGGGATAGTAGAGAGGTTGAATCGGTCTTTACTGGAGAAGATCCGATGCTTATTATCGCAGAGTGGTTTGAAAAAGATCTTTTGGGCTGAGGCACTTACATATGCAAACCACCTCATTAATAGGCTACATTCATCTGCGATTGAGTGGAAGACCCCAATGGAGAAGTGGTCGGGAGAGCCAGCGCACGACTATGACCAACTCAATGTATTCGGATGCCCTGCATTTTATCATGTAATAACTGATAAGTTAGAACCTCGAGCTAGGAAGGCCATATTTGTAGGATTCAAGCGTGATGTCAAGGGATACAAGCTTTGGGATCCAGCTGATAAGAAGATTGTGCTGAGTAGGGACGTCACGTTTGATGAGGCTTCTATCTTAAAGCTTCCTAGCTCTCATCAGGTGGAGAGCGACCCGACGAAGGAGATATCGTAGGTGGTGGAGATCGATGCAGCTCCATATTGTCCAGATGGTACAGTATCCATTAGAGTACCGACTGAGGTGATGCCAGGTGAGCACGATGATAACACGGGGGATACGAGTACTGTTGTGCAGGATTAGGGACCGACGGCTCAGGTTCAAGATTTGATTACGGTTCAGAGACAGGTGAGAAATATACAGATACCAGCACGGTATGCCGACACAGTTGCGTATGCACTTCCGGTGGAGAGTATCGATGAGTTGGTGCCTACTACATTCAGAGAGACCGAGCAGAGTTCGGAGGCTGATTCGTGGCAGGTGGCTATGCAGGAGGAGATGAAATCTCTTCATAAGAACGATACATGGGAACTTGTTGAGCTTCCAAAAGGACGAAAGACAATTGGTTGCAAGTGGGTATACACGAAGAAGGAGGACATTGATGGCACTCCATTGAGGTTCAAAGCTAGGTTAGTTGCGAAGGGTTATGCACAGGAGGAAGGTATTGATTATAATGAGGTTTTCTCTCTGGTGGTGAAGCATTCTTCGATTCGGATTTTGCTAGCTTTGGTGACACAGTATGGTTTGGAGTTAGATCAGTTGGATGTGAAAACGGTATTTCTTTATGATGATCTTGATGAAGAAATATATATGATTCAGCCATTGGGATTCCGAGCTGCAGGGAAAGATAAATTGGTTTGCAGATTGAAGAAATCGCTATACGGTTTGAAGCAGTCTCCTCGACAGTGGTATAGGCGATTCGATGATTTTATGATTGGTCATTCGTACACTCAGAGCCAGTTTGATCCTTGCGTATATTTTCGTAAGTTGAAAGGAGGTGCGTACATTTATTTGTTGCTCTATGTCGATGACATGTTGGTTGCCTCTACTTTCAGGTCAGCTATAAATGAGTTGAAAGTTCAGCTTTCAAATGAGTTTGAGATGAAAGACTTGGGTGAGACGAAGCGCATTCTAGGGATGGAGATCGGCAGAGACAAGAAGAATGACAGAATTTGTTTGACACAGGTGATTTATTTGAAGAAGGTTCTACAGCGATTCCATATCAACATGGATACGAAGCCAGTTAGTGTACCTTTGAGAGCCCATTTGAAACTTTCAGCTGGTCTTTTACCAAAGTCAGTTGAAGATCGAGAGTTGATGTCGAATACTCCATATGCGAGCGCGGTTGGGAGCTTGATGTATGCGATGGTATGTACGCGGTCGGATTTGTCACAGGCTGTGAGCATAGTATCGAGATACATGCACGATCCAGGAGTTGGTCAATGTGACGCCGTGAGATGGATTTTGAGGTACATTCGAGGTACGCTTAACGTTGGTTTAGTTTATAAGCGGGACACTACAGGTGGGCAACTATGCATTGGTTATGTTGATTCGGATTATGCCGGGGATTTGGATAAGCGTCGGTCTACTACGGGGTATGTGTTTACTTTGACCCGTGCGTTGGTGTATTGGAGAAGCACCTTACAGTCTACGGTGGCTTTGTCTACGACGGAGGCAGAGTATATGGCGGTTACGGAGGCTGTGAGCTTTGTCTACGACGGAGGCAGAGTATATGGCGGTTACGGAGGCTGTGAAGGAGGCTATTTGGCTTCGATGACTTTTGGATGAACTTAATATATCGTAGCGATCCGTCACTATTTATTGTGATAGCATGAGTGCTATCTATTTGGCGAAGAATCAAGTTTTTCATGCGAGGACGAAGCACATTGACGTTTGTTATCACTTCGTTCGGGATGTTCTTGAAGATGGCGATGCAGAGATTGTGAAAGTTCACACGAAGGATAATCCGACGGATATGCTCACAAAGGTGGTTCCGAACAACAAATTAGATCATTGTTGAAACTTGTTACATATTCGTGATTGTTGAGGCCGTTAGCGGCCATTTAGGTGAACTACGTTCTGCTTGATTCCTTGGGCAAGAGGATACGTAGGCAGTCATGTTTGATGCAGCCGGTTTGGATTAGTTGATTTTGATGGGGATGAGATTGTTTGGACTCTCGTTCGGGTTCTCGACTTGTTGTGGAATGGGTCCGTTGTTGTGGATTGATTCCACTTCGTCCCGGACGCAACAAGTGGGACATTTGGATGTATTTCGTGTCGGCTCAGTTTTGAGAAAACTTCACCAAGGTGGAGAATTGTACACGTGAAGCGTGTTAGTGGGGCCCACGAACGTGTTTTGATTTCTTTCCGCGTGAAGAAATCAATTTCCACGTGAGCACTCGCGTGAAGGAGTTTTGCGGATGAAATAAATCGGCCCACGAACGCGAATGCTTTTTTTTTTCATCAGGCTATAAATAGCCATATGATTTTTGCTCTAGGGTTCGGTGCAAGGCTGGTTTTGTTTTGCGGCTGCTGAAGAAAATCGCAGCAGGGGAATAAGGGAAATTGGCGGCACGTGCAAAAGAAAAAGCAGAGTTTTTTTTGAGTTGTGTGCAGCTGTTCTAGGGTTTTGTGCATCCCTTTGAGAGGGTATTTGTGTGAGGGATCTGAGAGTTTGTGTGAGGGTTTAGATTGAGTGATTATAAACCCTAATTGTATTCTCTCCCTCTATTAGTAGATCTTCCCCCTCCTTACCCCGTGAACGTAGGCAATTTGCCGAACCACGTAAAATTGGTTGTATCGCTATTTGTGTAATCTGTAATAGCTTTTAGGTTCCCTCGACAGGTCAGTCCTAGAACTGATGAGAGAAAGAGCTGATATCTCACTTGGTTGAGATATTTTGCTTCAGATTCTTGTTTCCTTGGTGAGACGGGAATTCTTATTGCGACCTGACTCTCTTGTTGTGCTGCCGAAATTTCCGCTGCGCGCAACAATTCTTTGACACAGCATGACAAGTATCAAGATTCTCAAATAATCCAAGATGTAGCAACAAAATTAGATCTTTTCTCTAGTTTGTACAGTGTTCTATGCCTACTCATCAAACAGATTCCTCTAGAATAGAGGCAATCATAATAAACCTTCATTTCCCTCCAAAAGACCTAATCCCAACCTCTATGATCAGTGATTAGCAAGGAAAAAAATGGAAAATTTTTACATAAATAAAATTTCCCATTACCTTGAGATTGAGCTTGTTCAAGAACTCTGCAGACTCGCTCTGCTCCCTGTCACCACCACCGTCAACAAAGGCCTCTCCCTCTTTCTTTTCTGAAGCTTCCTCCACCTCTGCCGGATTCTCCTCCTCGATCTTATTCACCACCATATCATTAGGGATCTGTACAAGCCCCAACAACAGAAAGGTTGATAATTATGTAAGGTGATGCAGAATACTAAATGAGCATAAGAAGTTTACAGATGCCATTTCAAATACATACATGAAAGCTTAAGTGAATATTCAAACGGGAAAATGAAATGCAAGCAGATAGAATTGTATATGATTTTCTCAAGGTGATGCAGGAGTGATCCAAAAGAGAAGGCACATAAAAAATGCAGCATTAAATTAAACTACACAGTTATTGATAAGGGTTACAAGTTCTTTGCTTGCGTGCGCACATGAGTGCTAAACTAAAAAAACCTAAGTTCTTCTTGTATCATAGTTATTACCAATGTAAAAAAAGGGGGCAAAACCTTCCAGATTGATAATTGACATAATCCATAAGATTCAACCTCAAGTATATCTATATATTCTCCTTTGACTACAATATTTCCCATTTTTAATGATTTCAACTAGTATCCATCACTCTTAGAAAATATTTCTCATAAACTCAAGGGACTTTGAGGACACCAATTTGAGATAATGGCTTTTCCCCTTGATTGTTGTTGTCATCATAGCAGCTAATTTAACTGAGAATATGGCTCCTGATAGAGCTTACAGGAAAAAATTGTCTAACCCAAAAAATTCTAAATGAAGGAATTGATGTCTGTTGTCATTTGTCAAAATGGAAGGAACGATTGAAGCCTATGTAACTCAACAAGAACAATGCAAAGTTCGTAAATGATTTTCAAACAACTGTGTTAATCTCAACCATTTATTTCTGATGTTTCATGTAAAAATTTGAAACGCTATTAATAATATTTCCAAAGCTGTCCACATTGGCTCAAATTTCAATACCTCTCCATAGCTACTAAGTGCCTTTTCGAGTACCTTGAAGCAAGAAAACCTAAACTGACAACTGATCCGTCTTTACATTTGGACACACCTCCATCATTCTGTGGTTGGTACTATCTTTTAAGGTGGATTTTCCGGGACCATCAGACTTGTGAAGAATATCCAAGCTTGCAGCACCACAATATTTAACAAGCAAAAACCATATGGAGAAGAATAATCCACACATCATTTCACCTAATCTATACGAAACATATAAAACAAGAGGAACATCAGCCAAGAATTTGTTATCATGATTAGCTAAACCAAACCATTGTATATTCCATCGCATTTGTTGGTAACTAGTGATCTAATTTCAATACCAAGCTAGTCAACTTTATATTAGGAGTCTAGCAGGACAAGTATCAAGACGCTCAAATATCCAAGATGTAGTGAAGAAAATTACATCTTTTCTCTAGTTTGTAACGGAATTCTACGCCTAGTCATCAAACAAATTCTTCTAATAAACGCAAAACTTCGCTTAAATAGAGTTCCCCATTACCTTGAGGTCGAGCTTGTTCAAGAACTCTGCAGACTCGCTCTGCTCTCCGTCACCACCAGCACCATCAACGACAGAAACTCCCTCCTTCTCCCCTGAAACCGCCCCTGCCTCCGCCTTTTTCTCCTCCTCCATCTTGTTCACCAGCGACATGAAGGTCCACGATGATGCCTCCTCCGACGACGCCAGCGCCCGCACGTCCCGACGCCCAAATCCTTAAAAAGAGAAGAAACATGGGCGTACGATTAGCGGAAAGAAGAACCCAAATGGGGCTTCGTTTGATTTTGGTTTCAAGCGCTACCTGATTTGTAGAGGGAAGAGGGGGGTTTGGGCGGCGGGGGGAGGACGAGGAGGAGAGAGGGGGGATGAGAGGGAGGGGAAGGGGTTCGAGCAGAGAGGAGCGATGGGAGAGGGACACGAGTGGGAGGAATGGAGAGCTCCATTTGGAGAGGCGCTGAGGAGGTGGTGCTCTGGAGGCTGGGGCTTTTGTCCGCTCCCTGCTCTTCTTCTCAGTGTCGGGTATATACTATTTAGGTGGGTGTTCTTTTATTTTTATTTTATTTTGGAAAGGACGTCTTTAGCAAAATGCTTAAAACTGTGTTTTAGGGGCTGTTTGGTTGATTTCCTAAAAATCAAGAAAAGTAAAAGGGTATGTAGAAATCAGTAAAACATTATTTTCATCCATTTCCATTCTTAAAATTCATCACAACATCCAATAAAATATTATTTTCATCCCACAACTCATCTCATATCATCTCCTAAAAATAAACAAACACAAGAAATGAGTCACATCATCAAACTCACCCCATTTCCATCACATCCCATCTTTAAAAATCACTCACATCATCCAATAATATGTTGACAACTCATCTCATCTCATTAACATTTTATTTCCATCTATTTCCTCCAAAAAAGCTAGGAAATCGATTTCCTTAAGTGTAAGTCACACCATCCAATAATATAATGACAACTCATCTCATCTCATCTATTTTCTTATTTTTATGAATGAACCAAACACAATAAAAGAACCTATTACAAGAAATATGTTTTTTATAATTTATTTTCTTATTTTTTTAGCCAACCAAACAACCTCAAAACAAATTTTCTTAAAAAATCACCCACATCATTCAATAATAATGTGACAACTCATCTCCCATTCTTTGATTTCCTTCTTTTTTTTAGCCAACCAAACAATCTCAAAACAATTTTTCCTAGAATCAGGTTTCCTATTCTTTGATTTTCCTCTTTTTTTAGCAAACAAATAGCCTATCCTAAACTAGATTATATTTGGTCCATACAGAAGTTGGTTTGGAAAAGAACTCATTTAAAACTCAAATTTTAACTTAAAAAGAACTAGGCCAAGTCTAGCCCTGTAGTAGGGAAACACCAAAAGAATTCTCAGCTGGGCCAGGATCGGCCCAGTTTTAAAGAATTGCCAAACACTTTCCTAGAGGAGATAACATAGAGGTGCATATAGGCTAAATTATCAAATCAACCTATAAGATCCGATCTATAAGGTGACATTCATTTATCAATAAGGCCTAAAAACTAACGTCAATGATAACAAAACGTAAAAAATAACACATTTAACCAAAAAGGCATATCTCGATCATTGGAGTTTTGCTTTGAACAATAAAATTAATGGTTGTATGCATATATATATCTCTCCCCCATCTTCCATACTTTCACATTTACCCTCCAATTTAAATATTCACAAAAAAAAATCCAACTCTCTCTAACATCTCCTTCATCCTCTTACCCTCACCCCTCTCACTCTCTCCTCCCTCTTCTCTTCCCTTAGATCTTCACCCTTATGTCCTCCTCTCCCTTCTTCTCCAATCTTACCCTTCTTCTCAACTTCTCTCTCCTCTCTCATCCTTCCCTTTCTCTCTCTTCTCTTTTTTCTCAAACATTTTACTAGAAAATGGAGAAGGCAGTGGAGGAAGGGATGGAGAGAAGGGAGGAGGACAAAAGGGGATGAGCAAA
>NC_033801.1:88939482-88979602 GCF_001876935.1 Asparagus officinalis | reverse complement strand
TGGTTGGAGAAAGAATAAGAGCATGAGGTAATGGTGAGGATCTGGTGGAGGAGGAAAGCGAAACGTGTCACACCCTATTTCCCAAAATACTAGGGAATCGGAATGCGAACAAGCCCGCAACGTATCAGACTAAGGAGAAAAAAGTACTAGACCATTTCTACTCAATCTAATAAGCTAAGCGTCAAGTAATACAATACGAAGTCACAGGTCCCCGGTCGTAGTTAGCAAGAATATAATGAACAACTTAGAACAAAATGATACATAATACAAATGAAATATCATCCAAGACATAATAGTCGAGTCATACATACCATAATACAAAACTATCCAACTAAAATACTGGAGAAGATATAAAAATACATCGACCCAACGGAAATGGAGAGTGCTACAAAAGTAAACTAAGGACCATCAAATAACTAAGGAAATAACTAAGCTTCAGCTTGTTCTTTTGCTCTGTCTGCAAGGCACTCTTGCTGAGAATACTCTGGCTCTTACACATCTCCAAGTTGAACATGTCCATCCTCTAAATCTGACGTACAACCTGAGAGAATATGAGTATGTCAGTGTGCATAGCACCCAGCAAGATCCCACAAGAATAATAGAAACGGTCTAACGACCAATGTAATAACAGTAATAGCAATAGAAGCATGGCACTAGAATTCTAATAATCTAAATGCAATCCACCACTAGAATATAATAATCAGAAGAATTCAAAAATCAACCAAGTAACGAGGTCAAGCAGCTAGCCATCCTATAATAGATCATTGGTCCACATCTCACATAGAGTCAACATTCATATTCTCAGATAACTGACTGTTCACAAATTCTCTACGTGCATCCAAACCCGTGAAACAGTTCAATGAGAGGACTACATGGAATCCAATTTTGGCCTGATCCGAACTCAAGCAAAACTCGGATGACGAAATAATTTCACTGACCAAGTGAAAAACGATTCACTTGGCCTAAGAAAACCAACCCCAGTGCGAAACGGTTCACTGGTACGAGTCTGGAAGATATATCAATAGCCACATCCGATCACATGAACCAAGACTTTCCCATCTCAACTCTTCTTGTTTTTCTTAAGTCAACACAACACATGTCTCTAGGTCTTGTACATGACATGCAAGGCCACTAAGGTTATGAACTACTATTGATTCTTAATTACAACAAGAAATAATAGATGCAATTAATCATGTGCAATAATATCATGGCATATCACATAATTAAATGTAAGAACTATAATCATAAACAACAACTATGAACAATACGATGTGTGTGAATGGTAGCTATGAGCAGTAACTTTAATATACATATGCATGCAGACCGATTTCATCAATATTTTACTATTCAGATCTCTAAACTTCTCATAAAATTATTCTAAAATAATCTTTTATAATAATAAATTTATTTATTTAAAAATAATCCTTTTGCAAAATAAATTCTTTTAATTTATTATAATTATTCTAAAATAGTCTTTAAAATATTTTTTTCTTGAAAATAATTCTTATCCTTACAGTATACTATTTATGATATTATTATTATTTAATATCATTCATCAACAAACCCATGCAGATTATCACAATATACCCTACAACAAAATCATATTACGGCCTGATTATGCACATAATTAATTCACAACAGATCTAAAAATTGTAATGACAAGTCAATGAGAAAAGGATCTTGCATCGAGGGTGTCGTAGAGGGGCAGTGGGGGTCGTTGGGGTGGCTGCGCGGTTCACAATGTGTTTCGCGGGCTCGTCGGAAGGTCAATTGGTTAGAATACAAAAGAGAGGTGTTAGTAATGATGAGCTATATTCAAAGCGATATAACGAGAGGTAGACAATGAGATGTAAAACCCCAAAAATTTATGATATATATATATATATATATATATATATAAATTAATATGTGATTAATTATGATATATGGATTTTTATTTTGATAAATACAGTTAAATGGTATGTGAGTAGTATACCATGTGTTTTGAGTATAAACAAGTTCATTCGTGAGGAAGATGTAGGCTGTCTAAAAATCACAATAGATAGCTTATCCCTCATCAAACACCGATAATGGAAGTTACAATCTGACGACTTCCAGAAGGCTACAACTTGAAGACTTTCACGTAGATCGCTGAAGGTTACAATTTGACGACCTTCACGACAACCGATGAGAGCTCTAGTTCAACAGTCTTCACAATCAACATCGGGAGTTACAATCTGACGACTCTCATATTCTCAAGGAGCCAAGACGAAGATTACAAGACAATGATCTTTGCAATGCTATGACAAAAGAGATTACTTGGTGATAATCTCTTCAAGACAAGACGCGGAGGTCCTCCCCGTGTGTCAACAGTAAAACGCGAGGGTCGAACCCGCGTATCAACACCAAAACGCGGAGGTCCTCCCCGTGTGTCAACAGTAAAACGCTAGGGTCGAACCCGCGTTACAACATCAAAACGTCAGGGTCGAACCCGCGTTACAACATCAAAACGCTAGGGTCGAACCCGTGTGATAACATCAAAACGTCATGGTCGAACCCGCGTTACAACAAGAGAAACGTGAGCGAGACTCGCGTTCTGGATGTTCAGTCAACACCCAACCTCGCGTCTCAATCCTAAGACGCGAGGTTAGGGTCCTGAACGCCAGGTTGGGTGTTTGACTCATTCAAATATGAGTCGAACGGTTTTAACATTATTTTCCCCACGATCTGAGGAAATCACACCCACTCAGGAGCGGATTAAGGGGGCAGTTACCACCCTTAATCCCCTATAAAAGCGAGTAAACTCAACTGAGTTAAGGGTTTGATTTTTCTTGGCTTGAATCGACCATTGAAGGCTGGCTTTTTGGAGCTGAGAATTGGCAGCAACAGGAGAGATCATTGGGCGAACTTCGGAGGAGATCGGCATCATCCTTCAAGGAAGATCATCTTCAACGTTCGGCAACAGGAGCTTCCTCATCCTTGGCTATTAACCGATTTTCGGTTTAAATCAACTCTTTTTCAAGAGTTAAAACTCGTTCAGAGTTATCAACTCGTTCAGAGTTCTAAAACTTGCCACGCAAGTTCTCCACAACGTCAAATCGTGAGGAGAAGACACCGTTCCAGTGAATCAAGACGTGCGGATCGTCAACGGAGAGCAAACTCGACGCGAGCATTCGAGGGAGGCACTCCATCGCCACCGTGAAGAACCCAGTTTTAAACAAAGGGGAGAATCAAATTCATTCTCCTCTCTTTTGTAATCGAATTGTAACCGGAATCAAAGGAATCAAAGTCAAATTTCTTTTCTTCTCTTTACTGCAATTTTCCAACCTACAAAAGATGGCGACTCCGCTGGGGACAAGCTTCTGTAACGAAGAAGTGGTGGTGCAATCCGATGTTCATCTAACTGGAACAACCGTCGAAACTCTCGTGGTAGAGTTTGTTCAAGCCAAGTTTGAGGAGGCCATCTCCTCCGGATCCCTTAGCCCCAAAACTATGCGCAAGATCCGCAAAATCTTCAAGGAGACTAAAGCTCCAAATGTTGCTCCTATGCCGAAGGAAGCCCTCTCGTTTAGCCAAGATTGCTCGAACAGCCTCTCCTCTGAAGGAGTGGGCTCAGCTTATGCTAAACGCAGCCCTCTGTGGCGCGTCGTGCAATCAAAACGCAGCCTTCAGAGGTGCGTTCCAACATCAAAACGCAGACGTCGAAACTGCGTTGATCTGGCAGAACGCAACTCTCAGGAGTGCGTCCCAGAACTAAAACGCGACCCTCATGTCGCCAAACCAAAACGCGGACCTCAAGCCTTCGTTGAACGCGGACTTCAACTTCTCGTTTCCCAGTCAAAACACGACCCTCGCGTCGACACTGAAGAACGCGACCCTCGCGTTGCCAAACTAAAATGCGGACCTCGCGTTTCAAGTGCCAAACGCGACCTTCGCGTCCCAAGTGCCAAATCCAATACCGAGCCTGGTGTATACCGTGGAGCTTCGGGGCGCTGCCCCGAACCCCACCGGGGGGTATTCCATCCCCCTGGACCCCCTGGCCAGGGGCGCGCCGCCCCCTGGACCCCCGGCTCGCTGACCGGGCAGCGAGACCCCCGAATACTCTGCGTAGCGCGACTAGATTGAGGGGTGGGTATAAGAAATTCATGGATTCAAGGCATCTCAACCAGATCCATGTTCACCAAGAGCCAGTCCTGTCCAATCATAGACTGAGGGTTCCAGTTCAAACCTCATGATCAGTGAGTAATTCTCATCGAATCTTTACAACAGATTTGAGAGAGTTCATATCGAGAGAAAGACCGATGCAACAAGTCATTCGTTCATTCCAATGTGAACGACTGATTCCTACGGTCCTCTCGGAATGTCAATGCTGCTCATATGCGGCCCAACTATTGGTGTTCAACCAATTTACGAACATTGTTTTGCCTAACCAACGACGACGTTCTCATAGGAAGAAGTCTCCAGAGACCGAGTATCCTGGGGTCACTATCAATGTGATCGGTAGGGGCAAAGCCTCGGGTCCTAGTTCCGATGATTCTGAGACAAGTCATTCACCGACCGTCAGAGAAATCGCTAACGAGTTTGAAGGAATCTACCAACGCACTCGGACGCGAACAGGAGCCATTCCCCCTCACTCAGCCATTGCAGAGTCCCAATCATCAAGCTCTTTTGTTGAACATGAGAGCCCCGCTTATATGATGGGAAACCATGAAGATCTCCCGAAGAGACTTGATGAGCAAGAGGCCATGCTCAAATCTCAGCAGGAGGCCATCAATGAACTCTTGGCCCTGTTGACTCAACTTGTCACAGACAAGGTCAAATCTCAGAAGACAGATTCGCCACTCAGGCAAGAATCTTCCCGAAGGGAAAGAACGTCTTCGTCCTGACCTCACACAAGCAAAGGGAAGGGAAAAATGGTTGATGACACGGCTTCTGACCAAGAAGCCCACAACCTGGAATCTTCCTCTGATGAAGGAAGAGAGACGGAGTATGAGCAAAATCCTCAGTCGGCTAAAATCGAGGAATTGGAAGCCCGCCTCAATGTCATTGCTAACAGAAGCGAGCTCCAAGATGAGGGAGTTGTCAGGCCCTACCCTGCCGAATGGGACGCAGCCCCTTATCCTCCAAAATTCGAAGTCCCGACGCTACAAACTTTTGACGGCACGGGATCACCGGATCAACATATCTATCATTTTAAGTCACAGACTGGGAATGTGATATCAAACGATGCCGTACTAGCTCGATTGTTCATAGGCACCCTCAAGGGGGTTGCCTTTGAATGGTTCAGGAAACTTCCTGCGGGATGTATCCAAGAGTGGACAGATCTAGAGAGACTCTTCCTGTCAAGATTCTTTGAAGAGGATACAGAAGTCTCCATCCATATCCTTCTCGCCACTAAGCAGAAGAAGAGGGAGTCCGTCAAAGCCTTCGTCAAGAGGTTCCGAACCATGGCTCTCCGGTGTTCGTCAGGTATGACACAGTCTACCTTAGTAGAGACCTGTCGACACAACCTGCAGACCAACATCCTAGCTCGAATAGGGGTTGCAGAATGCCGTTCCTGGAGACAACTGATCTCTCAAGGCGAACAGGCTCAAAAGATTATTGCCAGGATCAAAACTGAAGAACAAAGTAAGCAGGATCAACCTGAGCAATCGGACCAAGCCCAATCTTCTCCTGAGCAATCGAACCAAGCTCAATCTTCTCAGTCAGAACCAGAAGATACCACGGATGCTGAAGCCAATCATTTCCAATAGGATTGCGGGTTCAATAACTATCACGTTAACGGTTACCTCTGATAGTCAAACTCGTTAGATAATGACTCACTAGGCGATGTGTCATGTCTTCTCTTTTCCCCCTGCACTTGTTCAAGACTGGGGGTTGGTTTATTGGTAGTTTATTGGATTATGAGTAATAAATTTTCTGAGTTGTTATGTTTAATAGAATACCTCTGTCAACCATAAAATCTACCAGAACTATCACGACCATCAACTTGTCAATCCGCTTCAATAGGATGGCAGGTCCACTAAAACTATCACGTTAATGATTACCTCTAATAGTCCATTCCTCCAAATTCCCCCACCAATCCTCTTCAAGTAGGATATTGAGTCCACCAAAACTATCACGTTAACAGTTACCTCTGATAGTCAAACTCATCAGATAATGGCCTACCAGGTGATGTGCCTCTATTCCGACTTCATGGATAGTGTCCCACTAGGTGATGTGCCTTATCTACCTCTTTTTATTCCCCTGCTAAGTCTTAATCAAGACTGGGGGTTGGTTATTTGGAATCCACTGGATTAAGAGTAACGAATCTTTCACATCATCAAGTTAACATTATACTTCTGACGATCATCACCCCCACAGAGTATGTATTCGACTCGCATCACTCTCAACTTGTCACGTTAACACAGAGTATGTATTCGACTCGCATCACTCTCAACTTGTCACGTTAACAATATACCTCTGACAACAGTCAACTTATCAATCCTTGAACATAGGATGATATCTCAAATCACAATCTTCCCCAGCAAGACACTAAGTCTTCAAAATCAAATTCAAATCACAGGTATCAAAACTCATTGTTTCTGATGATAAACTCACCTAGCAAGTCTCCCTAGCGAGACGCTAATTCCCAAAACCTTGTGCAAATAACAAGTACACATTCTCTTGTCAAGTTAACATCAAACCTCTGACAATCCACTTATCAATCCTCGTCAATAGGATGGTAAGTCCAAAAAGTTGCTCCAATCGCAACACAAATCATGTCATGTTAACATTAAACCTCTGACAAATTCACTTATCAATCCTCTCCAATAGGATGATAAGTCCACAAAGTTGCTCCAATCGCAACACAAATCTTGTCATGTTAATATCAAACACCTCTGACAAATCAACTTATCAATCCTCTTCAAAAGGATGATAAGTCCACAAAGTTGCTCCAATCGCAATACAAATCTTGTCACGTTAATATCAAACACCTCTGACGATCCACTTATTAATCCTCGTCAATAGGATGATAAGTCCACAAAGTTGCTCCGATCGTAACAAATTCCCGTCAAGTTAACATCACACCTCTGACGAATCCACTTATCAATCATCTTCAAAAGGATGATAAGTCCACAAAGTTGCTCTGATCGCAACAAATTCTTGTCATGTTAATCTCACACCTCTGACAAATCCACTTATCAATCATCTTCAATAGGATGATAAGTCCACAAAGTTGCTCCGATCGCAACAAATTCCCGTCAAGTTAACATCACACCTCTGACGAATCCACTTATCAATCCTCTTCAAAAGGATGATAAGTCCACAAAGTTGCTCTGATCGCAACAAATTCTTGTCATGTTAATCTCACGCCTCTGACGAATCCACTTATCAATCCTCTTCAAAAGGATGATAAGTCCACAAAGTTGCTCTGATCGCAACAAATTCTTGTCATGTTAATCTCACGCCTCTGACGAATCCACTTATCAATCCTCTTCAAAAGGATGATAAGTCCACAAAGTTGCTCTGATCGCAACAAATTCTTGTCATGTAAATCTCACACCTCTGACAATCCACTTATCAATCCTCTTCAATAGGATGATAAGTCCACAAAGTTGCTCCGATCGTAATAAATTCCCGTCAAGTTAACATCACACCTCTGACGACCAAATGCAGTTATCGACTCTCCTCAATAGAGCAATAAGTCCCCAAAATTGCCCCGATCACAATATCTTTCCCGTCAAGTTAACATCACACCTCTGACTACACAATCCACTTATCGACTCTCCTCAATAGAGCGATAAGTCCACAAATTTGCCCCGATCGCAATATCTTTCCAGTCAAGTTAACATCACACCTCTGACGACCAAATCAAATTATCGACTCTCCCCAATAGAGCGACAGGTCCATAAAATACTGTTAGGTTAACATCACACCTCTAACAGTCAAACCTCCCCAATGAACTTGTTAATCCTTTTTCAACAAGAATAGCAAGTTTTCATTATGAAATCCCCAGCGGATTAAAGATTTTCTGGAATTATCCTAGTGATAGTGAAGAAAATTTCTGAATTTCACTCTAAGTGAAAATTCATGCCTCTGGCACCTCTAACTTTCTTTCAGTGTTTCAAGTAACACAGGAAGAAATAGTGACAAAGTCTACGTATTCAACATCGTAGCGGGTCGTTATTAATAACACCAAAATCCATGCCTTACACGCATGGGGATTTTATCCCGAATCCTAAGTAGGGATAAGCCTACGCCTAACACGCGTTGCCGGTTAGTCTTTCACCATAAAAAGGACAAAAGTCTACATATTCAACATCGTAGCGGGTCGTTATTAATAACGCCAAAATCCATGTCTTACACGCATGGGGAACCTTATCCCAAATCCTAAGTAGGGATAAGCCTACGCCTAACACGAAACGAATAAGCTGAAAACAAGTCTCAAAGACTTAGTCACAAATGCACGGAAGCCACTTCCATGTCTCAAGTCAAAACGCCAAGGTCAGACCCGCGTTGCAAAAATCATGACGCCGAGGTCACACCCGGGTTCCAACTTTAAAAACGCCAAGGTCAGACCCGCGTTACAAAAATCATGACGCCGAGGTCACACCCGAGTTTCAAATTCAAAACGCCGAAGTCAGCCCCGCGTCTCAAATTCAAAACACAAGGGTCCACCCCCGCATTCCAGAAGCAGAATTATGACGCATACCTTCACAAAGGTCCTACGTGGCAAATCCCTTCAACCAAGACTATGTATTCAAAATCATAGCATCAAGTCTAAGAGAGTTCATTCTCTTAGCACAACGTTACATGTGGAAGACAATCCATATGCTAGCCCGACTCAAACGGTAGTCGGTAAAGACTTATCAAATCCGTTAATGGCTGAGGGTTTGCCAAAAACCCTATGCATGTTCGTAAGGCCCATCAGCTTAATGGACGTGAGCCGAGACTTGAAACAGATAAGCTAAAGACAAGTCTCAAAGACTTAGTCAAAAAAAAAAAAATGCACGGAAGCCACTTCCATGTCTCAAGTCAAAACACCGAAGTCAGACCCGCGTTACAAAAATCACGACGCCGAGGTCACACCCGGGTTCCAAATTCAAAACGCCGAAGTTCCGAAAATTCATCCCAGTCAATCGCGAACTTTCGAAAACTTTGGAGGGGGTTCTGTAGGCTGTCTAAAAATCATAATAGATAGATTATCCCCCATCAAACACCGATGATGGAAGTTGCAATCTGACGACTTCCAGAAGGCTACAATTTGAAGACTTTCACGTAGATCGCTGAATGTTACAATCTGACAAAAATCACGACGCCGAGGTCACACCCGGGTTCCAAATTCAAAACGCCGAAGTCAGCCCCGCGTCTCAAATTCAAAACGCAGGGGTCCACCCCTGCATTCCAGAAGTAGGATTATGGCACATACCTTCACACAGATCCTACGTGACAAATCCCTTCAACCAATACGCCTTCGAAGCGAGTGCAGAGAACAAATCCTTTACCACAAGGAGTCAACAACTCCAAGATCAAAGTCGAGATCCAAAGTATTCCGAAAATTCATCCCAGTCAACCGCGAACTTTCGAAAACTTTAGAGGGGGTTCTGTAGGCTGTCTAAAAATCACAATAGATAGCTTATCCCCCATCAAACACCGATGATGGAAGTTACAATCTGACGACTTCCAGAAGGCTACAATTTGAAGACTTTCACGTAGATCGCTGAAGGTTACAATCTGACGACCTTCACGACAACCGATGAGAGCTCTAGTTCAACAGCATTCATAATCAACATCGGGAGTTACAATCTGACGACTCTCATATTCTCAAGGAGCCAAGACGAAGATTACAAGACAATGATCTTTGCAACGCTATGACAAAAGAGATTACTTGGTGATAATCTCTTCAAGACAAGACGCGGAGGTCCTCCCCGTGTGTCAACATCAAAATGCCGGGGTCGAACCCACATTACAACATCAAAACGTGAGGGTCGAACCCACGTTACAATATCAAAACGCCAGGGTCAAACCCGCGTTACAACATCAAAACGCTGGGGTCGAACCCGCGTTACAACATTAAAACGCGAGGGTCGAACCCACATTACAACATCAAAACACTAGGGTCAAACCCGCGTTACAACATCAAAACACTGGAGTCGGACCCGCGTTACAACAAACAAAACGTGAGCGACCCTCGCGTTCTGGATGTTCAGTCAACACCCAACCTCGCGTCTCAATCCTAAGACGCGAGGTTAGGGTCCTGAACGCCAGGTTGGGCGTTTGACTCATTCAAACCCGCGTTACAACATCAAAACGCCAGGGTCGAACCCGCGTTACAACATCAAAACGCCATGGTCGAACCCGCGTTACAACAAGCGAAACGTGAGCAAGACTCGCGTTCTGGATGTTCAGTCAACACCCAACCTCGCGTCTCAATCCTAAGACGCGAGGTTAGGGTCCTGAACGCCAGGTTGGGCGTTTGACTCATTCAAATATGAGTCGAACGGTTTCAGAACCATTTTTCCCACGATCTGAGGAAATCACACCCACTTAGGAGTGGATTTAGAGGTCAGTTACACCCCCTTAATCCCCTATAAAAGCGAGTAAACTCAACTGAGTTCAGTGTTCGATTTTTCTTGGCTTGAATCGACCATTGAAGGCTGGCTTTTTGGAGCTGAGAATTGGCAGCAACCAATCCTAAGACGCGAGGTTAGGGTTCTGAACGCCAGGTTGGGCGTTTGACTCATTCAAATATGAGTCGAACGGTTTTAAAACCATTTTTCCCACGATCTGAGGAAATCACGCCCACTCAGGAGCGGATTAAGGGGGCAGTTACCACCCTTAATCCCCTATAAGAGCGAGTAAACTCAACTGAGTTCGGGGTTCGATTTTTCTTGGCTTGAATCGACCATTGAAGGCTGGCCTTCTTTTTGGGCAGCAAGGGGGCGATCGACGTTCATCCTCAGCAACGATCGACCACAGGAGCATTCCCTTGGCTTATAACCGACTTTCGGTTCAAATCAACTCTTTTTCAAGAGTTCAAACTCGTTCAGAGTTATCAACTCGATCAGAGTTCAAAACTTGCTCTGCAAGTTCTTCTAAAACTCGTTCCGAGTTATCAACTCGTTAAGAGTTATTTTCAAACTTGCCACGCAAGTTCTCCACAGCGTCGAATCGTGAGGAGAAGACATCGTTCCAGTGAATCAAGACGTGCGGATCGTCAACAGAGAGCAATCTCGACGCGAGCATTCGAGGGAGGCACTCCATCGCCACCGTGAAGAACCCAGTTTTAAACAAAGGGGAGAATCAAATTCATTCTCCTCTCTTTTGTAATCGAATTGTAACCAGAATCAAAGGAATCAAAGTCAAATTTCTTTTCTTCTCTTTACTGCAATTTTCCAACCTACAGAAGAAAAGAGTCAAAATATGCACAATGGCCAAATATATGAGGAGCTAAAAAAATTCTAGTCCGGTCGATCGCCACGGTCGACCGCAGACGGTCGACCGCCACGGTCGACCGCGAGACCTGCAGAAGCTTTTCTCCTGTTTTGAGTTGGTTTCGGATTTCTAAAGCCCATATTCATTTTCCTTGGTTTATATATCAATCTTTCATAAATTTTCCCAGATTTTCTAAGAACTCTAACAGCCACCAAACCCCATAAACCCTAACTTGATTCTTGGAGAAGATTAGAGGCTTTTGAGCGGGATTTCGTGTGGTTTTTGGCTTTTGGAGTGGAGATCTTCTTTGGTTTGACATCTTAAACGTTTTTCTACAAATCTCAGGTGAGTTCATCTCTGCTAATCCCCCTCCTAGTTTTTAAAATGTTTTTAAAGAGTTTTAACATGTTTTATAGAGCCAAATTGACTAGTTTATGAATAAAAGTCAATTCTTTTGTATTATATGTATAAATACTAGGTCTTTCCATGTGAAAAGGTTTGAGAACGAATTTACAGAAGATATTTAAGATCTGAAAATGATTTAAAAGTTGTTTAATCTGAAAAAAGATGAATTGTTCTTTGTTTCAAGTTCTTATGCATATTTTAGGGTTTTAATTATGAATTTTTATGCATATAATTGTTTTCATCGAAAATTGTTTTCTTCATTGTATAACTCATTACAACTTTGATCGTTACAATAAGTTCAAAATGATCGGTCTTTTTATAAGACCTTTACACAATGAAAATAAAAGATAGAATTCTCTTGAAAATAAACGCAAGATTCGTTTATCGTCTCCTGCTTGCGTGGGTGTCTTCGCCTGTGCCGGGGTTTATCCATGGACCACATTTGATCAGATCCGGTTACTGAAAATTCGGCAGAGCTCCTACCTCACCAAGAAGGTATTTGCTTAAATCGCTGAAATCGACCAAGCGAAATCAGTAGCTCTTTTCGAGATTAGGACCAAGCCTAATCTCGAGGAATGGATGGGAACGGGCTTCAGATCCTTCGAATTGCTCCTTCTTTATGCCAGGATTCGCCAGGATCTCGCTAGCCCTTGCTGAAATTCATGCTCCCTTGCTCTCCAACTCGGCAACACCTCCTCGTCTTGATAATTAATCCATCCCTGTGAAATGAGCCCCTAGGCCTGTATTTATAGGCTTCGGTTGGGGGATTTTCGGATAAGAATGAATGATTCCTCCTTATCTTCAGTTAATAACTGATTAACTATGTTTGTGGATGATATCAGATCAATTTGGATGCTCAGGAACCAACAAATCCCGATAAAAACTATTAAAAATTGAACAGGAGTCGAAACAGCACAGGGGGCGCGAATCGGCGGAATCCGACCCGCGCGGGCGCGGGTAGTTTTACCCTTTCGCTGATTTTTGTGTTTTTCGACTTTTCCGATTTTCTGGGACTTGTAGTTTCTCCCGTTTCGCGTATTTGGCTGATTTGTTGACTTGCACGCTTCGTTGTGGGACTGACCATCGAACGCGTGTTGGTTGACGTGCGCGTGTTGATTGATGCATGCGTGTTGACCGACGCGCACGAACTGATTGACGTGCACGTGTTGACCGACGTGCGTGAATTAATTGACGTGCGTGTGTTGACCGACGCGCGTGACCTGATTGACGAGCGCGCGGTGACCGACGCGCACAAACTGATTGACGCGCACGTGTTGACCGATGCGCATGAACTGATTGACGCGCGCGTGTTGACCGACGCGCACGAGCTGATTAACGAGAACGTGATGACCGACACGCGTGAGCTGATTGACGAGCGCGTGCTGACCGACGCACGTGAGCTGATTGATGAGCGCACACTGACTGACGCACACGAACTGATTGACGCGCACGTGTTGACCGACGCGCACGTGTTGACCGACGCGCGCGAGCTGATTGATACGCGCGAACTGACTGTTGAGCGTGCAGGCCACTCGGTTCGCCGTTTCGCTTCATGCGCTTCTCGGTGTCAGATGATCCTCTTTGACTCGGATAATCCTCTTCGATTTGGATAATGGCGTTCATCGCCTTCTTTTTGTCTCGAGCTGTGTACGAACACCTATAGGCATTTTTAGACGCCTACAGATACCCCTTTCAAAGTATTTCAGACTCATTCTTTTATAGAGGAGTCTGGAATGCTTTGGATATGATAGGCCCCTCCTTCAGTTAGTGTCAAAGGACCTGTAGCTGGCATCAATTCTTGACTTCTTTAGCCTTCAGCCTATTCAGTGTTTTGTCGAATAGACGAAGTTCTTCCAGCACTACGTTTATCGTCTGACCATTGTCGAAATCTTGAACTGAAGTTGATGCGTAAGTTTCTGAATTTAGCTCGTGTCATTGAGTTGACTTTGAATTGATCATCTTTGTCAAATTCATATCTGAACATGATTGAACTCCCTGAGATCATTGTTTGCCTTATTTTGGCGAGATTGCTGATGCGTTGACCGGCATCGATCTTTACTGTAACGTGTCGACCGGCGTCAACACAGTTTATACTCATATGTTTGCTGGAGTCTAGATAGTTTAAGCTCTTAAGGCGTTGGAGTATGGCGGTCTCAAATTTTGGGCTGCAGGACTAACTATTAAAGTTGTTTTGTCTGCATGTATGGATCTTATCCTGATGTTATTGGATGCTCAAGTCACGAGACTAACTAACGGAGCTGGTGCGTCAATGACTCGCATTTATAGAAATTTTTACCAAATTCTCAGCCATCAACGGGTTTGATGAGCCTTTACTGACTACCGTTTGAGTCAGGCTAGCATGCGGATTATTTAAGTCCGTTCTGCATGTGACGTTATGCTAAAAGAGTTAACCCTTTTAGTGCTACGATATTGAATACGTAGACTTCATCTTTCTCCTATGAAAAGACTAAACAACGACGTGTATCAGACGTTGACTTAGGATTTTTGGCAAATCATCAGCCCTCAACGGATTTGACGTGCTCTTACCGATTACCGTTTGAATCGGGCTTACATGCGGATTGTTTTAAGTCCGTTCCGCATGTGACATTGTACTAGAGGAATGAACTCCCTTAGACTTGATGCTACAACTTCAAATACGTAGACTTTGCCATTGTTACGGGAACAGGCTACCCAAAAACGTGTGTTAGACGCTGACTTATCCCTACTTAGGCTTCGGGATAAAAGTCCCCAGACTAGAATTTTGGTGTCTTCTTCAATTGGTGAAAGACTAAACCTATAACGCGTGTTAGGCGTTGACTTATCCCTGCTTAGGATTCAGGATAAAATTCCCCACACGTGTAAGGCTCGAATTTTGGCGTTACGAATAACAACCTGCCACAATGTCGAATATGTGGGCTTTTGTCCTTTTTATGACAAAAGACTAACCGACAACGCGAGTTAGGCGCTGACTTATCCCTACTTAGGCATTGGGATAAAATTCCCCAGACTTGAATTCTGGTGTCTTCTTCAATCGGTAAAAGACTAAACCGGCAACGCGTGTTAGACGTTGACTTATCCCTGCTTAAGATTCGAGATAAAATTCCCCGTGCGTATGACACACGGATTTTGGAGTTGAAGGATGGTGTCTTATCTTGGGGCAAAGACGAACCCAAAATGGGAGAGGAAGCATTTTACATTCTATCTCCCGAAACCGAAGAGAAAGAATTTTATATTCTATCTCCAGTGTAGAGGAAACTCAAAGTGGGATCTCTACTTTAAGAATCTGAAGCGTAAAACTAGGAGTAGGATCTCCACTCCGAGAATCGAAAGATTCGGATAATCCTAACTGTCGGAAGGTTTGATTACCGAACTAAAGGTGAATTCCTTGTTTATCGAGAGTGAATTGTGGTTTTGGTCCTAACTGTAGGAAGATTTGACCAAGCGGGAGTTTGAGGTGACTCTAACTGTAAGAAGGTTTGATCACTCGATTTGAAAGTAGACCTCTCGTTCATTGGAGGAATCGAGAGGGGATTTTGGTTTTGATCCTAACTATAGGAAGGTTTGACCGAGTGGGAGGTTTTAGACGATCCTAACTGTAGGAAAGTTTGATCGCTCGATTTGTGGACCTCTCGTTCATTGGAGGAATCGAGATGGGATTTTGGTTGTGGTCCTAACTGTAGGAATGTTTGACCAAGTGGACAGTGGGAGTGTGAGTACAAATCACAGTGGGAGTGTTGACTTATACAAATCACTCAGAGGGGGTTCCTAATGTTAAGTGACAAATACATAACACATAGGGGATTGACAATCGTCAATGTTAAGTGCACAGACGCATCAAAAGTTTGAGTGGATTCAAACGAAAGGAATTTTGGTGGTCCCACCGTCAATTAGTCTAATCGGTGGGGGATTTTGTGGTGGAAGACTGTGAGTCGTCAAACACCAATGGGAGTTTTGTGAGGGAAGATTGATCCAACGAAGTGATCGAATCTTGTCTCAGGAAAAGAGTGTTCGAAAATCACGGTGGGTTTAGTGTTTATCACTTTATTTATAATAATCGGGTTATCCCTAAGAAAGTTACATGTAGCATTCTTCCGGGAACTTCCCGTTACATGAATCATCCACCCCTAGCTTCCTTTGTGGAACTGGGTCTGACATTGTACTTAGTTACATGACCGGGTTATCTTTAAGAATATTACATATAAAAATTCTCCAGGAACTTCCCGTCAACGGTAGGAAACAGTTTAAACTCATATACCTATTGGAGTATTAAGAAGTAGTTTATACTCGTATATTCTTTGGAGTGTCGGAAGGAGCAGTTTATACTTTTATACTCTTCGGAGTGTCGCCATTCCCATTTGGCTTATCCTAACGTTATAACGCCGGCTTCAACCAAGGTTTGGATGCTATTCTTAAGAGCAAAGCAATCCTTAGTGGGATGAAGGACCCTCCTGTGGTATGCACAGTACATTGGATCCGTAGTATTGTCAGCTTCCTCCTGATTTGCGATAGGTGGTAGCTTGATCTTGTTGTTTTCAAGGAGGGATTCGAAGATGGCTGGAATGTCTTCGTCCTTGAAGGAGTACTCTTTTTGGAGTCTCGAACCCGAAGTCTTCTACTGTCTTCGGGGTTGCTGTTGTGACGTCTGGTTAGCGTCAACAGCTACTGCAGGTGCTTTCCCTTTACCACGGGAGGCGAAATTTGATTTCGGAGTGTTAGCCGTTGATTGGCTTCTTTCGACTTTCTTCCTTCTGAGGAAGCGTTCGGCCTGCTCTCCGCGCACCTTCAACTCTTCTCAGTTGTTGGACGGTGCTACTCCTATAACTTCCAACACGTCCAAGGAAAGGTTGTTTTGATAGGTTTGAAGGATGGAGTCATCTGTGATTGGATATCGGCAGTTCATTGCCTTATTCCGGAAGCGTTTGACGAAGTCGTTGACCATCTCGTCGTCTTCTTGCTTCTCATCGAAGAGTGTCCTACGAATATGTTTCCCTCTGGGGATATGACGCTTTATTAGCGTTTTCAAGAGTCACTCGTCCAAATTTACGCTTTTGCGAGCGTAGAAACTTAATGGGCTCTTGAACTTCGACACGCAACCCAATGCGGTCGGCAATAGGGGTTTTCCCTTTGTTATCTTTCTTGTCATCGAAGAGTGTCCTGATTGACACCTCAGCGTCATCATCAAAGAAATGAGCGAGGAATAGGCTCTCCGGGTCTTCCCAGTTATTAATACTTTCGGACTTAAGACGACGGTACCAATTTAAGGCGGGCCCGCGAAGGGTGCCAACGAATGACCGAACCATCAAGGCTTCATTACCGAAGATCATACCCAAGTGGGACTTGAAGTAGATTAGATGTTGTGTGGGCGAACCCTTCCTGTCAAACGGCATGAAGTTAATCAGGTTGAACTTCGTCGGATATGCTATTGAATCCCACTCTCTTGGATAGGGACATGGAATGCCGGTTCTTTTTACCTCTTGAGCAGACATTAGAGCGTTGATTTTGCTCTCGAGATCTTTCATTTTCTCATCCTCGCTCATATCAGGCCTAGGATAATTCTTAAGAGGAATAATGGGGCCATTCCCAGTGTTGTCGTTTTTAGTAAGACCACCCCCAGTATTCTGGTCAACGAGAGGGTTATCAGCATTAAGGTGTTCATCCTCATCTGAATCGCTAGCTACTTGGTTAATATTATTGCAATGACTGGATTCACCTATTTGATTCGACAAGGCTCGGATCTGTTGGTCATGCTCTTGTCTCATCTCCTGCATAGACATTTCCATTTTGGTTTTGAATGCTTGCTTCTGCTTGGCTAGAGCATCCTCAATGATTTTGGCTATTTGCTCAGTATTGATCATGAATGCTTCGCGGGATTGACCCGGGCTGGATACCGTATTGTCAGAAGCGACTTAGAGTTGGCATCTGATGCTTCGTCATCCGAGGATAATCCTCTCTACATTCTCTGATAGTCCCTACATCTAATAGTCCCTATGCGTAGCCGAGTCAGACGATGCGATACGAGGGGGTCAAAAGTAGAAGGTCGAATCGACTTTCCATTATCAACCATATTTATTGTGACTTCTGGAAGTTCGTCACCTTGAACGGCCGATTATTTTTTACGGAAACACCTTGGCTTCGACTTTAGCATTCCGTTGGAGATCCTATCGAATACCGAGACCCTCTGTGGAGCGGTCTTGGGATAGCTACACGCTGATAATACTACACCGATAAGTTCGGTGCACGGGCAGTGAGATTTTGTTTCTCGGGTATATCTCTTCCGAGACTTGTTCATACCCCCAGCCCGATAGTACAACTCATCGGTCAGATGACCGAAGCAACCTATCGTGTGTTGACACGACTCCCCTGGTATAACATTGTCATCGTCAGATGAATACATTTCTTTCAAGGTATTTATCGCTTTATTAGCATTCTCAAGAGTCACATGTTTAGAACTACGCTTTTGGGAGCGCATGATCTCAACAGGCTCCTGGTTTTGGATACACACCCCCAGGCGGGTGGAAACCGGAGTTTTCGCTTTACGAGAATGCTTGAAATTGTTGCGAGGGCGTGCGCGACCCCCAGCTCAACGATTCGCTTGGGGTACAATCACCGGACTTAAGCGTTCTTCGATCGAAAATTTGCCTCGATCTTTGCGTAAAGGACCCAGGTGATCCGCCATCCTCATCTTGAAACGGGACAAGTCTACGCTGTCGCGGGGCTCCATCGGAGATGCGGAACTCAAAGGGATCGACGAAACAGGTGCATAACATCTTCTGCCTTGACTCTGGCACGGGTCAGATTTGTGTGACCCGCGGGTCGGAGGGTCGGATTTGGGTGACCTGCGGCTTGGAGGGTCGGATTTGGGTGAGCCACAGCTTGGAGGGTCGGATCTGGGTGACCTGCGAATTAGCAGGTCGGATTCGAGTGACCTGCGAATTGACGGGTCGGATTCGAGTGACCCGCGTTTTGGCGGGTCGGATTTGAGTGACCCGTATTTTTCAATCTTTTCGGCCGCCGTCTTAGACTTTGGCCTCCAAACTTTGTGCGGTTTTTGTGGCTTCTTTTCCACTTCTTTCCTCTGCAACCTTTTGGCCTCTTGCGTAAGAATTCGCGCGTGCGCAAGCAGTGCGCGGCGCTTTTTGATCCTCTCTTCAAGAGTTGAACGGATCCTTTTGACTTGTACCCATTCACTTATTGGTTATTTGGAGGAAAGGGCATTTATCCGCTGTTGGGGCGCTTGGCGTTACCTAATTTTTAGATCCGCCTCGTAACGGATCCCGTTAATTGACTCCAAAGCCCTAACGAGTTGGCGTTCAAGGTGTTGGCGCTGCCTTTGGCGAGCTCTCTTCGATAAAGTGGGTGTGCCTTCTGTACTCAACTCCTTGATTGAGGAGGAGTTTAGATCTGCAGATCCGGACTCGTTGGAGGCTGGCAGGGTGTTGCAAGGTTCAGCTATCGTAACAACGGGGGCGTTGATCTTCCTACTCTTACGAGAAGCGGAGGATCTGGAGAAGGAGGACGAGAGGTATTCTTCGTCCTTCTGTTGGTCGAGCTCGTATTCGACCACCTCTTCAACCGGGATCTTAATCATCGGTTGCGACACGACGGCCTCGGCAGCGAGACCGTTGGCTCCCACTGTGGTTGCCACTTTGTTTTCGTCGAAAATTATTTTATTCATTGTATAACTCATTACAACTTTGATCATTACAATAAGTTTAAAAAGATCGATCTTTTTATAAGACCTTTACACAATGAAAATAAAAGATACAATTCTCTTGAAAATAAATACAAGATCCGTTTATCGTCTCCTACTTGCGTGGGTGTCTTCGCCTGTGCCGGGGTTTATCTATGGACCACCTTTGATCAGATTCGGTTGCTGAAAATTCTGCAGAGCTCCTACCTCACCAAGGAGGTATTTGGTTAAAGCGCTGAAATCGACCAAGAGAAATCAGTAGCTCTTCTCGAGATTAGGACCAAGCCTAATCTCGAGGAACGGACGGGAATGAGCTTCAGATCCTTCGAATTGCTCCTTCTTTGGGATTCATCGGGATCTCGCTAGCCCTTGCTGAAATTCGTGCTCCCTTGCTCTCTAACTCGGCAGCACCTCCTCGTCTTGATAATTAATTCGCCCCTGTGAAACGAGCCCCTAGACCTGTATTTATAGGCTTCGGTTGGGGGGTTTTCGGATAAGAATGGATGATTCCTCCTTATCTTCAGTTAATAACTGATTAACTACGTTTGGGGATGATATTAGATCAATTGGGATGCTCAGGAACCAACAAATCCCAAGAAAAACCGTCAAAAACCGAACAGGAGTCGAAACAGCGTAGGGGGCGCGAATCAGCAGAATCCGACCCACGTGGGCGCGGGTCAGACTGAACCGATCCGCGCGGGCACGGGTCGGATTCGTCCGACCCGCGCGGGCACAGGTAGTTTTGCCCTTTCGCTGATTTTTGTGTTTTTTGACTTTTCCGATTTTCCGGGACTTGTAGTTTCTCCAGTTTCGCGTATTTGGCTGACTTGTTGACTTGTACGCTTCGTTACGGGACATACCGTCGAACACGCGTTGGTTAACGTGTGCGTGTTGATTGATACGCGCGTGTTCACTAACGCACACAAACTGATTGACGTGCACATGTTGACCGACGTGCGTGAATTGATTGACGTGCGCGTGTTGACCGACGCGCGCGAGCTGATTGACGAGCGCGCGGTGACTGACGCGCACGAACTGATTGACGCGCACGTGTTGACCGATGCGCACGAACTGATTGATGCGCGCGTGTTGACCGGCGCGCACTAGCTGATTGACGAGCGCGTGTTGACCGACGCGCGCGAGCTGATTAACGAGCGTGTGCTAACCGACACGCACGAGCTGATTGACGAGCACGTGCTGACTGACGCACACGAACTGATTGACGCGCACGTGTTGACCGACGCGCGCGAGCTGATTGACTCACGTGAGCTGACTATTGAGCATGCATGCCACTCGGTTCGCCGTTTTGCTTCATGCGCTTCTCGGCGTTAGATGATCCTCTTTGACTCGGATAATCCTCTTCGATTTGGATAATGGCGTTCATCAACTTCTCTTTGTCTCGAGCTGTGTACGGACACCTATAGGCATTTTTAGACGCCTACAATAATCATGTATTATATATTGTGTTGCTCCTAGAAATTTTTATCTGCTATTGACATGTTTCCATGCAAGATTCATATTGTTTTAATCATGTTTGAATCACCTAAACACGGCGTGAACACAACACACACAACCAGATTTAGAATCTGGAATTTCAACCCATAGTCGACCGCGTGTAGGGCAGAGGCCTGGGTAGGCCCTGGAACCCATCGCGGTCGGCCGCCGCATAATTGCGGTCGACCGCCAATCTGTATGTCACTTTGTGCATGTTTTGTTCGATTGTTTTGGTTTTCGAGCAAGTCTCTCGACCTTGTGATGCTATAATACAATGTTTATGAGTTGTTTAACACTCAAGATGTCAGTGAACACCAGATATGGACACACACACACCGAGACATGTGCACGTATGTTTAGAATATGTTGTGTAGACATATATTTGTTCTAATTTAAGTTGATAAATATGAAGAGTATAGTAAATTTCATGTTTCCGGAATCGGGAGATGAAACCTATTTTTGCAGGACGATTGAGTAAGAATATTACAAAAGTATCATCATTTTATGTATCCGGAATGGGGAAATAAAACCTATTTCCACAGGGTGATTGAGTAAAAACATTACAAAAGTATCACCATTTCATGTATCTGGGATAGAGAGATAAAACCTATTGTCGCAGAGCGATTGAGTAAGAATATTACAAGAGTATCGCTAATGCACATGAGATGCACACTTGTAAGTATTATAAATTGTAGTTTTGCTTCCATTTTGAACACCCGTAAGTAGGGTACTTTCTCTGAGACCATGGTTTACACGATATGGCTTATGGTTAACTTTTGTTTTGGATGAGTTTCCCTTATATTAGATCCGTGTACCCGAGTGTAGATCGAAATAAGATATTTGTTCTACAGGTTTGAGGTTTGGAGTGTTACCTTTTTGTTTGTTGTTTTTCATTCATAGAGTTTGGAATTAATATTTAGGGAGTCACAATTTGAGACATGGTATATACATAAGGGTTTCCTTATTTGGATTATTTCGCTCGACGTACTAACTCTCGTGTTGTGGATTCCTAAATACTAATCTCCAGTTAGATTTATATGAATGATTTTGTTGTGGATTCCTAAATACTAATCTCCAGTTAGATTTATATGAATGATTTTATACTTATATATTGTCTATATTTTCTATATACTCCTACTCCTTTCCCTGGGGAGAGTGGAGATGATCTCGCTATAGTGCTTTGATGCTCATTGTTTTCCCCCCTTTCATGCAGCGAGTCCGGCGCACGGAGAGTCGTAGGTTGATGGAATTTCTTCATACATTCTATCTAGCTATTTATTATTTTAGTAGTTATTACAGAACTCCACAATTAGTTGTTTATGTTTAGACTCTAGACTTGTATTTCATTTTGTAGAGGCTGAGAGCCATAGGGATACTTTATTTGACTCATTGTACTTGAGGTTTATTTCAGACTCAGAGATATTTCTATTTTAGTTGGGCACACTGATGATTATTCTCTTATTGCTTCTGTGTACACCTGGTTTGTTCTATCTCTATTATTTGCATGTTGGTACTTTTACCTATTTGTTGTTCCACTAGAGAGATAGTGACTGTGATGGTGAAATATATCGTAGCATGGTGTTTGGTGCTTGGCAGGTTTGACATTCCGGGTTTCGCCTTGGACTGTAGCCTTACGTGAAACCTGGGGCGTCACAGTTGTTATCAGAACTCTAGTTCCAATATCCTTAGGATCATTCCTGTGTCATATTATGGAGTTAGGATAGAGTTTCTTAGGAATTATGTATACAGTCCGCTTGGAATTCCTAGTATGAGTGAGGACGTATTATATATGAACGCGAAAAATTGCAAATTTTTTATGATGAATTATTTGCTTGAATAATAAAGCATGCTATGAGATATATGTTATACGATTTGCTTATTAGTATACATTATATATTTTCCTCCTTGAGATTCTAATTACTGCATAATAAGTTCTACTTCTAATTATAGATGTCAGGTAGAGGACGTGGATGCCGAGGTACTCGTGCTCAGGGAGTTGATCAAGCCGATAGAGAGCCGGAGCCATAGCAGGCTCCGTAGTACTTAGTGGATCTTATAGCACCATTAGCAGCTCGACTGACAGCTATTGAGGAGCAGTTAGCAGATCAGGTTCGACAGAGAATACCCATTCAGGAGGAGATGCCAGAGGGGACACCGATAGTCACACCACCACCTTCAGTTGATGATGGAATGGCTGAGCGGGAGGCTTGGCTTCGTTTGGTAGAGAGGTACCAGAAGTTGAAGGCTCCAGAGTTTCATGGTTCGACGGGTTCCATTGCGGCACACAAATGGAAGGAAGATGTAAGCAACATTTTAGACATGTTTAATATGGATAATGTGTAGAAGTAGAGGCTAGCAGCTTTCAGCCTCAAGGGCGATGCAAGAGGATGATATCGGCTTTGTTTTACTCCAGAGTAGAGATTGATGGCCTCGTGGGAGATTTTTGTGTATTTCTTTGAAGAGCAGTATGTTTTGGCTGCAGCGAAAGCCGGGAAAGGTGACTGATTTTGAGAGTAAATTCATGTCACTACTTAGATTCACAGGCATGTGGCACACCGAAGAGAGGCAGGCTTACATGTTCATGATGAGACTTCGCCCAGGTTTACGCCGATATCTAGTATCTCGGATATTCCGTTCAGTACGGGAGGTGGCAGATGCTGCTATAGCTCAGGAGACAGACACAACTATATTTATTAAGGGCAAAGATGGTAATGCTAAGTCAGGACAGTCCGGGGATAAAGGTAAAGGTAAGAGACCTTTTACAGGCTCAGGAGGACCCCAGCATCAGAATAAGGCTCCACGTCTACAGGGTCCCCATAAGAAGGGCAATCAGCAGGATCAGAGGGCGCAACAGCACTGCCAATTTTATAGAGCTTGTTTCAATTGCAACAAGCTCGGTCATAGAGCAGCAGAGTGCCGCAGCGCACCCACAGCAGGCCAGCAGGGCAAAAATCAACAGCAACAGCAGAACCGCACTTAGGGTCGTGATCAGGGTCAGCAGTTGAGGATTGAGGCATCTCCAGCAGTTCTAAGGATTGAAGGACAGGTACAAGCGATTCAGGAGACCCAGCAGGGACAGATAGTCCCGTATATTCCAGGTGATGCAGCACAGCTGACTGGTAGAGTATACATAGTTGTTCCTCGCGATCATGGCGTAAGCAGGGCGGTGGTGGAATGTACTTTCCTTGTGAATTCCTTTCCAGCACGTATTCTTTTTGACTCTGGCGCTTCATATTCTTTTATCTCCTACGATTTTACGGTTAGACTCCAACTTGTGGCGCAACCATTAGATTTTCTTTTATCTGTATCTACTCTTTTAGGGGAGACATCTCTTTTAGAGAGTGTTTGTAGGAGATGTATCATTAGTTTGGACGATTCTGAGTTCGTGATAGACATGATCATGTTGCATATGTCTAAGTTCGATGTTATCCTTGGTATGTATTAGCTATCTTCCTACCATGTGAGTATTAACTGTTTTGCAAAGACAATCAGTTTGCAAGCATATGATGGATCTGAGTTAGTGGTGGTGACCTCCAGAGGCAACCCGTTTGCAGAGTCATATCTGGCATACGTCGAGGAGGTGATATTACGGGATCAGGGTGCAAATTTGAGTGAGATGCGAGTAGTCTCAGAGTACCAGGATGTCTGCCATGATATACCAGGATTACCTCCAGTGAGAGAGGTCGAGTTTTGTATAGAGTTGCAGTCAGGCACCATGCCGATTTCCCGAGCTCCTTACCGTATGGCACTTGCTGAGATGAGCGAGCTACAGATCCAGCTAGATGAGTTGTTGTCTCAGGGATTCATTCGATGGAGTCACTCTCTGTGGGGAGCATCGGTCCTCTTTGTGAAGAAGAAGGATAGGAGTATGCGATTATGCATTGATTATCGTGAGTTGAACAAGGTCACTATCCGAAACAGGTACCCATTATCAAGGATCGATGACTTATTCGACCAGTTGCAGGGAGCTTAGTGTTTTCGAAGATAGATCTTCGTTTCGGTTATCATCAATTACGGGTTCGAGAGATGGATATTCCTAAGATCGCCTTCTTGACTCGATATGTGTCTTTTGAGTTTTTTATCATGCCATTTGGGCTGACTAATGCATCCACCGTATTCATGGATTTGATGAATCGGGTTTTTTGTTCATACTTGGACCAGTTCGTGATAGTTTTCATCAACGATATCCTCATCTATTTGAGATTGGAGGCCGAGCACGAGCATCATTTGAGGTGGGCATTGCAGTAGATCCGGTTAAAGTAGATGCCGTAGTTAATTGGGAACCACCAAAGACAGTTATTGAGATTTGTAGCTTCTTAGGTCTGGCGGGCTATTATAGAAAATTTATTCAGGATTTCTCGAAGATCGTGACATCACTTACACGCCTTACTAAGAAGGGTGTACTATTTATTTGGGCCACAGAATGCCAAGAGGCCTTTGAGATATTGAAGACTAAGTTAACTTCAGCACTAGTATTGATTATTCCTAACAGTGATAAGATTTTTTTGTCTACACTGATGCATCCTTATCAGGTCTTGGAGGTGTATTGATGCAAACCCAGAGAGTTGTAGCCTATATTTCGAGACAGTTGAGGACTCGTGAGCAGAATTATCCCACGCATGATTTGGAGCTAGCAACAGTGGTCTTTGCACTAACGACGTGGAGGCATTATTTATACGGAGTACAGTTTAAATTATTCACAGATCACTAGAGTTTGAAGTACCTCTTTTCACAGAAAGAACTCAACCAGAGACAATGGCGATGGATAGAGTTTATTAAGGATTATGAGTTTTCTATACAGTACCATCCGGGAAAGGCGAACGTGGTAGCAGACGTGTTGAGTAGGAAGTATCGTCGCGGGCTAGCAGCTTTGAGGTGTTCACTATATCAGGATCTTTATACTCTCAGCCATTATGATTTTAGGCCAGAGATTAGTGGGAGCAATGTTTTCTTAGGAGCTTTATCAGTACAGCCGTCTTGGGGAGATAGAGTAGTCGGAGCTTAGTTAGGGGATTTTTGGATTCAAATCCGTTAGGGGGAGATTTCTAAAGAATCCAAGGATGATTGGACTATTGGATTAGATGGAGGCCTTTGAATGAAGGGCATGATTGTCATGCCGAACAATCTATAGCTAAAGAGGGAACTTTTTGACGAGGCACATCGTAGCAGATATACAGTGCACCCAGGCATGACGAAAATGTACCAGGATCTGAAGAGGTATTTTTGGTGGAGTGGTATGCGCAGAGAGATTGCAGATTATGTGGCTAAGTATTATACCTGCCGGCTAGTTAAGGCAGAACATTAGAGACCTGCAGGAACCCTACAGCCTTTACCCGTTCCTGAGTGGAAGTAGACAGATATTTCTATGGATTTCATAGTAGGGTTACCTAAATCAAAGAAAGGAAATAATTCTGTTTGGGTTATAGTGGATAGATTGACAAAGTCGGCGTATTTCTTACCCGTGAGGACGACTTATACGGTGGACACATATGCGAGGATTTTTATTCGAGAGATTATCAGATTGCATGGAGTTTCGGAGATGATTGTATCAGATTGGGGCTTAGTCTTCACATCCTATTTCTAGAGGAGTTTTCAGGATACTTTTGGCAGCCAGTTATCATTCAGTAGTGTATTCCACCCCTAGACAGATGGTCAGACCGAGAGGGTGAATCGGGTACTAGAGAATATGCTGAGAGCATGTGTTATAGATTTTCAGGGTAGCTAGGAGGATCACATCCCATTGATTGAATTTGTATATAATAAATGTTATCAAGCTACCATCGGGATGGCACCGTACGAAGCCTTGTACGGGAGGCCTTGTAGATCGCCTATATGTTGGGCAGAGCCAGATGATAGTTTAGTACTTGGCCTGGAGCTAGTTAGGTAGACTACGGAAAAAGTGACATTGATTCGGGAGTGCATTCTTGCTGCACAGAGTCGGCAAAAGAGTTATGCAGATCAGCGGAGATGACCCTTAGAGTTTCAGGCCGAAGACTTAGTTATGTTAAAAGTATCACCGATGAAGGGCGTTCAGCGATTCGGTAGATGGGGGAAGCTTGCCCCGAGATATGTTGGTCCCTTCAGGATTACCGAATGCATTGGAGTTGTTTCTTATAAATTAGACCTTCCAGCATTGATGTCGAGCATACACGATGTCTTTCATATTTCAATACTCAAGAAGCATTTGCGTGACGAAGAGCAGCACAGGGTGAATAATTCACCAGAGGTTGAGATCCAGGATCATTTGACTACCGTAGAGATTCCAGTATGCATTCTTGCTAGAGAGAATAAAAAGCTTAGAAACAAAGTCATTCCATTAGTGAAAGTCTAGTGGAACCGACAAGGAGCCGAAGATATTTCTTGGGAGCGTGAGGAGGATGTATGTCGCGACTATCTGCACCTGTTTGAATAGGTAAGATGTTGATATTTAAACGTGCTTATATGCATTGATAGATGTTAATGCATGTGTTGTTTAGTCACGTTTATACTTAACGCTAGAATGGGTCATTCAACACTTAGCTCTTAATTATTCGGAACATATGGTATATATATGGGGGTTCCTTGTTTGGATTTTTCGCTCGACGTACTAGTTTCGTCTAATTAGGGGTTAGGTGAGGATACACATATTCTAGATTTGTTAAGTTTAAATGTGGCTTATGATTCATATCTAGGAATTAATGGTACGAGATGTGTACGGGAGGGTTTCCTTATCTGGATTATCCCCTCTTAGTACTTTTCTTATATTATTAATTCCTATGATATGACTGTGAAATTTCGAGGACAAAATTCTTTTAGGGGGGGGGGGGGTGAATGTAAAACCCTAAAAATTTGTGATATATATATAATTAATATATGATTAATTCTGATATATGGATTTTTATTTTGATAAATACAGTTAAATAGTATGTGAGTAGTATACCATATGTTTTGAGTATAAACAAGTTCATTCGTGAGGAAAAAAGTCAAAACATGCACAATGGCCAAATATATGAGGAGCTGGAAAATTCCAGTCTGGTTGACCGCCGCGGTCGACCGCAGACGGCTGACCGCGAGACCTGCAGAAGCTTTTCTCCTGTTTTGAGTAGGTTTTGGATTTCTAAAGCCCATATTCGTTTTTCTTAGTTTATATATCAATCTTTCATGAATTTTTCCAGTTTTTCTAAGAACCCTAACAGCCACCAAACCCCCATAAACCCTAACTTGATTCTTGGAGAAGATTGGAGGCTTTTGAGCGGGATTTCGTGTGGTTTTTGGTTTTTGGAGTAGAGATCTTCTTTGGTTTGGCATCTCAGGTGAGTTCATCTCTGCTAATCCCCCTCCTAGTTTTTAAAACGTTTGTAAAGAGTTTTTAACATGTTTTATAGAGCCAAATTAACTAGTTTATGAATAAAAGTCAATTCTTTTGTATTATATGTATAAAGACTAGGTCTTTCCATGTGAAAAGGTTTGAGAACGAATTTACAGAAGATATTTAAGATCTAAAAATGATTTAAAAGTTGTTTAATCTGAAGAAAGATGAATTGTTCTTTGTTTCAAGTTCTTATGCATGTTTTAGGATTTTAAATATGAATTTTTATGCACATAATCATGTATTATATATTGTGTTGCTCCGAGAAGTTTTTATCTGCTGTTGACATGTTTTCATACAATATTCATATTGTTTTAATCATGTTTGAATCACCTAAACACGGTGTGAACACAACACATACAACCAGATTTATAATCTAGAATTTTAGCCCAAGGTCGACCGCGCCTTAGTGGCGGTCGACCGCGTGCCGGGCAGAGGCCTGGGTAGGCCCTGGAACCCGTCGCGGTCGATCGTCACATAATTACAGTCGACCGCCAATCTGCATGTCGGCCTGTGCATGTTTTGTTCGATTGTTTTGGTTTTCGAGCGAGTCTCTCGACCTTGTGCTGCTATAATACAATATTTATGAGTTGTTTAACACTCGAGATGTCAATAAACACTAGATATGGACACGCACACCGAGACATGTGCACGTATGTTTAGAATATGTTGTGTAGGCATACCTTTGTTCTAATTTAAGTTGATAAATATGAAGAGTATAGTAAATTTCATATTTTCGGAATAGGGAGATGAAACCTATTTTCGCAAGGCGATTGAGTAAGAATATTACAAAAGTATCATCATATTATGTATCCGGAATGGGGAAATAAAACCCATTTCCGCAGGGCGATTGAGTAAAAATATTACAAAAGTATCGTTATTTTATATATCCGGGATAGGGAGATAAAACCTATTGCCGCAGAACGATTGAGTAAGAATATTACAAGAGTATCGCTAATGCATATGAGATGCACACTTGTAAGTATTATAAATTGTAGTTTTGCTTCTATTTTGAACACCTGTAAGTAAGATGCTTTCTTTGAGACCGTGGCTTACACGATATGGCTTATGGTTAACTTTTGTTTTTGATGAGTTTCTCTTATATTAGATCCGTCTACCCGAGTGTAGATCGAAATGAGATATTTGTTCTACAGGTTTGAGGTTTGGAGTGTTACCTTTTTGTTTGTTGTTTTTCATTCATAGAGTTTGGAATCAGTATTTAGGGAGTCACAATTTGAGACATGGTATATACATAAGGTTTCCTTGTTTGTATTATTTCGCTCGACGTACTAACTCTCGTGTTGTGGATTCCTAAATACTAATCTTCAGTTAGATTTATATGAATGATTTTATACTTATATACTGTCTGTATTTTCTATATACTCCTACCCCTTCCCCTGGGGAGAGGTGGAGATGATCTCGCTATAGCACTTTGACGCTCGTTGTTTCCCCCCTTTCAGGCAGCGAGTCCGACGCACAGAGAGTCGCAGGTTGATGGGATTTCTTCACAGATTCCATCTAGCTATTTATTATTTTGGTAGTTAATGCAGAACTCCACAGTTAGTTATTTATGTTCAGGCTCTAGACTTGTATTTCATTTTGTAGAGGCTGAGAGTCATAGTGATACTATATTTGACTCATTGTACTTGAGGTTTATTTCAGACTCAGAGATATTTCTATTTTAGTTGGGCTCACTGATGATTATTTCAGACTCAGAGATATTTCTATTTTAGTTGGGCTCACTGATGATTATTCTCTTATTGCTTCTATGTACACCTGGTTTGTTTCTATTTTAGTTGGGCTCACTGATGATTATTCTCTTATTGCTTCTATGTACACCTGGTTTGTTCTATCTCCATTATTTACATGTCGGTACTTTCACCTATTTGTTGTTTCCACTAGTAGTAACTGTGATGGTGAAACATGTCGTAGCATGGTGTTTGGTGCTTGGCAGGTTTGACATTCCGAGTTTCACCTTGGACTGCAGCCTTGCGTGAAACCTGGGACGTCACAGTGAGCCTAAGCAAGAGGGAGATAGCGTGATAGACAATATAAATGACTACACACTAGCGAAGACGGTGGCGGAAACAGAGGTCGGAGGTGATCGGAATGCGCGTGCAAAATCGGCACAAAGCTGTAGTTTTCTGTGAACTACTTAACATCCAACGATGGTTAGGATGATACCGAGAGAGATAGAGAGTGAGTTATGTTGGCCTTCTTGTTTTGATGATGTTTAATAAATAATTTACTTCTAATGTTGTTTGTCTAGTGTTTGTACTCTATTTATTGCAGACAAACAACGTGTTGGAGGTTGGATGGATTACATCATAACGATCATATCAAATGGAGGTTGGTAGAATAGTGGTTGAAGCCTTGCAATTCAAGTAAAAGATTCAAGTTCAAGCTTCATCCGCGAGTGTACCAAGATAGAGCTTCGTAGAAAGATCACAAGCTTGGGTATATTTAGTTTAGGTTTATATTATGTGTGTTAGTACTTTAAGCTCAATCATATACACACATACACATTTTGGTTTTGTATATATATAGTTATATATTTACATATATGTTTTGGTTTCTATGTATATTTAGTTATATATATACATATATGGTTTTGAGTTTTCAAGTTTTACTATGAAACAATTGAATACAATTGGAAAACATATTTTTGTTTCATACTTATATGCATTTATATGATTTCATCAATATCAATTTTATTTAGTTCCATGAAATCATGTTTTAGTGTATTATATGTGTATTTTGATAAAATACTATATTCATTGTTTATAGACTTCATAACAATAGTTTACATCTTCTATTAAGTCTACAAAATTATTTTGTATTGTTTCAAAACATGGTTTAGCCAAAATGTCAAAATTCATATGTTTACATTTTCATGTTTTGGACTATTTTGTAAAATGATGATATTTTTTATTTGGGAGGTTCTTTCTAAAAACAGGGTTTTAAAATCAGAAAATCAACTTTCAAACCTATTTTCTCATATGTCAGTTTACGGCCGACCGCCACGGTTGACCGCGCCTTTGATTTTTCCTGCGGAGCCATCTGCAACTTTCGCGGTCGACAGCCACGGTCGACTGTCAGCTCGAAAATTCCCCCGGTCGACCGTCACGGTCGACCGTCAAAGTTTCTGGAATTTTCTGAGGCTCAAAAGTAGCTCGCGGTCGACCGCAAGATTTTCACGGTTGACCGACGTTCACTCTAACTATCATTTTGTACAGAATCTGATTTTCGGTTCTGTTGGTTTTTTGATCATTTTTGTTGGGCTTTTGGTTGAGGTTTTGGGAGGCTATAAATACCCCATTGATCTTAGTTCTCATTGCAATCCAAGAAATATTTTAAAAAAGTTTTAACAAGGGTTTAAGTGTTGTTTAAGTTTGTTTAAGAAGCTTTTAAGCATTTAAGAGTTTGAGTTTGTGAAATCAATTTCATGAGAGCTTGAGGAGATCGTCTATTGGTGTTTGAGCATCCAACTACTCTCCCTCGATCTCTTGATCTATTGAGAAGTTTTCTAAATTCCTTTTCTAGCTTTATATCTATTTGTTTGATTATCATTTTATTAAAGCTAATTTTATATTGAGTTTAGATTTGTTTAATCTCTTTGCTTACACACACAACCATTAAGCTTATTGTATTCATACATAGTATATTTGGGTTGGTGAGTGTTGTAACTTTGAGTGTGAGCTTACATTGAGTTCTCATCTATTGTAGAGAACAAATCATTTATTATATTGTGAGATTGTAAAGTTTTTGGTGAGCTAGAAAACTGAGTGTGAGGTGTAGACGTTGATCGGTGAGCGTTGAAAACCGACATTATGAGAGTATGAATTGTGAAGTTTTCGGTGAACTAGAAAACCGAGTGTGAAGTGTGGATGTTGATCGGTGAGCGTTAAAAACTGACATTGTGAGGTGTAAACGTTATTCGGATGAGCGTAGAAAACCCGATTGTGATAGTGGATTTCTCCCCAGGAGTGGGGAGCGGAGACGTAGGATGGAAGGTCCGAACTCCGTGATCATATCGTGTGTTTGAGTTTGCTTTGGCGCACTTCTCTTATGTTTATATTTCTTGTCGCTATTATCCATTGCTCATTATTTATAGAGTTTGCTTTGGCGCACTTCTCTTATGTTTATATTTCTTGTCGCTATTATCCATTGCTCATTATTTATATCATCCACTATTTTGTTTATTTTGTTTATCCTTGTGTATATCACTTATCCTAGCTTATATATCTTGTTGTATTTTATACTTGCTAGGATAACTTGTTAATTAGCTTTAATTGGCATAAAATCGAGATTAGATTAGCAATAGACTCTAATCACCCCCATCTAGGGTCTAACAATTGGTATCAGAGCTTGGTGCTCTTTGATTTAAGGTCTAATCGTCTTGAGTTAAAGATCAAAGTTATCTTTTTGTGTTAATCTTGTTTTGATTGTATTTGTATCTTGCTTGCATATTTTTTCAAATTATGGATATGAATGATGCATCTTGTTTAGGCTATGATTCTAGTATTGCTCCTAAATTCAATGATTCCCCTATGACCAATGGTGCTCTAAATTTAATATATTTGTTAGATCTAGACAATTCGATTTATGGAAAGTTATTGAAGATGCTTATTGTACCCACTTTGGAAAAATCCAAGTGGAGTAAAAATGATAAAAGAATGTTCAATATGAACAAGCTTTTGTTAGAATATTTGCTTAGTGCTTTTCACTCATCTTTTTCTAACAAATTTATTCATTTTGATAGTGCTTACAATTTATGGAAATTTATAGAAGCACATCAAGGCAACTTGGAGGAAATCCGACGTAGTTTGGAGGATTCTTCTTCACGTGAGTGTGGAGCATCATCATGCACACGGCCACTAGGCGATAGCCCTAGTGTGGTAAGTGATTCGGAATCCAATAGTGATATATCCATCAATGAACTCGCTTGTGCATATGATAGATTAATGCATGCCTACACTAAGTCGCATAATAGTTTTATAGATTTGAAAAGCAAGCATGTTAATTTGAAATCCGATCATGAGAAGCTAGCTTCCAAATTTGATGTCATTACAAAAGAAAATATTATGCTTAAAGAAAACAATGACTTAATAAATTTGGAAAATGAAAATTTGATCTCATCAATTGCTAGCCTATCTCATGCTAAGATTGATGCTATATTAGAAGTAGAGAACATAAAAAATGATACAGCTTCTTTTATAAATGAATATATATGTTCTACATCTAATGTTAATGCACATATGTCTAATGATGAGTTGAATATTGTTAAAAATCGCATTTCATCTTTAGATTCAACTCTTAAAACATGCATTGTTAATAATAAGAAACTTATGGACTTATGTGCAAAGTCTTGTGTTAATTCTTTCAAATCCAACACTCACTATGCACATATTTATAGCAAAATTTACAAATATTCAATTTGCGGTCGTAAAGGCCACATTGCTAAATTTTGCTATGATGCACACAAATCTTCTAAGACTAGCTTCTTGTGCATCTCATAAGGCTTCTTCATCACAAGCACATGTACATGCACACACTCATAAAGTTCATCATAAGCGTGCTCATGTGTTTAAATGTGATATATGTGGTCGTTTCGATCACTTGGCAAAATATTGTTTGGATTTGAAAAAGAAATCTCTTTTGCCAAATGTTTCTAGTAGACCACATGTTTTTAAGTGTGATGTTTGTGGTAGATTTGGCCATTTGGTGAAGTTTTGTTATGATTTGAAAAAAAATTCAAACTTGCCAAATTTCTCAAGTAAACCACATTTGTTTAATGATATTTCTCATTTGTGATATAATTTAAAAAAAAATCTTTATTTGCAAATGATTCCTGTGCACGCCCACTTGGTCAACACAAATCATTTAAACCTCTTCATTGCACCTATTACAATTGGAAAGGTCATGTGTATATTTTTTTTTGACCGTGCTAGTGCACCATATGCGCCTAAGAGGGTTTATAACCTAGGGTTTTGAGCTTAAATGATAGGGATCATGTCCCGAAATCTTTTGGTACCATAAATACTTGGGTACCAAAACAAATTTGATTTTTAAACCAAGAATTTTAATATTTTTATTTTTATTTTTCTTGGTTTTGAAAAACGTGTTCTAAATTTTTATATATTAAAACAACTTTTAATTGATTAAATATTTTGTTTTCATGATTATTAGTTTCGATTTTTGAGAGGTTTGTGTTTATATTACCCCCCGGGTTTATTGGGTGTTTATTCCCAAATTTTGTTTACCGGATGCTAAAATGTTTATATAGGTTGATACTAGCTTAAGAGTTAGATATAATTGCCTCTCTTGATTTTTGAAAATCAATGATGATTTGGTTTTATGTTCTTATATGATTTACTTATGATTTATGATTTCATTGGTTGATTTGTTTTCATTTGAAAACTTTTTACATGATTCTCATGTCTTCTTTCTTGTGATTTCATAAATCTATTTTATACATTGTTTTTATGTTTGTACATTTGAGACAATTTTTCATATTGATATATTTCTATGTGTTCTCATTATCCTCTTGTATGTGAGTGATATTTAGCATATTTTTTTATGCTTGCTCACATATTTGCCATGATCTTTTATTTCATATATTCTTCATGGCATTTTGATAGGGGGGTATTCCCTATTCTATTATTGTTTTTATACTCACTCGTGCATATTGATAGGGAGAGCTTTCGCTCTCTTCCTTCTTTTCTTTTCCCCTTTTTGATGTTGTCAAAGGGGGAGAAATATTGTGAGTATATTCTTTTTGTTTATATACATGATAATTACAATATTGTATATTCATTTTCTTTCATGCATATATCCTTTTTGTAAATTGTTTGTCATCATAAAAAAGGAAGAGATTGTTGGCCTTTTTGTTTTGATGATATTTAACAAATAATTTACTTTTAATGTTGTTTGTCTAGTGTTTGTACTTCTATTTATTGTAGACAAACAACATGTTAGAGGTTGGATGGATTGTGCCATAACGATCATATCAAATGGAGGTTGGTGGAATAGTGGTTGAAACCTTACAATTCAAGTTAAAGATTCAAGTTCAAGCTTCATCCGCGAGTGTACCAAGATAGAGCTTCGTTGAAAGATCACAAGCTTGGGTATATTTAGTTTAGATTTATATTATGTGTGTTAGTACTTTAAGCTCAATCATATACACACATACACGTTTTGGTTTTGTATATATATAGTTATATATATACATATATGTTTTGGTTTCTATTTATATTTAGTTATATATATACATACATGGTTTTGAGTTTTCAAGTTTTACTATGAAACAATTGAATACAATTGGAAAACATATTTTTGTTTCATACTTATATGCATATATATGATTTCATCAATATCAATTTTATTTAGTTCAATAAAATCATGTTTTAGTGCATTATATGTGTATTTTGATAAAATACTACATTCATTGTTTATAGACTTCATAACAATAGTTTACATCTTTCTTCAAGTCTACATAATCATTTTGTGTCAAAATTCATATGTTTACATTTTCATGTTTTGGACTATTTTGTAAAATGATGATATTTTTTATTTGAGAGGTCCTTTCTAAAAACTAGTTTTTGTAGCATGTGTATTATCATGTCTACAATCATTTTCTAAAGTTTTACATTTTTTTAAATTTATTTGATATTTTTAAATAGGGTTTTTAAATCAGAAAATCAACTTTCAAACCTGTTTTCTCATATGTCAGTTTATGGTCGACCGTCACGGTCGACCGCGCCTTGATTTTCCCTGCGAAGCCATCAGCAACTTTCGCGGTCGATAGCCACGGTCGACTGTCAGCCGCCTTGATTTTCCCTGCGAAGCCATCAGCAACTTTCGCGGTCGATAGCCACGGTCGACTGTCAGCTCGAAAATTCCCCCGGTCGACCGTCACGGTCGACCGTCAAAGTTTCTGGAATTTTCTGAGGCTCAAAAGTAGCTCGCGGTCGACCGCAAGATTTTCACGGTTGACCGACGTTCACTCTAACTATCATTTTGTACAGAATCTGATTTTCGGTTCTGTTGGTTTTTTGATCATTTTTGTTGGGCTTTTGGTTGAGGTTTTGGGAGGCTATAAATACCCCATTGATCTTAGTTCTCATTGCAATCCAAGAAATATTTTAAAAAAGTTTTAACAAGGGTTTAAGTGTTGTTTAAGTTTGTTTAAGAAGCTTTTAAGCATTTAAGAGTTTGAGTTTGTGAAATCAATTTCATGAGAGCTTGAGGAGATCGTCTATTGGTGTTTGAGCATCCAACTACTCTCCCTCGATCTCTTGATCTATTGAGAAGTTTTCTAAATTCCTTTTCTAGCTTTATATCTATTTGTTTGATTATCATTTTATTAAAGCTAGTTTTATATTGAGTTTAGATTTGTTTAATCTCTTTGCTTACACACACAACCATTAAGCTTATTGTATTCATACATAGTATATTTGGGTTGGTGAGTGTTGTAACTTTGAGTGTGAGCTTACATTGAGTTCTCATGTATTGTAGAGAACAAATCATTTATTATATTGTGAGATTGTAAAGTTTTCGGTGAGCTAAAAAACTGAGTGTGAGGTGTAGACGTTGATCGGTGAGCGTTGAAAACCGACATTATGAGAGTATGAATTGTGAAGTTTTTGGTGAACTAGAAAACCGAGTGTGAGGTGTGGACGTTGATCGGTGAGCGTTGAAAACTGACATTGTGAGGTGTAAACGTTATTCGGATGAGCCTAGAAAACCCGGTTGTGATAGTGGATTTCTCCCCGGGAGTGGGGAGCGGAGACGTAGGACGGAAGGTCCGAACTCCGTGATCATATCGTGTGTTTGAGTTTGCTTTGGCGCACTTCTCTTATGTTTATATTTCTTGTCGCTATTATCCATTGCTCATTATTTATTGTGACGCCCCTGGGTTCATACAAGGCTGCAGTCCGAGGTGAAACCAGGAATGGCAAACCTGCCATGCACCACACCGTGCAATAACATGTTTCACCATCACAATTACTATATCTCTAGTGGAATCAACAACAGGTGTAGGTACAAAGCAAGTAAAAGATTTTATAATAAACACATGATGAAATGATAGATTTCGGATTAATACATCTCATCAACCAAATAAGCTGGAATACAAAGTCAATGTCTGAAATGAATAATAACAGTTTGGAGATCTCAACATGTCTCAAAATACAAAATATCTAATACATGAAATAAGGCACACAGCCTTTACAACTCTAGAATATAAATCTCTCAAGTCTAAAAATATCTCGAGTGGAGTACAAAAATGAAATACATCTAATAAGAGGATAAATGGGCACTAATAAGAATCGCCCTCAACCTGCGACTCTCCGGGCTCCGGGCTCGTTACCTGAAAGGGGGAGGGACAACGAGCGTCAAAGCGCTAGGGAGCAACATCACAACCAATCCCAAGGGATACAGGGCTCGTTGTATGAAATACAGTTGATATATAAAAATATACAATCATTTATACTAACAATAGTGGGTTTTAGTACTTAGGAAATTATAACACGAGCATAGGTACTTCGAGCGAAATAATCCAAACAAGGAAACCCTCATCTATATACCTTGTATCTCAAATTGTAAATCCCTAAATACTAAACCCGAGGTTTTACACAAGAAACAATAAAGAAAAGAAAATCAAACCCATCTCTACCGATACAATTTAAACGTGTCAAAGCTACAATAAATGTCATGTCTAGCCTAGGTAGCTATCATGTCCCAGCTTCATATAATATGTCGTGTTCCAAACTCGGTTAAGAAACATACTCAAGGTTTAGCAATTATCCAACATAAGACTGTAATAGATTATAGTCCAACACGAGGACTCAAATGGATTATAGTCCACACTGGGACTTTAATAGATTATAGTCCAACACGAGGACTTTAATGGATTATAGTCCAACACGAGGACTTTAATGGATTATAGTCCAACACGAGGACTGTGTGTATGAAACATGGAATACTAATAGTATAGGTATACATATTCTACCCTTGTACATGCCTCGCTGTACAGATCTAAGCTTGTGTCAGAAAAATGTCATCTTACATATGTAGATGAAATCATAAATACTGTAATTTAATACCCGATAAACAAGGCAACTTCTCATGTTCAAAAATGATAAACGGAACCCTCGATCATATATGAACACTGTATGAAAGTATAAGCACAGTAGGTGATCAAATAGAAACACAACGAAATAGGAAAAACTTCGATGAGTTGACTCATAATCAGCTATGAGTCGACTCATGACTCATGGGTCGACTCATGAACTGACGAGTTGACTCAGTAGACACAAATGAATAACAGGGATTGACTTTGTGAGTCGACTCATGACAGTCATGGGTCGACTCAACCTGATGAGTCGACTCATGATGAGTCATGAGTCGACTCACGGGTTGAAAACTGAATATTTTACAGCTGCAGCTCGTCCATCTCGTTCCATACTCCTACTATATTGATCTTCACCTCCATAACTATCAATTCTAGACTATGAGGCAGTGATAAATTCATATATAGCATGAGAAACGAACACTAGCATGTTAGACCTAACTTTTAACTCCTAAACATGAGTGAAAACATTTAATCAAAATAAAAACTCATATTTGTTATTCTTAAATAAATTTTCCAGATCTGGGTTTTCATTAAAACGTTTGTAAACTTTAAAAAAAAACATGGGAGAGGATTGGGCAAGATGTTACTCACCTCAAGTGCTGACAAATCCCTAGAAGATGATCCTCCTTCAATCTGAACCGCGAAACCCCACCGAATATCCTTCGAAACGCCCCAAAAACACCAAAATCCGAGCTAGGGTTTAGAGAGGAGAGAGAGGAGAGGGCTGAGGCTATTAGGATTCAAAAGAGGGTTCTGAGAGCTTCAAAACGAGTATATATACCTAGGGTAGCAACCGGGTTTGGTATAGACAGAACCCAACCCGAAACAGAACCGAAACTGGCGTCTGCACGCCCAGCGGTCGACTGCCTGACAGTCTGCACACAGATTAAGGTTCGGTATAATAGCCATAACTTTCTGATACGACCTAGGAATGAGGTGATCTAAGATTCGTTCGAAAGCTGTTGAAGAGACCTACAACTTTGGTCTTTTGAGTTTTTCCAAATTCTAACTGAAATGATATGTAAAATACATAAACTCTTAACTAGTCATAGATTTCCAGATTTATACATCGAGCATGAAATGTGCATTTGCTCTTATATATATACATATATACATTGAATTGATCTCAAATCAATTCCTAGAATACTCAAACATCATAATATATTATTTATAAATGTATAATATATTTATTATTATTTATCATAAAATATTTAAATTTTTTGGGGTTTTATATTTATATCATCCACTATCTTGTTTATTTTGTTTATCCTTGTGTATATCACTTATCCTAGCTTATATATCTTGTTGTATTTTATACTTGCTAGGATAACTTGTTAATTAGCTTTAATTGACATAAAATCGAGATTAGATTAGCAATAGACCCTAATCACCCCCCCTCTAGGGTCTAACAAGTTAGAGCATGATACAAATTGGAGGTAATAAACAATATATAGGGCTATTTAGCGTAGAAGACAGTGGTGGAAACGGAGACCGGAGGTGGCCGGAAAGTGCATGCGAAGTCGACACAAAGCTGCCAAAATCTGCTCGATGTTCGGTCGCTGTTCTGCTCGTTCCTTGCTGTTTGGAGCCTTTCCCCATTGTTCGGGCTTGCTGAAGGTGGGAGGAGGTTGTCGTGGAGTGGCAGACTAAG
>NC_033801.1:88916093-88939088 GCF_001876935.1 Asparagus officinalis | reverse complement strand
ATTTTGATGAGGAGAGGGGGAAACACGAGGGAGGGGGAAGCGGAAATTGAGGAGGGATTTAGGGAAGTGGGTAGGGAGGAGAGAGGAGAGATTAGAGAGAGAGAGAGAGAGAGAGAGAGGTTGTAATAATCAATGTCTTTTGATGTAAATTAATTTAAGCTGATCAAATGGAAAACATTTCATATAGTAGACCCTAGTTTTGGAATTGAAGAGGGAAAAAATAAATTTCTTTAAGGCCCATTTGTGTTAAGTTAGCCTAGCAAGCCCAAACAACTCCATCCTTGGAGTTTGTTGCGATTTTGTTGCAGGTGTAATCGTGAGATTTTCTGCATATTTATTTTTGCAATTACCCATTTACAACTAATTAGATTTCCTTAGTTATAGGGATTCTAAAAGAAATCCTAACCTTCCCTTATATATATCTTCTCTCCTCTTCTTTCCTCAAAAACGTAGAAAAAAACAAAAAGAAAAAGAAAACCCAACCTAGAACAAGAGAAGGAGAGAGACGAGATTTGGATATTAAAAGCACCCTAATGCCACTAAGAAGGAACCCTAGAGGGGGGTGAATAGGGTTTATGCTAATCTAATCTGATTTATGCCAAATTAAAAACTAATTAACAAATATATCCTAGCAAATGAGATATGAACAATATATGTGCAAGGATATACAAGTTAACACAAGGGTAAAATAATCTAAACTAGATAGTGGGCAATATAAACAACAAGCAATATATAAAGGCGATATAAGATATGAACATAAAAATAAGTGCACCAATGCAATCACAAACAAACGATATGTTTACGGAGTTAGGTTCCCACGACCTACGTCTCCGCTCCTCACCTCGAGGAGATATCCACTATCACACTGGGTTTTCTACGCTTACCCAAAAAATGTTTATACCTCATAAAGTCGGTTTTCAACGCTCACCGATCAACGTTCACAATCACTCACAATGTAACTATACTAACTACCACCTCAAGTGTTGGTCTCTAGCCCGTGTCTCCCTCAAGTGTTAGGAATTGCAACCTCTCTCTTGGGACAACCCCATCTCTCACCACACACTCCTCTTGGTGTACTAGTGTAATACAAAGTAAATCTCACAATTAAGCTCACAACAAATGATTTGTTCTCTAAACAAGGTGAGAAATCAATTAAGCACAACTCAAGGTTACAATCTCTCACAACCCAAATTATACTATGTATGTAAATACTTAAAGCTCAAGTGAATGTGTGTAACAATGAGATTTAATAAAACAAAATCAAACTGAACTCAATTATGAAAATCTAGCTTATAGAGATGATAGTCAACAAACAATGTAAATACAAAGCTAGAAATTGAGTTTAGAAAACTTCTCTATAGATAACAAGACAGAGGGAGAATAGTTGAATGCTCAAACACTAATAGATGATATCCACTTGCTCTTGTGAAATTATTTTCACAAACTTAAAACTCAAAAATGCTTAAAAGCTTCTTAAACAAACTTAAACAAACTTTTAAATCCTTGTTAAACTTTCTTAAACCTTTCTCTTGAGTTTTTAGAACTGAGGATATGTGGGGGTATTTATAGGAACCCCAAAGCCAAGAGAAAACAAGGCAAAAAGATCAAAAACCCAAATCTGTAAAAGGCTAAAAAAACTAGCTGTTACAACATCAGTTGACTGACGGCTTTCATCAGTCGACTGATGAGCTGACTGTTAGAGACGTTTTCCAGCTCATCAGTCGATTGACGGACCTTATCAATTGACTGATGACCTCATCGGTCGACTGGTTAGTCGACCAAAACAAAATAAAAACTTTTTGTTATTCTAGGCACTTTCTTCAGTCGACTGAACACATTCATCAGTCAACTGATAACACTGTATCAGCCTGATTAAAATAGAAAATCTGATTTTTGAAGTACCTTTAAAAATAGCAAATAAATTCCATAAAATGTAAAACTTTGGGAAATGTTTATAAACATGTTAATGAACATGTTACAAAAAGAATTTTTGGAATTTCACTTCTCAATAGTAAAATCTTATTATTTTTCAAAACTAGTCCAAAACATGAAAATACAAAACACCTGTTTTTGATATTTTGGCTAAACCATGTTTTGAAACTTTACAAAATAATTTTATAGAATTAATAAAAAGTATAAACTATAGTTGTCAAGTCTATAAACTATATAAACCAAAAACATAATATTTTTTCAAATACAATAGAATATGAAACATATAAAAGTGTATATGAAGATATATATTGTTTCATATCTATATAGCTAAACCAAAACATATATGTATATATATAACTATACATATATAAAACCAAAACATGTATGTGTGTATATAATTGAGCTTAAAGTACTAACACACATAATATAAAAACCTAAACTAAATATACCCAAGCTTGTGATCTTCAATGAAGCTCTATCTTGGTACACTTACGGATGAAGCTTGAACTTAGATCTTGAACTTGAATTGTATATGCTTCATACCATAATTCCGCCAACCTCCATTGGATATAGTCGTTGAAGCTCAATTCCATCCATCCTCTAACATATTATTTGTCTACAATAAATACAAAAACACAAACACTAGACAAACAACATTAGTAATAAATTGTTTGTTAATCATCATCAAAACAAAATGACAGAACAATCTTCCTCTTTTTGATGATGATAAACAATTTACAAAAAGAGATATATGCATGAAAGGAAATTAATATGTAAATTAGAATTATCATGCATATAACCAAAACAAGATATACTCACTATATTTCTCCCCCTTTGATAACATCAAAAAGGGAAAAACAAAAGAATGAAGAGAGCGAAAGCTCCCCCTACAAATAAGCACTGTGAGTATAAAACAAATATAGGGATTGCTCCCCCTATCAAAATACCTTATGGAATATATGCAATAAAGACCATGGAAAACATGTGAGCAAATATAAATGTAAAATATGCTAAACATAACTCACATACAAAGATAGACCAAGAGAACACATATATATGTCATTAATGAATAGTGTCTCAAGGTAAGAACATAAAAACCATATGAAGATAGATTTATGAAAACAAATGAATAGGAAACATGAGAATCATGAAAAAAGTTTTCAAATGAAAACAAATCACTCAAATAAAATCATAAATCAAGTGAAATCCATAAAATCAAACCATATAAGGTAAGAGAGGCAAATATGTCAAGCTCTTAAGCTTATTTCAACCCATATGAACATTTTAGCATCCGATAAATAAGATTTAAGAATAAACACCTAATAAACCCGGGAGGGGGGGGGGTATATAAACACAAACCTCTCAATAAAATTAAAACTAATAATCATAAAAACAAAAGAATTGATCAACGAAAAATTCTTTTATATTCAAAAAAAATTCAAAAATATTTTTCAAAACCAAGACATGAAAAAAAAATAATAAAACTTTTGGTTTAAAAAGATTTTGGCACCCAAGCATTCTTGATGCCGGATTGGTTAGGGACATGACCCCTATCATTTAAGCTCAAAGCCCTAGGGTTATAATCCCTCTTGGGCGCATGTGGTGTACGAACACAGTCAAAACAAAAATTACTTAGATGACCCTTTCGATTGCAATAAGTACAATGGAAAGGAAGCATTTGTTTATGTTGACCAAATGGTTGTGCACGGGACTCTCATTTGCAAAAATAGGTTGTTCTTTAAAATTATTTTGTAAATGAGAAACTCTTCTCAAATCAAAATAAAATTTGGCTAAATGACCAAATCTACCATAATGATCACATTTATACACACTAGAATGCTTATGATAAACTTTGGATGCGTGTGCATGTGTGTGTGATGGAGAAACTTGGTGGGATGCACAAGGAGCACTAATATTAGCATTTTTGGATTTTTGTGCATCATAGCAAAATTTAGCTAAATGGCCTTTACGATCGCAAATAGAATATTTATAAAATTTGCTATACATATGTGCATAGTGAGTGCTTGGTTTTGAAGAGTTAGCACGAGGCTTTGCACATAAGTCCACAAGTTTTTTGTTATTAATAATGCATGTGTTAAGAGTTGAATCTAAAGAAGAAATACGATTTTTAATATTGTTCAACTCAACATTAGGCATATAAGCATTGCTAATAGAAGTAGAGTAAGTATGATCATTTTTAAATGATGTAAATTTATTTCTAATAGACTCTACTTCTAACATGACATCATTCTTCTCATGAATTAAGCTAGCAACATTAGAACTCAAGATAATATGATCCAATTTTAATTTTTTATTATTCTCTTTAAGAATCATATTATCTTTAGCAATAGTATCAAATTTAGATGCTAGCAATTCATGATCGGATTTTAAAGTTACATGCTTGATTTTTAAATCAATAAAGATTATGCAACTTAGTATAGGCATGCATTAATCTCTCATAGGCACAAGCGAGTTCATCAATAGTTAATTCACTTTCGGAATCGGAATCGCTTATTATACTAGGGCTATCGCCTAGTGGTCGTGTGCACGATGAGGCTCCACATGAACTTAAAGAGGAAGCCACCAAAGCTTGTCGGATTGCCTCCAAGTACTCTTGATGCGCTTCTAAGAATTTTCACAATGTATAAGTGCTATCAAAAGAATCAAGCTTGTTTGACATAGATGAATCAAATGCATTTAATAAAAATTCTAATACAAGCTTGTTCATAGTAAACATCTTTTTATCATGTTTACTCTATTTGGATTTCTTCAATATGGGTACAATATAAGCACAATCAATGACTTCCCATAAATCAATATTTTTAGATTAAACAAATATTTTGAATCTAAAACACCATTGAGCATAAGGAAAAGCATTAAATTTAGGAGCAACATTTATATCATAGCCTAATCTCATATCCATAATTAAAAATGTGCAAGCAAGACAAATACAATCAAAAACTAGATTAGCACAAAAAGATAACTCAGATCTTTAACTCAAGGCGATTATATCTTAAATCAAAGAGTACCAAGCTCTGATACCAATTGAAAGAACCCTAATGCCACTAAGAAGGAACCCTAGAGGGGGGTGAATAGGGTTTATGCTAATCTAATCCGAATTATGCCAAATTAAAAACTAATTAACTAATATATCCTAGCAAATGAGATATGAATAATATATGTACAAGGATATACAAGTTAACACAAGGGTAAAATAATCTAAACTAGATAGTGGGCAATATAAATAACAAGCAATATACAAATGTGATATAAGATATGAACATAAAAATAAGTATGCTAATGTAATCACAAACAAACGATATGTTCACGGGGTTCGGTCTCCACGACCTATGTCTCCGCTCCTCACCTCAAGGAGATCTCCACTATCACACCAGATTTTCTACGCTTAACCAAAAAATATTTATACCTCACAATGTCGGTTTTCAACGTTCACCGATTAACATTCATAATCACTCACAATGTAACTACACTAACTACCACCTTAAGTATTGGTCTCTAGCCCGTGTCTCCCTCAAGTGTTAGGAATTACAACCTCTCTAGGCATTACCACCTACCCCACTCCTCTTGGGACGACCCCGTCTCTCACCACATACTCCTCTTGGTGTACTAGTGTAATATAAAGTAAACCTCACAATTAAGCTCACAACAAATGATTTGTTCTCTAAACAATGTAAGAACTCAATTAAGCACAACTCAAATTACAATCTATCACAACCCAAATTATACTATGTATATAAATACTTAAAGCTCAAGTGGGTGTGTGTAACAATGAGATTTAATGAAACAAAATCGAACTAAACTCAATTATGAAAATCTAGCTTATAGAGATGATAATCAACAAACAATGTAAATACAAAGCTAGAAATTGAGTTTAGAAAACTTCTCTATAGATAACAAGACAGAGGGAGAAGAGTTGAATGCTCAAACACTAATAGATGATCTCCACTTGCTCTTGTGAAATTATTTTCACAAACTTGAAACTCAAAAATACTTAAAAGCTTCTTAAACAAACTTAAACAAACTTTTAAACCCTTGTTAAACTTTCTTAAACCATTCTCTTGAGTTTTTAGAACTGAGGATATGGGGGGGGGGTATTTATAGGAACCCCAAAGCCAAGAGAAAACAAGGCAAAAAGACTAAAAACCCAAATTTGTAAAAGGCTAAAAAAAACTAACTGTTACAACATCAGTCGGCTGGCAGCTTTCATCAGTCGACTGATGAGCTAACCGTTGAGACATTTTCCAGCTCATCAGTCGACTAACGGACCTTATATGTCAACTGATAACCTTATCAGTCGACTGGTCAGTCGACTAAAATAAAATAAAAACTTTTTGTTATTCTAGGTACTTTCTTCAGTCGACTGAACACATTCATCAGTCGATTAATGTATCAGCCTGATTAAAACAAAAAATCTGATTTTTGAAGTGCCTTTAAAAATAGCAAATAATTCCAAAAATGTAAAACTTTGGAAAATGTTTATAAACATATTAATTAACATGTTACAAAAAGAATTTTTGGAATTGCACATCTCAATACTAAAATCTTATCATTTTTTAAAACTAGTCCAAAACATGTAAATACAAAACACATGTTTTTGATATTTTGACTAAACCATGTTTTGAAACTTTACAAAATGATTTTATAGACTTGATAAAAAGTATAAACTATAGTCGTTAAGTCTATAAACCATATAAACCAAAAACACAATATTTTTCTAAATACAATAGAATATAAAACATATAAAAGTGTATATAAAGATATATATATTGTTTCATATCTATATAGCTAAACCAAAACATATATGTATATATATATAACTATATATATACAAAACCAAAACGTGTATGTGTGTATATAATTGAGCTTAAAGTACTAACACACATAATATAAAAACCTAAACTAAATATACTCAAGCTTGTGATCTTCAATGAAGCTCTATCTTGGTACACTTATGGATGAAGCTTGAACTTGGATCTCGAACTTGAATTGTATAGGCTTCATACCACAATTCTGATATCCTCCATTGGATATGATCGTTGAAACTCAATTCCATCCATCCTCCAACATATTATTTGTCTATAATAAATACAAAAACACAAATACTAGATAAACAACATTAGTAGTAAATTGTTTGTTAATAATCATCAAAACAAAAGGACCCAACAAATATTTCTTTTGGGGTTTGGGGTTCATAGTCTTTTCTTCAACAAATCGGCAAGCATCTCTTTCCTCAATTATTTTCTAATTTTTTTAGCTTGTTCTTCATGCAACTCATTTTTTTCTCTCTTTCATTCGAGTTCATAGAAATAAATGGTAGAATTCATGTTTAATATTAACCAAGTTTTTTTTATTTTTTATTGTTATATCTTATTTGACAAATGAATAATAGGATTTATAATTCTAGGGTCTATTTTTTTATCTTATTTATTTATTATATTTTCCCTCCATGATCTTAACATTATTATTGGTATTAGTACTATTAATTTCACATAATTTTTTGTACAAATCAAAAGATAAAAATTTTGATTTACATAATATATATATATATATTTATCTTTTACTCATTTGGAAGTATTTATTTAGGAACTTGATTGAAAATCGAAGTTTATTTATTATCTGCATCACCCATGACAAGAAAGATTATTTTGTTGTAGTGGTTAGTGGCTTTGGATAATGATACATGAGTCTGTAGATTGAGCACTAGAGTCTTTATTTTTCACACATAAATGTATTTTGGGTCGGTTTGAACTCGAACCTGACCTAGTTCGGACCCGCTATAAAATCAGACCCGTTTGGATCCAAGATACAACAATACCCGACCCAGTTGGGTCTATAACTCCTCAAACCCAACCCTGTTGGGACCCGCTATCAAATTACAGACCCGTTATCTATTTTTCAGACCTGTTTGGGTCTATAACTCCAAATTACAAACCCATTAATTTTTTCAGACCCGTTTGGATCTAAAACCCCAAATTTCAGACCCGTTTGACCTAGTTAGGACCCAATATCATATTTCAAAACTGTTTAAGTCGTTTCTTACTAAAATCAGTTTTTGCATATTTCTATGTAGTCAATTTAAAATTTGTTAGACCGCTTGACACTAACAATTATGCTAATTAGTTATTTTTAGTTTATTAAGATGAATGATGATAGTGTTTGATCTCTTGATGCTTATTGGATTACCTGATGCTATGTTGATCACCTAGTGACATTTAATAGGGTTGATTGTACATGAAGACGACTCCTGTTAAAAATATGATTTATAAGTGTGCTTTCATAGCATGGTTACGCCATCGATATCAATATCCCGATATGAGGTATTTTCTTGGCTATTACTATTGTAGCATCAACTAGACGAAGCACCCATCTTGATTGGATATGTTTTGGGTCATGTTTATTTTTATAGTTTTACAGAAGTCATTTCATGGTAACTCTATGGTTAGTACACAACATTTCATACACAATCACTTAATTAAACCAATAAACATGGGGTTTTTAAAGGGGAATTAGACGGAGAATATAACATGTATATAAATAGGCAAATGCGCATTCCTGATATCCTGAGTTATATATACCTGGGCCAAAGGACCAATACTTGACTTGAAGCCATGTTCCCGGGACGGTTTACGGGGAACCGATTTATATACATGAAAATATTCTTCTCTAATTCAAATAACGTCTAAAATAATAATTATACGCTTGTGTGTTCAGTGATGGACATTATCTTGATCTCTATGATTAGCATTTTTTATTATTATTGTTAATTTAGAATTTATCTTTTCTTTATATCTGCCACATACACTTACACACACACAACTTCTTCATTTTTCATGCTTGTTGGGAGTTTTCTGACTCCCCTAGGGTTTGCGTGCCCCAAACTTAGGGACTGTTCTTTCTTTGCAAAACCGAAAGTATTTTGAGGAGTAGGCTCATTGGTAGTGATCACTGTTCATTCTATTAGTTCTTCAGTTTAGTTGCTTTAGGTAGTTGTTTGGTTTAGGTTTTCTCTTGAGTCGCATGTGACTTTTCTAGACATTGATGTAAATTTCTCTTTACTCTTTTCCATCGTGGATAGTTATGAACTCGTATTTGAACTCCGTCCTTTTTGAGCTTTCTTTTTCTATACATTCCTTTATTTATCTTAGTTACATGCTCTTTGGTGTAGTTTGGCTTTATATCCGTATACATGATGATCTAGAGATATGAATGTGACTGTATGGTTATATTGTCAGCCGAGTCACATTCCAAATTATTATGTTTTAGAACCGGGACGTGACAAGGTTTTTATTGGTATCAGAGCTAGGTTTAAGGAATTGCTTTTTTGTCCTGTATACAAGTAAAAACTAAAATTGAGCCAAAATAGAGCATGTATAGAATGCGTTCTTTCCTTTCCAGAAATACGTCCTTGACTCCCATTTCTCTGATTCCCAAGTCCTAATCTTGACCATCTCATTTTAGGTGATCACTATGGCCCCAAAACGTCGACCCCCTACTCCAGTTGTCCCTGAGGGACACCAAGTTGACCAAACTAATCTTGCATAAGCGATTAGGGACCTGGTAGCTCATAATCGTCAGAGGGATGAGCAGCGGTAGGTTGCAAGGTCGGGCAACGTGTCTAATTTTGGGAAGCTCAACCCGTAACACTTTGCTGGGATTGAAGGCGGATATGAGGCCGAGATGTGGTTGCAGACAATGGACTGTCTATTGAGGGCAGCCAAGATACCAGATGAAGATCGAGTTAACTTTGTACAACTGCAGCTCGTTAATGTAGTGAGGACTTGGTGGGATGCAGAGGAGGAGAAGCTGCCTAAGCTAATTTCATGGGAGACATTCTGGGAGAGTTTCTTAGAGGCATTTTTCCCGAAAACAGTTTGTCTTGAGATGCAGAGGCAGTTTGTTATGCTGAGACAGAGAGCTAGCATCGTAGATGAGTATGCTCCCGAATTTGCCAAGCTCAGCAGGTTTGCCCCGAGGATGGTATTGTGACGCCCCTGTTTTCACACATGCTGTAGTCTAAGGTGAACCCAGAGATATCAAAGTTGGTATCAGAGCTCTAGTTCCAGTATCCTCAGGATCATCCTATGTCAAGTCGTGGAGCTAGAATAGAGTTTCTTAGGATTCATGTATAGAGTCCACTAGAAATTTCTAAAATGAGTGAGGACGTTATATACGTATATTCAAAAAAAAATACGAATTTTTTATGACAACTATTTTACTTTGATTGAAAAGTAATTGCCTAAGTACATATTATGATAAACTATGACATCTCTAGGTTCACCTTGGACTACAGCCATGTGTGAAAACAGGGGCGTCACAGGTATCGAATGAGGTGGATAAGGGACAATGGTTCATGCATGGCCTAAACTTTAAGATACAGACTTAGATTTATAGTCATAAGGGGGTTGAGACTTATGCGAATATCCTAGAGGTAGCTCGGAAAGCAGAACAGTTGATTGAGATCATAAACTCGATGAAGAGAGGGGCAAACAAGCGCCCCACAGTATAGAACTCGGGAGGTAACCAGTAGAAGCCTCAGATGGGAGGAACACCAGCTAAGCGCCGACAGACAAGGACTCCGAGACCAGCTCCACAACCAATCAGCATGATTTGTCATTTTTGCAGCAAGCCGAGGCACTTGATAAAGGACTGCTGGAGAGCTAACGGGTTGTGCTTAGCATGCGGGGCGATGGATCATCAGCTTACCACTTGTCCTAGTAGAGGAGTCTCAGGAGGATATTCAGGTGGAGCGATAGTACCAACATGTCAGACTAGACAGGGTGGACAACAGTTGAGGCCACCACTTCCCACACAGCAACAGATGTTTTGAGGATATTAGAGGGGTCAACAATTTTAAGGCCAGAGATAGTGGATAGGTCCTCATTTCTAGTAATCATATCAGCCATAGTATCAGTAGAGATACCTAGGGTAATATGGTCAGCAAGCTCTGCAACAACAGAGACAAGGTCGGGTTATGACACTTACTGCTGAGCAGGCAGATGCATCTGGTGACATAGTCACAGGTATCATTTTGGTTTATTCAGTCCCTGCATTTACCCTATTTGATTCTGGGGCATCACACTGTTTTATATCTACTCAGTTCGTTGCATGGTACACTATATCATATGATAGTTTAGATGCAAGCTGGAATATCAATACAAGCAGTGGAGTGTTAATGTCTAGTAGGGAATGTAAGAAATTCTCAGTGCTAGTTTGTGGTAGGGAGCTATTTGTAGACTTGTTGGTGATTAACATTAACGGGTTCGATGTTATTTTAGGGACGGATTGGCTATATAACTTCCATGCGACGATCGACTACCGACGCAGAAGCGTAGTGTTCAAGATACCAGGCCACCTAGAGTTTGAATTCATGAGTGGGAATAGAGTGATGGAGCAGCCAGAGTATCGAGCAGGCACGGATGGAGTATCAACCTATATAGAGGTAGAGGAGAAGCCCATACCATAAATTGTCGAGGAGTTCCTTGATGTTTTTCCTGATGAGTTACCGGGCCTGCCACCAGATTGAGATATAGAGTTCGTCATCGATATTATTCCAGGAGTTGTACCTATTTTAAAACTACCTTACCGAATGCCGTTAGCAGATTTAGAGGAGCTACGGAAGAAAGTCTAGGAGTATCTCGATAAGAAGTTTATCAGGCTTAGTCCTTCACCTTGTGTAATGACCATGAATTTTTGATACTAGTTTAAATATTTTTTTGGTATTTTAAAATATTAAATTATTATTTCAAAAGAGTATTTATATTTTCTTAATTTTCTAGAATTTTATATGATTTAAAAATTCAATTTTATATTTATTTAATGATTTTCGTAATTATAAATTAACTTGTTGTGGTGAAAACTTTTAAAAATATTAGTTTTATTATTGTTTATATTTATTTAATGATTTTTGTAATTATAAATTAACTTGTTGTGGTGAAAACTTTTAAAAATATTAGTTTTATTATTGTTATTATTATTATAAAAATTAATATTAATTATATTAATTATTCCCTAATTATTTCTTAATTAATTCTTAATTAATTCTTAATTTTTCCCTAACCCTAATCATATAAATATATCTCTCTTCCTCTCTCTCTCGTTTTCTTTCACACCGCCAGCTTCCTCTCTCTCTCGTTTTCTTTCACACCGCCAGCTTCCTCTCTCGCCCCCGCGCCGCCTCTTTCTATATCTCTCTCTTGTTCTCTCTCTCCTCCATCCGCACACGCCACCACGCTGACCCGCTATCGTCTCGCCCAACCAACAGCCCTCGCCTCCTCCACTCGCCATGCCGACCTCCGCCTCTTCTCCTCTCCCCACCGTCACTAACCCTGCAACCTCCCCCATCACCACACCTCCTCTTCCACCTCACGCACTCCAGATCCGACGAACTCCGCTGCATCACCCACAGTCAACTCGTTCGACAACAACTGAGGCAAGATCCCTCTTGCTCTTGACTCATCATTTCAATATTTAAATCTGTTATGAATTAAATACATAGATTAGACTATGATTTAATTATACTGTAGCATGAATATTATGATATTATGCTTGGATTTGTTATTGAATGATATTAAAGAATTTTAAAGGAATTTATTTTATAAAAAGGGTTAGTTTTAAATTATTGTGATAATAAATATTTTAAAAGAAATTATTTTGTAAAAGGATTATTTGAATTAATAAGTTTATTATTTTAAAAGACTATTTTGCAATATTTATATGAGACAATATTTAAAGGAAATTATTTTTAGAAAATGGGTTATTTTAAATTAAAATGATATGAAATAATTTAAAGAGCTCATTTTGAAAATAAAGAGAAAAAGATTATTTGAATTGTTAAGAAATTTTTTTAAAAGAATTTAGTTTGGAAAAAGAGTATTTTTGAATAATTATTATGAGATATAATTTTGAAAAATAAATTATTTTACAAGATCCCGCTCCTCTTGACTCGCCATTTTATATTTATATCTGTTATTAAATTAGTTGCATAGATTAGACTGTAATTAGTTATTATTTACGTGGATTGGTTGATGATAGATGAGAATAACTGATATTATAAAGATAAGAATTATTTTTAGAGAAAAAGATTATTTGAATTAATAGATTATTATATTTAAAGATTATTTTTAGAATTATTATAATGAGAAAAGAATTTATTTTGGAAAAGAGAATATTGAAAAGAATATTTTTAGAATTACTTAAAAGAATTTATTTTGGGAAAGGAATTATTTTAGATTAATTATAATGAGAGTATATGAGAAAATAATTTAAAGGAAATTATTTTGGAAAAATATTATTTTCTGAATTACATAGATGTTGTTCATAATGCATGACTCTTTATTTTGATTATTTGTGATATGCCATGATTTATTTGCACATGATCAGTTGCACTTATTATTTTCCTTGTTGTGATCGAGAACCATTAGTAGTTCATGACTTAGTGGCTTTGCGCGTCATGACCAAAACTTAGTGACATGTGTGGATGCGTTGATCATACTTAGGGGGTGAATGTGTGATCTATTATAGGCCTAGAAACACAAGAGATGTTGGGGGGGGTGGGAAAGTCTTAGTTCGCATGATCGGATGTGGTTGTTGATTATCTTTCAGGCTCGCACGAGTGAGTCGTTTCACACTGGGTTAGTCTGTTGAGTCAGTGAATCGTTTCGCACGTGATCAGTGAAATTATTTCGTCACCCGAGTTTTGCTTGAGTTCGGACCAGGCTGAAATCAGATTCTGTTTAGTCCTCTTACCGGATCGTTTTGCGGTATTGGATACACGTAGAGGATTGTGAACAGTCATTTATCTGATAATGTGAACATTGACCTATTTGAGATGTGAACCAATGAGCTATTATAGGATGGCTAGTTATATGACCTCATTACTTAGATGATTATGGATTCTTGTGAGATGTGGACTAGTTATATTTCTTTTCATACATAGATTGAGATTAATATTTAATTATCTATAATTGGAGACATATGGTATATACATGAGGGTTTCCTTGTTTGGATTATTTCGCTCGACATACTATGTCTCGTGTTGTAGATTTTTAAGTATTAATTCTATCTAGTTGTATGACCTTGTTACTCGGATGTTTATGGATTCTTCTGATTGTTACACTCTAGCGGTGGATTGCATCTAGCTTGTTAGTATCCCAGCTGTATGTTTCTACTCATTATTATTGTTATTGCATTGGTCGTTCGACCGTTTCTATTCTTCCTTTTGGGATCTTGTCATGTGCCACGCACGCTGACGTACTCCTATTCTCTCGGGTTGTACGTCAGATTTGGAGGGCGGATAGGTGCAGCAGGAGTCAGAGTATTCTCAGCAGGAGTGCTTTGCAGACAGAGCAGAAGAAGAAGCCAAAGCGTAGTTATTTCCTTTAGTTGTTCAATGGGCCTTATTTACCTTTGTAGCACCTTTCATTTCTGCTTGATCGATGTATTTTTATATTCCTCCAGTATTTCAGTTAGATTGTTTTGTATCAGGACATGTTTGGCTCGGATATTATGTCTGGGATGATATTTTAGTTGTGATATGTATCATTTTGTTCTGAGTTGTTTATTATATTCTCGCTACTGTGATCGGAGACCTATGACTTTATTTTATATTGCTTGACGCTTAGTATATTAGATTGAGTAGAAATGGTCTAGTCTTTATTTCTTCTCAGTCTAATACGTCGCGGGCTTGTTAACGTCCTGATTCCTGGGTATTTTGGGAAGCGGGGCGTGATAGGTTTTTATGGTGGCCCATGCAGGTCTCGGTTCCGAATTCCTACTAGTAAGAATATAATGAATAAATTAGACACACATCATATTTTATCCGTAAGACTATATTTAGCCATTATCATATCATCTCGATGAATTATGTCCTAGTCTTTACCTTATCACTTTTGACTCCGGAACTTCCCACTGTTTCTTATCTCATTACTTCCCGACTACACTCTCTTCCTATAACTTTTCTTTCCTCGTATCGGTCATTATTTTATGTGTTATTATTTTTACACTATATTTTCTTTGATTTGACTCGTGTATTGTTTGATTGTATTTATTTTTGTATTATTTATTATATTATTTTATGTATCACACACAGTGTTATATTGTATGTTTTTTATTAAAAATGTATAAGTAACATAGTCTAATGAAAATCATTACTTATACATTTTCAATTGTTCAAATCAAGTTCATTAAGTGTTTCACATTATTTTAGGTTTCACATATACATCACATAGCGTATCTGATATTTAGATTATTTTCTTGTGTTTAAATATACTTTTGCATATTTACATTGTGTGTGTGCATTTTTCTGTCATACCATCTATCATTTACTTATGTTTTAGATTATTATCTATTGTTCGTATTTTAGTGATATACATTAATAAGTTCATGATTTTGATATTCTACATATGCATTCTTTTTCTTTATTTTTTTAACTTTCAATATTTTTAGTACATAGTTATCTTATCTGTCAGTTTTGTCATGTTTAGGTTGTTTTAGTATATTCACATTGGTTTCATTATTTCTAAGAGTAATGTATTTCTATTTTGATATTCAAATAATTATTCATATTGTTAGATTTAGAATTTGAGTTACTAATTATATATGTTTTTGTTATATTGTCTCGTATCATTAATTATTATTCTTTTATAATTAATATTAAGATAATTCTAAATAGCATTTGTGGGTATGCATGGTATTTACTCATGGGTTGTTTATAGTACATTTGCATATTTGTTATTTGTTTGCTTCGTTATCGATACGTATGTTGCCACAAATAACAAAATAATACATGGGCAATATACATTATATACGCATGTTGTTTTTTAGTGTTTATTTTATGGTGTTTTTAGATTTTTATTTCCTTTTATTGTGTTATTAGTGGTTGTTCATTCTCTATTCATTATTTTTGTTTACTTGTGTTGTGTTTTACTTTTCATTCTTTTTATACTTACTATTCTCTTTTCATTATAGTGATTCAGGTAGATTATTATGTTTACGATGTATACTTTTTATTAATTTATAGTCATTCATCATTTCTAGTAACAATCGTGTCTAATTGTGTTCTGTTTCATGTATTATCAGTGTTTATGTTCATATGTTCATTAATCATTCATGGTATGTTCATCTACAATATATCAGTGTTTTTATTATACAAATTTATGCTCTTCTTATGTTTTCATTTGTTTATATATCTATTTTATCTTTCATAGTTCACGTTTTATGTATTATACATCTTTATTTATGTATATTTATGCTGATTGTATTTATATGATTTTGACTACTATGCCATATATTGTTATATCTAAATTAATATTATACAGTAATAATTATTATTGTTATATCTTGTTTATATTTATTATTTTACCTTATGAATATTACTAATATTTTTGATTACCATATTACTTGTCGAATATAATTATGTCCTTCCTATTATGTTTTGTATAATATGTTTATTTTGAATCGCTTGTTTGCTCTTATGTCTATTTTATCATATAATAATTTATGACTATTCCCATCATAATTTATCTTGTTAGCATGATTAGTATTATGAGTATTCAGACTTTTGTATACTTATTATTATGTATGTGCTTTCATTTTTAATGGCTATTATATATGATGATTTTATTTGCCATATTATTGCTTAATTACTTAACTTGGTATTTTGCCTTGTATGATAATTATTTAATGCCATATGTTCTTAAAAATTATTGATTATAACTATAACTATTTATTGTATTTATCATCTATTGTATTGCATATTAAGTGTTGTATTTTTGCTTTGTTCATTATTGATCTATGTATACCATAAGAATGTGTGTTGTGTGTATTTATATTTGCTATATATAATACTAATCTGACTTTTATGTTATTTTTAATGTTTAATATGGCTGTTTTATTGATTCGAACGATTATTGTAATTATTATTTATTTATGTTTGTTTTATGATCATTGTGTTTTATACTATTACTGCACACGCTTTCATAACATCTTTTATCATATTGTGATTATATACAACTATGATTAACCAGAATATGATAGTATAAATGTTTCCCATGTCTGATTTGCATATACTAAATATATATGTTTATAATCTAAGATTAAACAATTAGTATGTATCATTGAGCTATGTGTTTTTTCCTTTATTAGTATTAATTCGGTTTATGATAGTCTTTTACTATACATACATTTGCTCTGTATGGTGATGAATTTATTGATATTGTTTATGTATTTACTATATTCTTGCGTGCTAGTTGTGATTAAGTGCATGTTTATTGTTTACTTTGATTATACTATGTTTTTATATTACTTCACTTCTGATTTTATGAAATGCTATTACTTTCTATTCAAGTATATACTTCCTTTTGTTGAACTGCATTTTTATATTACTATTTTGTATTGATTTTACTATTGTTTACATTTTATTTTTCTTTTACTCATACAATGTATTTCTATTGGTGTGGATTCTTTTATGCTTATATTTTTAATATAATTTTATTAGTTTTGTGTTTTGTGTGTATTACTATACTTATTTGATCATTTTGAAAATAATTGCCTTGATTTTACAAACGTTATTAACTGCTAATTAAATGATTTTGATTTGTTCATTTTCTACATTCTAACTGATCTATGAGACTCTGTTCGTTATGTTATTATTCTGAATTTACATACTTGATTTATTTTATACATATATATGATTTACGTAAATACTCTTATTATTGATTGTGTAAATCTTAATTCGTTTGATTATAAGCGCCTTCTTGTTAATTTGACAAATAATATTCATGATTTCAATTGAACATGATTATTGATTTTATATCTGTTTGTGTGATAATAATTTACTTTACATAATTCATACAATTGATTTCTTATTATTTTACAGATTTATTTATTCTTATTATGTTGACTGATATCTTCTTCCATTATTTAATTGATAATTATGTGATTTGTAATTCTTTTTGTTTTTAGTTACACTATATCTTTTAGCATAATAATCTTGTTGTATGTGATATATGTTCCGTACTTTTTGAATAATTCGTGTATTACGCATATGTATTCATGTTATTATGATACATATATTTAAGTTTCTATGTATTTCTTTTAAGGTAATTGTCACCTTTTGTGACTCATGTGTACTAAAAATTAGCATATTTTATGATTGTGATACTGCTGTATATATTATGACATGAATTTTTCATACACTACTAATTGTTCTTCTATGTATCACTTTTGAATTGCTTGATATCACCTTATATTAGTATACGAGTATTTATTTTTATATTGTTATATGTCTATTGTTGCATCTTTTGATAAATACTTTGTAATTTATTTTTCTATGTGTGTCTGACTATATTGATATTATGAACTGATTGGAAGATTATAATTTTATCCTTTAACATGTATATATTATTTAATTGATGTTATGTTATTATAATGATTGAAGTAATTTCCCATCCACCTTTATGAAAAATTGATTCCTGTGTGTTATGCTATTGTTATTACGGTCTGCTATATGTATGCTGAATCTCAGCTGTCACATCTTATATTTTGTGTCATTATTGTTTTACATTCTCCTCTGCTTATGGATATCGTTCCATATTTGTCCTTGGGTTCTTTGTACATTACCCTTTTTTTAATTCTGAGGACGAAATTTATTTTAAGGGAGATAGAATGTAATGATCATGAATTTTTGATACTAGTTTTAATAACTTTTTTTTGTATTTTAAAATATTAAATTATTATTTCAAAAGAGTATTTATATTTTCTTATTTTTTAGAAATTTCTACCATTTAAAATCTGATTTTATATTTATTTAATAATTTTTGTAATTATAAATTAACTTGTTGCGGTGGAAACTTTTAAAAATAATGGTTTTATAATTGTTATTGTTACTATAAATATTGTTATTAATTATATTAATTATTCCCTAATTATTTCTTAATTAATTCTTAATTTTTCCCTAACCCTAATCATATAAATATATCTCTCTTCCTCTCTCTCTCGTTTTCTTCACTGCCGCCAAGCTTCTCTCTCTCGTCTCTCTCTCCCCTCTTCTTTCCTCGTACCCCTCTCCTCGTACGCGCTCCCTCCCTCCTCAACCATCTGCTCACCGCCCTCCTCCTTGCGCTTTCTCCACCCTTCTCCCTCAGCCACCCCCACTCGTCACCGAGCTTCCTCCCTCAACCTCCGCGTCTGTTTCACCCTTTCCACCGAACGCCCTCGCCTCAGCCCGCGACCTCGCTCAGCCGCCTGCATCTCCTCTCTCTCTATATATATATATCTCTCTCTCTCTCTCTCTCTCTCTCATTCTCTCTCTCCTCCATCCGCACACGCCACCACGCCACGCTAATCAGCAGCCCCCGCCTCCTCTACTCGCCGCACTGACCTCCGCCTCTTCTCCTCTCCCCGCCGTCATTACCTCCGCCTCTACTCAGTCTACGATGGAATACATTTAATCAGCAAAGTTTTGGGATCCAAAGTATTCCGAAAATTCACGAAAATCGTCCCAGTCAAACCTGCGAACTTTCGAAATACTTTGAGAGCGGGCGTTCTGTAGGCTGTCTAAAAATCACAATAGATAGCTTGAGATCTCCATCGACACACTGATGATGGAAGTTACAATCTGACGAACTTCCAGGAACGGCTTTACAATTCGAAGATTTTCACATTGTCAAAGAGTTAAAGCAAGATATACAAAAACGACAAGTCTTTTAGCAATACTCTTACAGAAAGGATACAAATTCAACGACCTCTTCAAACCATAGACGTGAAAGTCTTCCCCTGCGTACCATCACAGACACTTACACCGATTCAATCACCTACGGACCGCTTCAACAGCTATAAACACGAATGGCAGCTCTTATGTGCAGATGATTAATTCTTGATCTGCCGCGACAACAAACACTGACTAATATTATAATTAGCAACCCATTAGAGGTCGCTGATGGCAGTGCTTAATGATATTCGACACACTCAGTGGAGATCATGACCTGCAGTTGATAGAGCGTTTATTGAGATTGCACTCAATTTTGTCACCAAATGGGCCTGAATGACCTTCTTTACTGCGTCTTGGTGTCATCCATCATATAAAAAGACAGAGAAATCTTAAATACTAACAACATCCAACAGCTCGAACGCAGCTCCAATCTGCTGCCAGCACATCTCGAACGCAACTCCAATCGCTGCCATAGCACACTCAAACGCCCAGCTCAAATTCGCTGCCAAGCAACAGCTCGAACGCAGCTCCAATCCTATGGCCAAGTACAGCTCGAACGCAGCTCCAATCGCTGCCAAGCACCAGCATCCGAACGCGCTTATCAAAACCATCGTGCCCAACGCCAGCTTATCAACCGTTTGCCAACGCGCTCATCCATCACTGCCAAACGGCAGGCTCAATCACCGCCAGAACGCAGCGTCAGGTTCTGGCACTCATATCAAACGCGATCGTAAACAACTTCGAAGCTGTCTTCTTCACCCACGATTTGAGGAGATGGCTTTAGTGGGTTGCTACACCCGACTAATGGTAACTAATCCCCTATTTAGGCGCGGATTTATGGGCGGCAAGTTACACCCCTAATCCCCCTATAAAATAGCAACAAACTCAACAGATGTTAAAGGATCAGCATTTTGATAATCAAATCAAGGTGGCTGGATTTTCGTGGCAAGGAAAGACCCTTTGGATCAGTCTTTCCAGAATCAGAAAAAAGGAGGATTGACTCCTTACACAAGTCTGCGGAAATCAACAGACGGGAGGAACTCTAAGCAGTTCGGCATGGCTTATTACCGAATACGGTTCCAAACAAACTCATCATTAGATGTTTGCTTGTTCTGAAATCACAAAACTCGTCAAGAGCTTATCAACCAGACAAGACAGTGTTCCATGAAAAACGGATCGTCACTAAGCAAACCGACGCCAAAACTAATCGATGGGGAGTTCATCTTCATCGCTTTACAGCAAGAACCCCAGAATTAAAACAAAGGAGAGGAATTCCGCATCATTCTCTTCTCTTTGTAATCAGAAATCCAAATTGTAACTAGAGATTAAAAGGAATTACAAATCAATTTTTTCTTTTATTTCTTTTACTGCAAATTTTTCCACAACAATCCAAAACACACTCCCACAAGATCTCCACATGACCAACCACACAGCAGCAAAGAAAAAACAAGGCAAGAACTCCTTTACACAACCCTATACAAAGAAAGTAACGAACGAGAACACACGAAACAGACGAGTAAAACAGTAGTTATTGGAAAAATTTTCTCAGAAACAGCAAAAAAGCTTCTCTGCGTTTCAAACGTTAGGGCTTAGCAGGAGAAGAGAGGTCTGGGAAATGAGATAAACAAAACAAAAAAACAATCTTACCCCACAATGAGATATAATCTCTTCTTCAGACCCGCATCACAGACTGTGCACATATCACTAACAAGCCTGAAAAGCACAGGGTTCGAGGGCAAAAATCTCTTTTAAAAAACATCCTGCTGAACAGCAGGCAAAAATTCGGTTGACCGAAGAAAATATCGTCGACGAAAAAATTACCTCGGTCGACGACGAAAAAATCGGTCGACCGCAGCATGCTAAGGAGTTTTGACAAAAACATCCAGAGACTTCATCGGTCGACCGCACGGTCGACCGATTAAGGGTTGCAGAAATTCGGCTCGACCGTATACGGAAATCGACCGACGACACTCTGGAGACATAGCTGAAGAAAGGTTATCGGATCTGCGTCTTACCGGGAACCGCGTTCGACCGATTTCTGACATATTCTGAAATCTAGCGTTATTTGACCAAGTTGAAATATTTCCAAAATAAAATCTCATTTGACCTACTGAAAATTCATGAAACTTTGTAAAATGTTCTTTAATACTAAAAACAAACTTGCTTGGGAAAAGAATTTTTGCCAGATAGGTACTCAAAAAGCTTGTAGAAAAATAGTATTTTGTGCAAAAAATGCTTAAAAGCACAGTTGTTAAAAAACTGTGATTGTGAATTCCCCAATAGCTTCGAAGTAACACTCAGTAACTCATTTTATGGGGGCTACATTACTTAGCACTAGAGAGAAAAAAAAACAAAAAGAAAGCTAAGATATCCTCAATTTATAGAGCAGCAATATACTTGAGCTTATGATATTAGCTTGAATCGGATGAAGGCTTTTAAATCGAATTTGACGTTTCTGAAAATAACGTTGCTTCATCTTCTTGCCTCTCCTTCCTTTGCGGCATATCTTCGTTTGTTAGGCATATATTCCATCCATCCTCCCATTAATGGCACTAACGAGGCTTGACAAATGGATTTTTACTACATTTACACTCCAATAAGCCCATTAGTTACGATAATGGTTTGGTTGTAAAGAACATCACTCAAAAACATTAAAGGGGCTAACAATCTCCCCTTTTTGATGATGACAACCAACCATTAATATAAGCAGCAAAATGAAATAGCATAGCAATAGGCCCTGCCCCCTAATCTATGAGCTCCCCCTAATAATATATGCAAAACAAATGAGGCGATTGTCTCTACCCCCTTTGTCACCATCAAAAATGGAGGCGGTAAAGAAGAAATGACAATGCAAAATGCAAAACTAATCAAGCAAGCAAATGTAGATACCTTCACATAGCTGCATCAAGCCCCACAACCATGTTCTTATGCTGACAAAATTCATCTCCTCTCCAAGAGGCTTAGCTATATATCCGCTAGTTGCAGATTTGGTGTCAACAAATACTAGGGATTACAATCTTGTCTCTCTACCATTCGATCGCGTAAAAGAAATGATGGCGCACGTCAAGCATGCTTAGCTTCAGAATAGCAAACGAATTTAGAAATATTTATCGGCACTTGTCGTTATCACAAAAGATTTTAATATTTTGAAATTCAAATCATAAGTCAACTACTTTGTTTCATCCATTTAAATACTTTGAGCACAACAATAAGCCGGCGGCAATGTATTCCGCTCCGTATGTGAGACAATGCAAACACAATTTGTTCTTGAGCCCAAAACAGGAATTTCTAAGAATTGGCATGTTCCATAGTAACTCTTGCGCATCTATCTCTCT
>NC_033801.1:88908510-88915093 GCF_001876935.1 Asparagus officinalis | reverse complement strand
CATCACCTGAACATGCAGTATGGTGATAGGTTCGAATAGAGAGAACCCCCCACTGAAGATAAAATAGTCTAAGTTAACATGGGTGATGAGGCCAACCCAAAGCTTATATTCATTAGCGATAGTCTTCCCTCAAATGAGAAGAAGGAATTAATTGCTCTCATCAGGGAATACATTGACGTCTTCGCTTGGAACTATGAAGATATGCCAGGGCTTGACCCCAATGTGGCAATGCACCGCCTCGATATCAAGTCGGATGCCAAACCTGTCAAGCAACAACAAAGACGGTTTAGTCCACAGATTATGGAAGACATTAAGGCAGAGGTTAAGAAATTGATCGAATCAGGATTTATCCGAGAGGAACAACATCCAGACTGGTTAGCCAATATTGTTCCCGTCATGAAAAAAGAACGGTAAAATCAGGATCTGTATCGACTTCAGGGACCTAAACACGGCATGTCCAAAAGACGACTTTCCTCTCCCAATCACAGATGTCATTATCGACAATACATGTGGATTTGAGAGAATGTATTTTATGGATGGTTTTTCGGGATATAACCAGATCAAGATGCATCCAGAGGATGAGAAGCATACAGCGTTCAGAACGCCCCTCGGTGTCTTTTGCTACACCGTAATGCCTTTTGGTCTGAAGAATGCAGGCGCCACGTACCAGCGAGCAATGACCAAGATTTTCCAAGAACATCTCAGGAAAACAGTCGAATGCTACGTTGATGATTTGGTTGTAAAAAGCCGCAATAAAGAAGATCACATCAAGGACTTGAAAACGATGTTCGATCTCATGAGGAGTCATCAATTGAAGATGAACCCCACGGAATGTCTAGCGGAAAATTCCTTGGATTCGTCGTCACCACTAAAGGTATACATATCGATCCTGATAAGGTGAAGGCGATACATGAACTGCAACCCCCTAGAAATCTAAGAGAGCTCAGAGGATTGCAAGGGCGTTTAGCTTACATCCGGCGGTTCATATCGAATCTTTCTGTGAAATGCTAACCATTCTCTAAACTAAACAAGAAGGGGGTGTCATTTATTTGGGACGACGCCTGCCAAAAAGCATTCGAAGATATCAAAACATATCTGACGAATCCTCCTGTTCTCGTTGCACCAAAATCAGGTAGACCGTTCTTGATTTATCTCAAGGCGATGAACCACTCGATAAGTGCTTTACTAGCACAAGACGATGATAATGGTCACGAACAGGCAGTCTATTACCTAAGTCGGACCTTGGTAGGCGCGCCGAGTCTCGGTCTGATGATTGAGAAAGAATGCCTCGCATTGGTATTCGCAATGCAAAAGATGCGTCATTACTTGGTTGGACAGACGATTTACGTCATTTCTAACGTTAATCCAGTACGGGTATTTATGATGTAACCGGCCTCTGTGAATTGGCGGTTAGCAAGTGGGCCCTTCTCTTGTCCCAATACGATTTGTACTTCAAACAGCAGAAGTCAGTCAAAGGACAAGCGATTTGTGATCTTTTGGCGGCAAACCCGACAACGAATACGGCAGAAGTATATGATGACTTGCCGGATGAAACCCATGAGGTTAACACTACATCGCACCAATAAGTATGGCAATTATACTTCGATGGTGCTTCGAGGGCAGTTAATAGGGCAATAACCCCCGGATGTTCTACAGTCTCCTCCGGAGTTGGAGTTGTCTTAATTTCCCCAGGGAAGCATGTGATGCCTCGGGCTTATTCACTGACTAGTCCGTGTTCCAATAACGTAGCCGAGTACAACGCGCTTCTCATTGGACTCAGTTTCGCCAAGGAGCTGGGGGTCGAATATCTCGAAGCTTTTGGGGATTCTAAATTGATAGTCAACCAAGTCCGTGGAGAGTATGAAGTTAGGAACCAAGACCTGATCCTGTACCACCAGGAGGCCATCAGAATGGCAGATTCTTTTGAAGAATTCTTTATTGAATACATCCCTCGTCTCCAGAACGCTTATGCGGATGCACTGGCAGCACTAGCGGTATCACTTACGCAGCCTCCCGAAACCGAGCTATTAGTCACAGTAAGGACGCATTAACTCTGCATACCCATATACGATATGGATATGGAAGGGGAAGATGACGAAAACACAAGCACCAAGGAGGTGAATTCAACTCAAATTGGGTCTGAGTCCCGAGATTGGCGTTTTCCCATCATTGACTACGTCCAGTATGGTATTTTGCCAGAGGATGTAAAAGAAATGGAATCAATCCGCCGAAGAGTACCAAGATTCTTCTATAATACCGAGACCTATACATTATACCGTAGAGGGTACGATGGTTTGTTACTCCGATGTTTTTCGAACAAAGAAGCAGAAGAAGTTCTTAAGGAAGCACACGAAGGAGAATGTGGTGCGCATCAGCCCGGTCCCAAACTGTATGATCGCATCAGAAGAATGAGATATTTTTGGCCAACAATGGTTCGTGACGCAATCGAATATGCCCGAGAGTGTCATGCTTGTCAAGTACATGCAAATTATATGCACCAACCACCAGAGCATTTACACACGTCAACCATGTCTTGGCCGTTCGAGATATGGGGTATGGACATTGTCGGTCCTATTTTTCCCCCTTCAGTCAAAAGTGATCGATTCATTCTCGCAATCACGGGTTACTTTTCAAAGTGGGCTGAAGCAATTCCGCTTAGAGAAGTGAAGACGAACAACGTCATAAGTTTTATTAAACATCATGTTATATACCGACATGGCGTGCCAAGATGGATCATTCATGACAACGGTCCACAGTTCATAAGCAACGCCTTCGTCAGGTTTTGTTACAAGTTCAAAATTCAAGATGTTTCGTCAACAGCTTATTATCCCGCCGCAAATGGATTAGCTGAGGCGTCAAAATTCAAGATGTTTCGTCAACAGCTTATTATCCCGCCGCAAATGGATTAGCTGAGGCGTTTAACAAAATGATCATTAAGATACTGTCAAAGCTCGTGAAGACCAATAAACGAGACTGGGACGATAAACTCGGTGAAGCACTCTGGGCTTATCGCACCACCATACGCACACCTACAGGAGCTACCCCATATTCGTTGGTATACGGATGTGAAGCTGTGCTACCATTGGAGATCCAAATCCCATCCCTTCGGATCGCCCTCACAACAGAGATGACGACAGAAGAACAACATCAAAAACATCTCGAAGAACTCGAGAGGTTGGATGAAAAGTGCTTGGAAGCTCAACAACACATTGAGTTTTATCAAGCCAGAATATCTAGGGCTTTTAACAAAAGAGCCCGGCAAAGAAGCTTCAAGGAAGGAGATCTGGTCCTCGCTGCTCGCCGACCGATAATCCTCAACTCCAAGAAGAAAGGTAAATTTGAACCCAAATGGGAAGGACCGTTTGTGATAAACACAGTCTACTCAAACGGCGCATATCGCCTGATTACTCAAGAGGGCGCCAGGCAATTAATGGCAATAAATGGGAAGTTCCTGAAAAAGTACTATCCCTGGTACATTCAGGATAACCCATTTACCGGGAAGTTCCTTGAAGAACATTACACTTAATATTCTAGAGGATAACCCAAAATCATTTTCACTACCAAAATCCCTCACTGATCAATTTCAATTGACAGTGAGTCCACCAAAAGTGTCTTTCCAGCCCTCTTGACTCTTTCTATGAACAAGAGGACCACTTTTTAGTTCAGAGTCCCCTTTCGATAAACGAAAGAACTCCCTTCTTTTTATCTTTGGTTAAGCCTTCTCTTGGTTATAACCGAAGTTGAAATTTCACTTCGATAAACGAAGAACTCATCTTCGGTTTAGATAACCAATCCTATAAAAGGTAAGTTTATCTAGATTTTCCGGATTCTCGGAGTGGAGATCCCACTTCTAGTTTCTTTTGCGCTGGAAATAGAATATAAAATTCTTCCTTTCCAGAATCAGGGAATAGAATATAAAATTCTTCCTTTCCCGCACCAACCTTCGCCTTCACCCTAAAAGAAGACCGGGAAATAGAATATAAAATTCTTCCTTTCCCGCACCGATCTTTTCCAAAATTTATCAATCTAGGATTCATCCTAGGAAGTTTATCCCGAATCCTAAGCAGGGATAAGTCTGCGCCTAACACGCGCTGCCGGTTTAGTCTTTTTCCGCACAAAAAGACACCAGAAGACCATTCTGGGGTATTTTATCCTGAAACCTAAGCAAGGATAAGTCCGCGCTTAACCCGCGCTGCCGGTTAGTTCTTAACCGTCAAAAAGAACACCCGTTCACATATTCAACATTGTGGCAGGTTGTTATTAATAACACCAAAATCCATGCCTTACACGCATGGGGAATTTCATCTAAAGGGTAATCAAATCCGTTGAAAGGCTGGGGGTTAGCCAAAAATCCTAAAGTCAACGCCTAACACGCGTCGCCGGGTAGTCTATTCCCATGAGAAAGACGAAGTCTACATATTCAATATCGTAGCACTAAAAGGGTTAACTCTTTTAGCACAACGTTACATGCGGAACAGATTTAGACAATCCGCATGCTAGCCCGACTCAAACGGTAGTCGGTAAAGGCTTATCAAAACCATTGACGGCTGAGAATTTGCCAAAAATTCTATAAATGCAAGTCATTGAAGCATCATCTTCATTGGTTGGTCTCGTGACTTAGACATCCAACAAATTCAGGAAAAGATCCACACGTGCAGATGAATCAGTTTTAATAGTTGGTCCTGCAGCCCCATATTTAGGACCGCCATGCTCCAATACCTCAAGAGTTTAAACTGTGTATACTCTAACAAATGTCAAATGATCCGAAACCCTAGGTCAACACCGGTCAACGCGTAACCCTAGGTCAATACCAGTCAACGCGTTGCGATCAAAAAGTCAACGTACAACGTTCGAAACCCTAGGGTCAACGCCAGCCAACGCGTAACCCTAGGTCAACGTCAGTCAACACGTTGCGACCAAAAGTCAATGAATAGTGATCTGAAACCCTGAGTCAGCACGATGTGACGGAGATAATTAGTTCAAACGAGGCTGAACCAGACCAAACCAGTTTGAACCAGATTTGAACTAAAATTCAAATTAAAGCCGAATCGAGTACCGAAACGACTTCAAATCGACCGAGGGTTCAGTCCCTCGTCTATTCTTTCCTCTCCCACACATTCGGAAGGGTCAGGAGATTTTTTGAGCCTAATTGCTGCCTTTTTGGGTCATTATCAGGCCGGTTCAGCTCATTCGGGTACGAAAAATACTTCAATAAGGTATACGAGTATAGACTATTCCCTATTATTGGTTGAGAAGTTTCTAGAGAATATTTTTCTAAAAATATTCTTAAGGATAACTCAACAACACTACATCGGACAACGCGTCGCAAATAAAGACTTAACGTCAACGATCGATGGTCAGTTCTATGTTGAACCAGCAAACACAAGCTAAAAGATCAGAAAATCAGGAATCGATTTCAAGTTCAAAATTCCAACAACGGTCAGACAATAAATGCAGTACCGGAACCCTTACAGACATTCGACAAAGCACCGAATAGCCTGAAGGATTGAAAGAATCAAGAACAGAAGCCATTCCAAGTTCCCGTTATACCGACTGAAGGTTGGGACAATCATATCCAAAGTATTCCAGACTCTTCTATAAAAGAACGAGACTGAAATACTTTGGAGGGGGTATCTGTAGGCATATAAAACTGCTTATGGGTCCCTTAACACAGCTCAGCACGACGATTCGACAAACGAACGAACCATCGGGTGACATATCTAAACACGAGCGTTAATCTGCAACACCGAAGCCAAGTGACACGCAACGAAGTGGATTAACGAGACGACGAGGCTAACGAACCGCACGCAAACAACGGAATACATCCAATCGCGTGCGGAATTAAGCTAACGGTTCAGTGAGTCAACGAGTCATCCAACTGTATAACGGATTCGAACTCGAACTCCAAGGCAGATTTACTGCCAAATCGGGATCCGGACTGCCAAATCAGAGTTCAGATCAACGACGAAGCGGATTTACTGCCATATAGAGATCCGGACTGCCAAACCAGAGTCCAGATCAACAACGAAGCGCAAAACCGGACAACGGACACAACACGGCACACACCTGGAAGGCTCGGCAAAAGCCAAGTCACCAGGGTGGCTCGGCAACCGAGCCACCTCTAGGTGGCTCGGTGGCCGAGCCACCACTTGGTGGCTCGGCCAAGGCCGAGCCACCTAGGTGGCCGGCCGAGCCACCTAGGTGGCCGAGCCACCCTGATCTGGGCCCAGATCTGAGCCCAGATCTGTATTAAAATGCCTATAAATAGAGAAGGAGGGCTGATTTTTGAAGAGACTTGGAACTTTTGAGGTGAAACTCTGCCAGATTGAGAACTGAACTTCGGAGTTTTGGAGCTTTGAAGACTCGGACTTTTCAGATCTGGTTCTTGGCGATCATCCACGTCAAATAAGGCAGGAGTTCGAGAGAGATCAGATCTGAGATCTACACGGTTTTCCTCCGGATCAACGCTTGGCCTTTGATCCCGAGAAGAGTCTCGATTTCGCTTGGTCGATTTCGATTACTAGGGCTATTATTTCCTTGGCGAAATAATCCCCTCGGCTGTTATTTCCTTTGTGAAATAGCA
>NC_033801.1:88888979-88908499 GCF_001876935.1 Asparagus officinalis | reverse complement strand
ACATTTTCAGATCTGGTTCTTGGCAAGCATCCACGTCAAACAAGGCAGGAGTTCGAGGGAGATCAGATCTGAGATCCACACGGTTATCCTCCGGATCAAAACTTGGTTTTTGATCCCGAAAAGGCTATTATTTCCTTGGTGAAATAGTACCCCCGGCTGTTATTTCCTTTGTGAAATAGCACACGTCATACCGTGTAGATCCGACCGGATCAAGATCGCGCGGTGGTCCACGGATTAACCCCGGCGCAGGCGAAGAACCCACACAAGCGAGAGACCGCAAAACAGGATCTCGCGATTCGTTCGACAAATAAGGAAAGTTATAATTTTTATTTCTTTTGATCTTGTTGTAACCGGATCTTATAAAAAGACCGGATCTTTGTAGCCGATAAACTGTTAACAAAGGAAATCAATGGAATCATCAAAGAAAGCAATTTTCCCACGAACAATCTGGCAACCACAGTGGGAGCCACCGATCTCGCTGCCGAGATCGTTGCGTCGCAGCCGCGGATCTCAATCCCGGTCGAGGAGGAGGTCGAGTATGAATTCGACCAGCAAATGTTTGAGGAGTACCTGTCATCCTCGTCCGGATCTACCTCCCCCCTCAAGTCCAAGAAGTTCTCCTCCAGGAGAAAGGTCCGTTGGTATGAAGAAGTTGAGAATACCAACGAAGATCTCACCCCAATTGATGCCAAAGTTGCATCGGGTGAAGCTCCACCAACTTCCAACCAGGTCAAGCCTGTTCTGGCCAACTCCTCCGTCACTCAGGGGGTAGTGACTCTCTCAAAGAGAGCCCGCCAGAGGCGACGTCAACGCCTGGCGCGGCAACTCGCAAAGGCGATGGAGTCCACCGACGGAGTCTGCTATCACGCGGATCTGAAGAACAGGAGAGGCAAATAGCCTTAACCACTGATGAATGGCAGCTCTTCTAAGCCGCCAACGAACGAATGGGTCCGTGTCAAACAGAATCGTTCAACACTCGAAGAGCGCATTCACAAGCGCCGCGCACTGTCAGCGCAAGCACGGGCTCAAGTCCAAGAAGCCCGTAGAAGATTGCAGAAGGAAGTGGCCAAGAAGCCGCCACTAACCCGCCAAGTATGGAGGTCGAAGTCTGAAGCGGCCATTCAGGCTAAGGCACAATCGTTGCAGCCTTCAACGCAAATCCAGCCTCCGACGAACCAAACGAAGTCGCCGGTAATTCCCGTAGCTACTCCGGGAGATCCCGCAGAATCGTCCCAAAGAAAGAAGTCAGTTTTGGAGCGCCTCGGTCTAATTCCCGATGAAAGAAGCAAAACTCCAGTTCAAGAACATTTGGGCCCAATGAAGAAGCCCCGAACGACTCAACATGCTGGGGGTCGCCGACACCTCCAACATGACAAAGAGATCAGGGCAGCTAGGCGCGCCAATTTGTGCATTGAAGTCCAGGAGCCCGCTGAGAGTTCACGCCCAAAAAGGCATGTCTCGAAGCGCGTAACTTTTGAAAGCCCAAAGAAGGCAGTTCGCCCTCAGAAGGAAACATTATCATCTGATGACGATAGCGTTATACCTGAGAAGTCGTGCCAACACACGATAGGTTACTCCGACCTTCAAACAGACGAGTTGTACTATCATGCTGGGGGTACGAGTAAAACCAGGAAAAAGAGTCTTCGAGAACAAGAAACTCAATGCCCCTGTTCCAAACTCATTCGGGCAGTATTGTCTGAGTGTAACTGCATCAAGACAATTCCTGAAAGAGTTTCGGTTTTCGAAAGACTCAGTACCGAAACGCCAAAACCAAGGCCTAGGCATTTCCGACGAAGAAGAGTGGTGGTTGAAGATGGAGAATTTCCGAGGGTCACCACCAATATGATCAGCAAAGGGACATCGGCACGGGATAATCTCGAGTCGATTCTGAAAGCACCCCGGCGGATGACCCGTCTGCAGTCCGGAGCCATCAAACGAGCAACTTATGGTAGGGTTCGGACAAGGGTACCTTCAGAAGATGAAGAGTCGGATGCCGGTTCGGCGGTCGCATCTGACAACACAGTATCCAGCGAGGGGCAACCCCGCGAGGCACTTATGATAAGCGGGGAACAAGTAGCCAAGATGCTCGAAGAAGCCATGGCTAAACAACAAGAGAGCTTTAGGTTCGAAATGCAGATGGCCATGCAGAACATGAGAGAAATGCATGACCAACAAATCCAAGCATTGACGAACCAGCAAGGCGAGCCAAGTCGTCGTAACCAGGTTAATCTGGAAGATGAGGACACAGGTGTGAATGAGACTCATAATGCTAATAATCCTCCCGTCAATGCAGGGGGTGATAACGAGAATGCTAGTGAAAACACAGGTGAAAGCTTGAAGATCAAAAACCTCGAGAGCAAAATCAATACATTGATTTCCGCTCAAGAGATGAAGAAAACAGGCATTCCTTGTCCATACCCAAGAGAATGGGAATCGATCCTATATCCGGCGAAGTTCAATCTAATTAACTTCACGCCGTTTAATGGGATGGGTTCACCCACTCAGCATTTGATTTACTTCAAATCACACCTGGGGGTTATCTCTGGTAATGAGCCTCTGATGGTACGGTCCTTCGTTGGCACTCTTCGTGGAGCTGTCTTCGATTGGTATCGCCGCCTCAAGCGAGGAAGCGTGAATAGCTGGGACGACATGGAGACTAAATTCCTCGCTAACTTCTTCGACGACGACACCGAGATATATATCGGGTCGTTGCTTGACGAAAAATAGAAAGACGGGGAATTGGTTGACACCTTCGTCAAAAGGTTCCGGAACAAGGCAATGAACTGTCGGGACCCGATCACTGAGGAGTTCATTCTCCAGACTTGTCACAATAACCTCGCATTGGACGTGTTGGAAGCAATGGGGATAGCTCCATCCAAAACATGGAAGGATTTGAAGGTCCGAGGAGAGCAAGCCGAGCGATTCCTCAGAAGGAAGAAGGCGGAAAGAGGCTAACAGACGACTAATGCTCCGCAACAGAATTTCGTCCCAGGAGGGAGAGGTAAGGCACATGCTAATGCAGTTGATGCTAATCAAACTTTCCAATTGCAACCTCAGCAACAGCCGCAGCAACAAGCGCCACAATAATCTCGGTCGCAATGGCAACAACGGCCTCAGAAGCAGAAATCTTCGGAGCCGAGGTTTCCTAAAGTGTACTCCTTCAAAGATGACGAAGTTCCCGGCATCTTTAAGTACCTATTGGAGAATAACAAAATCCAGCTGCCAGCGATCGTGGATCAAGAAGGGGCTAGCAAAGTGACGGATCCGAAGTATTGCGCATACCATAGAGCGGTCCATCACCCTACGAAGTCATGCTACCATCTCAAGGACAAAATCCAGGCGTTAATTGATGTAGGTGTCATAACCCCAAAACCGTCCAAGAATGTTGGAGCAAATGCGGTTTCAATCAGCTTTGGATCGGTGCCCACAGCATGGTTTAAACCAGAGCGCATCACCAAAGTAGGAATGAAGACGGTGAACGACGACCCACATGCGCATCACCAAAGTAGGAATGAAGATGGTGAATGATGACCATATGGGCAACGCCAAAAAGGACTTGTGCCACACACAGCCCCAAACGGCGAAATCCTCTGGGTCCATCCTGATCTTATTAAAGACGATCAGTGGACGACTTCCTCAACCAGAAAGGGTAAAGGCAAGTCCTGCAATGCTACCTCCGCGATCTTTGAAGAAGATGGTAATGAAGCTCCTACCTTCCCGCTCTCCGAAGAAGAATAAGAAGTCCTTGCCACTAGAAGCGGAAATGAGTATCACTTCAACTATCCATCACCTAGTGATCAGTTAGCTAAGCAGGGAGTGAAGAAACGGGGACCAGCTAAAACTCTCACAGAGCTGGGTGTGATTATGACTCCTAAACCGGTTGAAGAAGCTCGACGATAACCGGTTAATAAACAGAAAGAAAAGAGGCCCCGGGAGGTGCAGAATCCGAAGCAGTCTCGTTTCAATCGCCCGATTGGAAGAGATAAACCGGAAAGCTCGAACACTCCGCACGTCTTCGATATTATGGATCAACTGGCTAACATCCCAGCGCGGATAACATTGTATGAGTTGCTACGGTTGTCCAAAGAAACGAGGGAAGCCTTGCAAGAAGCCTTGGCCAATTCAGAAGTGTTCCTTACTCGGATCAAGCCGGCACTTGAAGAGTCAGAACTGTTAATTCAACACTGCAACATAGCGGCTAAAAACCTTCCCTGCATTACCTTCACCAAAGAGGATATGCAGACGAAGAATTCGAACCATGATCGACCCCTATATTTCATTGGGTACATTGGCTCCAGCAAAGTCAACCGAATCCAAGTGGATCCGGGTTCTGCTGTGAGTATTATGCCGCTTCGGTTGATGTATTTCCTCGGCATTTCAGTTAGTAAGTTGGTGTCCACAGGTACTGTTATCTATGGATTCAACACTAGCGGGTCAAGACCCTTGGGTAAGATCCGGGTAAAATGTCAAATGGGAGATTTAAAGACAGAAGTCACATGTTATGTGATCGATGCCGAGACTTCATATAACTTACTATTGGGTCGGCATTGGATCCATAGTAACGTTATAATCCCCTCCACTCTCCATCAGTGTTTGAAATATGTCGACACTGATAATAAGGTTAGGACGGTGGTCGCGGATAAGCAACCATTTAAAGGGTATGAGAATTATTTCACTGATTCTCTCCTTTATGGTAACGAATCCAATACCGAATCATCGGCCCATGGCACGGACAGCGGAGAAGAAGCTGATACCGAAGCCGGATTTGATTACAATGGAGGTTATGTTTTAAACGATATTGCACCATTTGTAATCAACCTTGACGATGAATAATCGTCAGAGGGCAGTTGTAACTGGTAACTTGCCAATAATGAAATAAATAATGATTTAGAGTACTCCCTGTCTCTTGATGATGTGATAAAAGAATTGTATGATAATCCCGATTTATATATGCCGCTTCGATCGTCCTATATAGCGAAGGAACGCCTCCAGCATTCTTTCGGAACAACCCTGGTCATCCCGACCAAAATAGGAGGTGAAAAAGAAGTGATTTACGGTAAAGGAAAAAGCTCCCCATTACTAGATCATTTCTTAAGCGAAGATGAAGATGATGACAAACCTGGTTGGCATTTATCTAAGTATAGCCCGGAAGCGCGCAAGCTCATGGAAAAGCAGGGATATAATTTCACACTCGGAGAAGGTCTATACTTCAATTGAGGTCCTCGTATTCCACCCAAAGCGACATATGTACCCAAAGGGAAACCAGATGATTATTATAAATACAGACGAGGGTTAGGGTATGAATCTTCTTCAGAAGACGAATGTTGCTGGTTAATCAATAACCAATCATCTGAGCAATACAAAGATGGAAATTCGTCAGATGCCTCGGAATAGGATTCCGATACAAGTCTGGGGGAAGCTTTCAAAGCCCTAATGGCGAACATGGCTACAGCTGATTTGTCCACAATGGAGAACGATGATCAAATGCCAACATGGGAAGATCTATGGGTTCATTACCTGAACATGCAGTATGGTGATAGGTTCGAACAGAGAGAACCCCCCACTGAAGATAAAATAGTCTAAGTTAACATGGGTGATTAGGACAACCCAAAGCTTATATTCATCAGCGATAGTCTTCCCTCAAATGAGAAGGAGGAATTAATTGCTCTCATCAGGGAATACATTGACGTCTTCGCTTGGAACTATGAAGATATGCCAGGGCTTGACCCCAATGTGGCAATGCACCGCCTCGATATCAAGTCGGATGCCAAACCTGTCAAACAACAGCAAAGACGGTTTCGTCCGCAGATAATGGAATCAGGATTTATCCGAGAGGAACAACATCCAGACTGGCTAGCCAATATTGTTCCCATCATGAAAAAGAACGGTAAAATCAGGATCTGTATCGACTTCAGGGACCTGAAAACGGCATATCCAAAAGACGACTTTCCTCTCCCAATCACAGATGTCATTATCGACAATACAAGTGGATTTGAGAGAATGTCTTTTATGGATGGTTTTTCAGGATATAACCAAATCAAGATGCACCCAGATGACGAGAAGCATACAGCATTCAGAACGCCCCTCGGTGTCTTTTGCTACACCGTAATGCCTTTCGGTCTAAAGAATGCAGGCGCCACGTACCAGCGAGCAATGACTAAGATTTTCCAAGAACATCTCAGGAAAATAGTCGAATGCTACGTTGATGATTTGGTTGTAAAAAGCCGCAACAAAGAAGATCACATCAAGGACTTGAAGACGATGTTCGATCTCATGCGGAGTCATCAATTGAAGATGAACCCCACTAAATCCTTCCTTGGGATGTCCAGCGGAAAATTCCTTGGATTCGTCGTCACCACTAAAGGTATACATATCGATCCTGATAAGGTGAAGGTGATACATGAACTGCAACCCCCTAGAAATCTAAGAGAGCTCAGAGGATTGCAAGGGCGTTTAGCTTACATCCGGCGATTCATATCGAATCTTTCTGGGAAATGCCAACCATTCTCTAAACTAAACAAGAAGGGGGTGTCATTTATTTGGGACGATGCCTGCCAAAAAGCATTTGAAGATATCAAAACATATCTGACGAATCCTCCTGTTCTCGTTGCACCAAAATCAGGTAGACCGTTCTTGATTTATCTCAAGGCGATGAACCACTCGATAAGTGCCTTACTAGCACAAGACGATGATAATGGTCACGAACAGGCAGTCTATTACCTAAGTCGGACCTTGATAAGCGCCGAGTCTCGGTATCCGATGATTGAGAAAGAATGCCTCGCATTGGTATTCGCAATGCAAAAGATGCGTCATTATTTGGTTGGACAGACGATTTACGTCATTTCTAACGTTAATCCAGTACGGGTATTTATGACGCAACCGACCTCTATGAATTGGCGGTTAGCGAAGTGGGCCCTTCTCTTGTCCCAATACGATTTGCACTTCAAACAGCAGAAATCAATCAAAGGACAAGCGATTTGTGATCTTTTGGCGGCAAACCCGACAACGAATACGGCAGAATTATATGATGACTTGCCGGATGAAACCCATGAGGTTAACACTACATCGCACCAACAAGTAGGGCAATTATACTTCGATGGTGCTTCGAGGGCAGTTAATAGGGCAATAACCCTCGGATGTTCTACAGTCTCCTCCGGAGTTGGAGTTGTCTTAATTTCCCCAGGGAAGCATGTGATGCCTCGGGCTTATTCACTGACTAGTCCGTGTTCCAATAACGTAGCCGAGTACAACGCGCTTCTCATTGGACTCAGTTTCGTCAAGGAGCTGGGGGTCGAATATCTCGAAGCTTTTGGGGATTCTCAATTGATAGTCAACCAAGTCCGTGGAGAGTATGAAGTCAGGAACCAAGACCTGATCCCGTACCACCAGGAGGCCATCAGAATGGTAGATTCTTTTGAAGAATTCTTTATTGAATACATCCCTCGTCTCCAGAACGCTTATGCGGATGCACTGGCAGCACTAGCGGTATCACTTGCGCAGCCTCCCGAAACCGAGCTATTAGTCACAGTAAGGACGCATCAACTCTGCATACCCATATACGATATGGATATGGAAGGGGAAGATGATGAAAACACAAGCACCAAGGAGGTGAATTCAACTCAAATTGGGTCTGAGTCCCAAGATTGGCATTTTCCCATCATTGACTACGTCCAGTATGGTATTTTGCCAGAGGATGTAAAAGAAAGGGAATCAATCCGCCGAAGAGCACCAAGATTCTTCTATAATACCGAGACCCATACATTATACCGTAGAGGGTACGATGGTTTGTTACTCCGATGCCTTTCGAACAAAGAAGCAGAAGAAGTTCTTAAGGAATCACACGAAGGAGAATGTGGTGCGCATCAGCCTGGTCCCAAACTGTATGATCGCATCAGGAGAATGAGATATTTTTGGCCAATAATGGTTCGTGACGCAATCGAATATGCCCGAGAGTGTCATGCTTGTCAAGTACATGCAAATTATATGCACCAACCACCAGAGCATTTATACACGTCAACCACGTCTTGGCCGTTCGAGATATGGGGTATGGACATTGTCGGTCCTATTTTTCCCCCTTCAGTCAAAGGTGATCGATTCATTCTCGCAATCACGGTTTACTTTTCAAAGTGGGCTGAAGCAATTCCGCTTAGAGAAGTGAAGATGAACAACATCATAAGTTTTATTAAACATCATGTTATATACCGACATGGCGTGCCAAGACGGATCATTCATGACAACGGTCCACAATTCATAAGCAACGCCTTCGTTAGGTTTTGTGACAAGTTCAAAATTCAAGATGTTTCGTCAACAGCTTATTATCCTGCCGCAAATGGATTAGCTAAGGCGTTTAACAAAACGATCATTAAGATACTGTCAAAGCTCGTGAAGACCAATAAACGAGACTGGGACGATAAACTCGGTAAAGCACTCTAGGCTTATCGCACCACCATACGCACACCTACAGGAGCTACCCCATATTCGTTGGTATACGGATGTGAAGCTGTGCTACCATTGGAGATCCAAATCCCATCCCTTCGGATCGCCCTCGCAATAGAGATGACGACAGAAGAACAACATCAAAAACGTCTCGAAGAACTCGAGAGGTTGGATGAAAAGCGCTTGGAAGCTCAACAACACATTGAGTTTTATCAAGCCAGAATATCTAGGGCTTTTAACAAAAGAGTCCGACAGAGAAGCTTCAAGGAAGGAAATCTGGTCCTCGCTGTTCGCCGACCGATAATCCTCAACTCCAAGAAGAAAGGTAAATTTGAACCCAAATGGGAAGGACCGTTTGTGATAGACACAGTCTACTCAAACGGCGCATATCGCCTAATTACTCAAGAAGGCACCCGGCAATTGATGCCAATAAATGGGAAGTTCTTGAAAAAGTACTATCCCTAGTACATTCAGGATAACCCATTTACCGGGAAGTTCCTTGAAGAACATTACACTTAATATTCTAGAGGATAACCCAAAATCATTTTCACTACCAAAATCCCTCACTGATCAATTTCAATTGACAGTGAGTCCACCAAAAGTATCTTTCCGGCCCTCTTGACTCTTTTCATGAACAAGAGGACCACTTTTCAGTTCAGAGTCCCCTTTCGATAAACGAAAGAACTCCCTTCTTTTTCTCTTTGGTTAAGCCTTCTCATGGTTATAACCGAAGTTGAAATTTCACTTCGATAAATGAAGAACTCATCTTCGGTTTAGATAACCAATCCTATAAAAGGTAAGTTTATCTAGATCTTCCAGATTCTCGGAGTGAAGATCCCACTTCTAGTTTCTTTTGCGCTGGAAATAGAATATAAAATTCTTCCTTTCCAGAATCAAGGAATAGAATATAAAATTCTTCCTTCCTTGTATTCGGGTTCGCCTTCACCCTAAAAGAAGACCGGGAAATAGAATATAAAATTCTTCCTTTCCCACACCAACCTTTTCCAAGAATTCATCAATCTAGGATTCATCCTAGGAAGTTTATCCCGAATCCTAAGCAGGGATAAGTCTGCGCCTAACACGCGCTGCCGGTTTAGTCTTTTTCCGCACAAAAAGACACCAGAAGACCATTCTGGGGTATTTTATCCTGAAACCTAAGCAAGGATAAGTCCGCGCTTAACCCGCGCTGCCGGTTAGTTCTTAACCGTTGAAAAGAACACCCGTCCACATATTCAACATTGTGGCAGGTCGTCATTAATAACACCAAAATCCATGCCTTACACACTCAAACGGCAGTCGGTAAAGGCTAATCAAATCCGTTGAAGGCTGGGGGTTAGCCAAAAATCCTAAAGTCAACGCCTAACATGCGTCGCCAGGTAGTCTATTCCCGTGAGAAAGATGAAGTCTACGTATTCAATATCGTAGCACTAAAAGGGTTAACTCTTTTAGCACAATGTTACATGCGGAACAGATTTAGACAATCTGCATGCTAGCCCGACTCAAACGGTAGTCGGTAAAAGCTAATCAAATCCGTTGAAGGCTGGCGGTTAGCCAAAAATCCTAAAGTCAACGCCTAACACGCGTCGCCGGGTAGTCTATTCCCGTGAGAAAGACGAAGTCTACGTATTCAATATCGTAGCACTAAAAGGGTTAACTCTTTTAGCACAATGTTACATGCGGAACAGATTTAGACAATCTGCATGCTAGCCCGACTCAAACGGTAGTCGGTAAAAGCTAATCAAATCCGTTGAAGGCTGGCGGTTAGCCAAAAATCCTAAAGTCAACGCCTAACACGCGTCGCCGGGTAGTCTATTCCCGTGAGAAAGACGAAGTCTACGTATTCAATATCGTAGCACTAAAAGGGTTAACTCTTTTAGCATAACGTCACATGCGGAATGGACTTAAACAATCCGTATGCTAGCCCGACTCAAACGGTAGTCGGTAAAGGCTTATCAAAACCGTTGACGGCTGAGAATTTGCCAAAAATTCTATAAATGCAAGTCATTGAAGCATCATCTTCATTGGTTGGTCTCGTGACTTAGACATCCAACAAATTCAGGAAAAGATCCACACGTGCAGATGAATCAGCTTTAATAGTTGGTCCTGCAGCCCCATATTTAGGACCGCCATGCTCCAATACCTCAAGAGTTTAAACTGTGTATACTCCAACAACTGTCAAGTGATCCGAAACCCTAGGTCAACGCCGGTCAACGCGTAACCCTAGGTTAACGCCAGTCAACGCGTTGTGATCAAAAAGTCAACGTACGACGTTCGAAACCCTAGGGTCAACGCCAGCCAACGCGTAACCCTAGGTCAACGTCAGTCAACACGTTGTGACCAAAAGTCAACGAATAGTGATCTGAAACCCTGAGTCAGCACGATGTGACGGAGATAATTAGTTCAAACGAGGCTGAACCAGACCAAACCAGTTTGAACCAGATTTGAACTAAAATTCAAATTGAAGCTGAATCAAGTACCGAAACGACTTCAAATCGACCAAGGGTTTAGTCCCTCGTCTATTCTTTCCTCTCCCACACATTCGGAAGGGTCGGGAGATTTTTTGAGCATAATTGCTGCCTTTTTGGGTCATTATCAGGCCGGTTCAGCTCATTCGGGCACGAAAAATACTCCAATAAGGTATATGAGTATAGACTATTCCCTATTGTTGGTTGAGAAGTTTCTGAAGAATATTTTTCTAAAAATATTCTTAAGGATAACTCAACAACACTACACCGGACAACGCGTCGCAAATAAAGACTCAACGTCAACGATCGATGGTCAGTTCTATGTTGAACCAGCAAACACGAGCTAAAAGATCAGAAAATCAGGAATCGACTTCAAGTTCAAAATTCCGACAACGGTCAGACAATAAATGCAGTACCGGAACCCTTACGGACATTCGACAAAGCACCGAATAGCCTGAAGGATTGAAAGAATCAAGAACATAAGCCATTCCAAGGTCCCGTTATACCGACTGAAGGTTGGGACAATCATATCCAAAGTATTCCAGACTCTTCTATAAAAGAACGAGACTGAAATACTTTGGAGGGGGTATCTGTAGGCGTATAAAACTGCTTATGGGTCCCTTAACACAGCTCAGCACGACGATTCGACAAACCAATGAACCATCGGGTGACATATCTAAACACGAGCGTTAATCCGCAACACCGAAGCCAAGTGACACGTATCGAAGCGGATTAACGAGGCGACGAGGCTAACAAACCGCACGCAAACAACGGAATACATCCAATCGCGTGCAGAATTAAGCTAACGGTTCGGTGAGTCAACGAGTCATCCAACTATATAACGGATTCGAACTCGAACTCCAAGGCGGATTTACTACCAAATCGGGATCCGGACTGCCAAATCAGAGTTCAGATCAACGACGAAGCGGATTTACTGCCATATAGAGATCCGGACTGCCAAATCAGAGTCCAGATCAACAACGAAGCGTAAAACCGGACAACATACACAACAGCGAACACCCGGAAGAGCTCGGTCAAACCCGAACCACTCAGGCGGCTCACCGAGCCACCTAGGTGGCTCGNTGGTGGCTCGGTGGTCGAGCCACCTGGTGGTCGAGCCACCAGGCATATCTGGGCCCAGATCTGGGCCCAGATCCGCTTAGAGAAGCCTATAAATAGACCCCTATGGCTCATTTGTCAAGGGTTGGAATTTTGAAGCCGAAACTCTGCTGGATTGAGAACTCGACGTCAAACTTTTCAAGGCTTAGAAGACTCGACTTTTCAGATCTGGTTCTTGGCGATCATCCACGCCAAATAAGACAGGAGTTCGAGAGAGATCAGATCTAAGATCTGCACGGTAACCCTCCGGATCAAAGCTTGGTCTTTGATCCCGAGAAGAGTCTCGATTTCGCTTGGTCGATTTCGATTACTACGGACTATTATTTCCTTGGTGAAATAATCCCCTCGGTTGTTATTTCCTTCGTGAGATAACACCCGTCGTACCGTGTAGATCCGACCGGATCAAGATCGCGCGGTGGTCCACGAATTAACCCCGGTGCAGGCGAAGAACCCACACAAGCGAGAGACCGCAAAACAGGATCTCACGATTCGTTCGACAAATAAGGAAAGTTGTAATTTTTATTTCTTTTGATCTCGTTGTAACCGGATCTTATAAAAAGACCGGATCTTTGTAACCGATAAACTGTTAACAAAGGAAATCAATGGAATCATCAAAGAAAGCAATTTTTCCCGTGAACAGAAGGTCTCGGAGAAAACAACTGAGCCACTCAGCTTCATCTCCCGTAGTACAGAGTGCAAAGAACTCAAATTCTATCGATAACTATGCAATCATAATCTGCTTCTTAGACTTCCACGAGACGGCAACTCCACCCATGGTGAAGACAAAACCTCCAGTAGACCTGTACTCATCTGGTTCTGAGCACCGCTCACATCTGAAAAGCCTTAGATCATAGCCAGATATCCAGTGTAGAATAGGTCCAGACCTGTAGTTCCTTTCAAGTATCTTATCAATCTCTGAGCAGCATCCTAATAAATCTTTTCAAGATTACTTGTGAACCTACTAAGCATTCTTACAACGAATGTTATGTCTGGCATTGTGCAGCTTATCACGTACATAAGAATCCCAATGATCTTTAAGTATCTTAGCTACTCTACTGGTCTTCCAGTGTTCAGACAAAGCTTTTTATTATAATCATACAGCACTAACAGTTCTGGTAGGTCGTAGTAGCCATACTTTCTTAGCATGCTCTCAACTTAATAAGGTTGGGGCAATCCAATACCCTCTTTAAAGTATATGATTTTAATTTTGAGAATCACGTCCACAATTCCAAGGCCCTTCATGCTGAACTGTGCTGAAAGAAATTTCTTGGTAGATATTACTATCTCCAAATCACTTCCGATGATGAGCATATCATCCACATAGAGGCATATAGCCACCAATTTTTCTTCAATGACCTTGATGTATATGCACTTGTCAAATTCACTGACTTGATACCCATTGTTACAAATAACCGCATTGAACTTCTTATGCCAGAGTTTCGTTACATGCTTAAATCCATATAGAGACTTAACAAGTTTATAAACTTTACTAGCTGGAGCATCAATGCCTTCTAGTTTCTCCATGTAGATCTCTTCTGTGAGATCTCCATTGAGAAACGCAGTCTTCACACCCATCTGATGTATGACATGTTGGTCTTCTTGTTTTGATGATGTTTAACATATAATTTACTTCTAGTGTTATTTGTCTAGTGTTTGTATAATTTTATTTATTGTAGACAAACAACATGTTAGAGGATGGATGGAATTACGCTTCAACGATCATATCCAATGGAGGTTGGCGGAATAGTGGGTGAAGCCTATGCAATTCAAGTTGAAGATCCAAGTTCTAACTTCATCCGCAATGTGTACCAAGTCAAGCTTATTGAAGATCAAGATCAAGCTTGGGTAACATTAGTTTAGGTTTATATTATGTGTGTTGGTACTTTAAGCTCAATCATATACACACACACATTATATTGGTTTCCTTGTATATATATAGTTATATATATATACAACACAAGTTTTGATTTTTATATAATATGTATATACATAGTTATATATATATACACATTCTAGTTTTGGTATATATAGGTATATGTATACATACATGTTTTTGTTTCCAAGTTTACATAAATATGAAATTACATCTTTCATATTTATTGTTTTGGTTTTTCAAGTTTAAATATGAAACAATTGAATATACATATATGTTTCTATGTATATATATAGTTATATATATATACATACATAGTTTTAAGTTTTCATGCTTATAAATATGAGATTACATATTTATTATTGTGTTTTGGTTTAACTATATAGACATAAAACAAATTTACATTCATATATATAATCATATGTTTTATACTCTATTTTGTTTAAGAATATATTGCATAGAATATGCAATTTTGAGAAAATATTGTATTCTTATTTATGGACTTAACAATCATGATATAAATATTTTATTAAGTCTGTAAGAACGTTTGAAAATATTTCAAAGTTGTGTTTATGTCAAAACATCAAATTTCATGTATATCAACTTTTCATGTTTTGAACTAGTTTTGTAAAATAATGAGTTTTCACTATTGAGAAGTACAATTCCAAAAATTCTTTTTGTAACATGTTAATTAATATGTTTATAAACTATTCCCCAAATTATATAATTTTTGGAATTTATTTGATATTTTTAAACATGGTTTAAATTTGAGTTTTTCTGTGCATTTTAGATCTGTGCATGTTTAGTCGAATCATTAGTCGACTCATAAGTCGACTCACGAAGTGCAGCGGAGTTGTGATTTTTTGTCTGCTGAGTCGACTCATATAATCTCATAAGTCGACTCATAAGTTGACTTATCAGAGAGCCGTTACACAGTAACGGCTAGTTTCCAGATTTGATTATTTTAATATTTTATGGGATTTTGTTGGATTCTTGGGCTGGTTTCTTTAAGCCTATATATACCCCTTTACATTAACTATTTTAACTAACTAAGAGAATGCTTTAAAAAGGTTTAAGAAAGTTTTTAACAAGGGTTTAAAGTTTGTTGGTGTTTGTTTAAAAAACTTTTAAGCATTTGAGAGTTTGTTTTGTGAAGAGAATTTCACAAGAGCAAGTGGAGATCATCTTTGGTGTTTGAGCATTCACTCTTCTCCTTCTCTCTTGTTATCTATAGAGAAGTTTCCCTAAACTCAATCACTCTTCTCCTTCTCTCTTGTTATCTATAGAGAAGTTTCCCTAAACTCAATCTAGCTTTACATTTATATTATTTTATTACCATTTTATTAAGCTAGTGTTTATATTGAGTTTAGTTGATTTTATTTACTCTTTGTTTACACACACAACCATTGAGCTTATTGTATTTGCATACATTGTATAATTGGGTTGTGGGATTGTGTGACTTAGAGTGTGAGCTTACAATGTGTTCTCATCTATTATAGAAAACAAATTTATTTGTATTGTGAGCCTAATTTTGTAGTTCACTTTGTAATACACTTATACACCGAGAGGAGTCTGTGGTGAGGACGGAGTCGATACCGAGAGGAGTGGCGTCGGTGGCCTAGTGAGAGGTGATAATTCCGAGCACTTGAGGGAGTCGATACGTGAGGACCAACACTTGAGGTTGTAGCTTGTGTATGTACTTTGTGAGGATTTGTAAGAGTTGTCGGTTGACTTGATAACCGAGTATGTAGAGTTTTCCGTTAGCTAGAAAACCGAGTGTGTAGAGAAGTTCCGGCTTCTAAACCGGGTTGTGTAGTGGATTCTCCCCGGGAGTGGAGAGCGGAGACGTAGGACGCAAGCTCCGAACTCCGTGATCATTTCCTTGTGTTTGAGTTTGGCATTGGCACATTTATTCTTGCATATTGTTATATCGCCATTTTTGCATGATCATATTATTTACCCTTGTTTATATTTTATATCCTTGCATATATCTTGTAGCATATCATACTTGCTAGGATATAATTGTTAATTAGTTTTAATTGGCATAAAATCAGATTAGATTTGCATAAAATCCTATTCACCCCCCTCTAGGGTTCTTTCCTAGTGGCATTAGGGTCTAACAATTGGTATCAGAGCTTGGTGCTCTTTGATTTAAGGACTAATCGCCTTAAGTTAAAGATCCAAGTTATCTTATTTTTATGCTAATCTAGTTTTGTGATTTTATTGTTATCTTGCTTGCACATATATATATTATGGATATGTATGGTGCACCTTGTTTAGGTTATGCCATCAATATTGCTCCTAGATTAGATAATTTCCCTTATGCCCAATGATGTGTTAGATTTAAACTTTTTGTTCGATCTAGACACTTCGATTTATGAGAAATTATAGATGATGCTTATATTATGCCCACTTCGGAGAAATTCAAGTGGAATAAAAATGATCATCGTATGTTTACCATAAATAAGCTTTTGTTAGAATTTTTACATAATGCGTTCGATTCATCTATGTCTAATAAGCTTGATTCTTTTGATAGTGCTTACACATTATGGAAACTTATAGAAGCACATCAAGGGAATTTGGAGTTATGGAAACTTATAGAAGCACATCAAGGGAATTTGGAGGCGATCCGACAAGCTTTGGAGGATTCCGCTTTTAGTTTATGTGGAGCTTCATTTTCATGCACACGGCCACTAGGCGATAGCCCTCGTGTGGTAAGCGAGTCCGAATGCGAATATGATTTATCTTTTAATGAACTCGTCTGTGCTAGTGAAAAATTATTGCATGCCTATAACAAATTGCATAAATTTTTTATTGATTTACAAAGCAAGCATGAAGGTTTAAAATCCGATCATGAGAAGTTAGCTTCCAAATTTGATATCATTTCTCAAGAGAATGATGCTCTTAAAGAAAATAATGATATGCTAAATTTGGAAAATAATAATTTGAAATTGGATATTGCTAACTTGACTCATGACAAAAATAATGCCATGTTAGAAGTAAAGAACATAAAAAATAATACTGCTTCTTTCATAAATGACTATTTATGTTCTACTTCTAATAAAAATGCATATGTGCCTAATAATGAATATTTGAATCTTGTGAATAAATACATTTCATCTTTAGATTCAACTTTAAAAACATGCATTAATAACCATAAGAAACTTATGGACAAGTGTGCTAAGTCTAGTGCTACAAAATCACCTACACACTATGCACAGAAACTTATGGACAAGTGTGCTAAGTCTAGTGCTACAAAATCACCTACACACTATGCACACTTGTATAGCAAAGTTTACAAATGCTCAATTTACGGTCGTAAAGGCCACATTGATAAATTTTGCTTTGATGCACACAAATCTTCTAAGACTAATGCTTTTTGTGCACCTCATAAAGCTTCTTCATCACATGCACATATACATGCACAAACTCATCATGTTCATTATAAGCATGCACGTGTGTTCAAATATGATCTTTGTGCTCGTTTTGACCATTTGGCAAAATTTTGCTTTGATTTGAAAAAGACTTCATCTTTGCCAAATGATTTTAGTAGACCACATATTTTTAAATGTGATGTTTGTGGTAGGTTTGGATATCTTGCTAAATTTTATTTTGATGTGCAAAAAACTCCTATTTTGCAAAATGTTCCAAATAGACCATCGTTTAAGAATGTTTCTCATTTGCAAAATAAATTTAAAAATATTTGCAAATGATTCCCGTGCACCGCCACTTGGTCAACAAAATCAAATGGGCCTATTTCATTTTACTTATTACAATCGGAAAGGTCATTTACTTAATTTTTATTTTGACCATGTTCGTGCGCTAAATGCGCCCAAATGGATTCATAACTCAAGGGCTTTGAGCTTAAAAGATAGGGGTCATGTCCCTAAATCTTTTGGTACCACAAGTACTTGGGTACCAAAACAAATTTGACTTTTAAACCAAGAATTTTAATGTTTTTCTTTTTCTTTTTCTTGGTTTTTGAAAAATGTGCTTTGAAAATTTTGAATATGAAAACAATTTTTCCTTGATCAATTATTTTGTTTTCATAATTATTAGTTTCGATTTTGATGAGAGGTTTGTGTTTAAAAAACCTCCCGGGTTTATTGGGTGTTTATTCCCAAATCTTATTTACCGGGTGCTAAAATGTTTATATGAGTTGATACTAGCTCAAGAGCTAGATATAGTTATCTCTCTTAATTTTTGAAAATCAAAGATGATTTTTAGTTTTTCAAATCCATAGTTCATAATTCTTGTGTGTTTTGTAATCCATTTTTGAACTATGAAAATTTTGTTTTGATTTGTTCTTTTGAATTCATTATAAATCACTTCTATGTTGATATTAATATGTTTGTGCTTATGGATCATCTACTTGTGCTTTATAACGTATTTTATATGTGGTTTGATCAAGTTCTACAAAGAAAACTTCCTTTATTGATCAAACATCATTTTTGGTTTAAATGGTTGATTTATGATTTTATTTGGTTGATTCGTTTTCATTTGAAAACTTTTTTCACGATCCTCATGTTTTCCCTTCTTTTGATTTCATAAATCCATACATTGTTATGATTTTTTTTCTTTATCCCCCTACCTATAAGCAAATTATTTTCCTTCATGAATCCTCCTTCATAAATATTTTTTTTCAAATGATGTCTTTTTGGATTCTCATTTCATCTCTTTGGGGCAAGTATGATAAATGTTTGATTTGTATATATACATCTTAAAATCTTTGTAACACCCTTCATGATGTTATATATACACATGTGTTCTTATTGTTCTTTTGCATGTGAGTTGTGTTTAGCATATTTTTATATTTATGATTGCTCACATGTTTTGCCATGATCTTTATTGCATACACTCCATATGGTATTTTGATAGGGGAGCAATCCCTATATATATATTTTTATTCTCACCCATGCATATTTGTAGAGGGAGCTTTCGCTCTCTTCATTCATGGTGTTTTCCCCTTTTTGATGTTGTCAAAAGGGGAGAAATATTATGAGTATATTCTTTTTGTTTATATGCATGATAATTACAATATTGTATATTCAATTTCCTTTCATGCATATATCCTTTTTATAAATTGTTTGTCATCATCAAAAAGGGGGAGATTGTTGGCCTTCTTGTTTTGATGATGTTTAACAAACAATTTACTTCTAATGTCGTTTGTCTAGTGTTTGTATAATTCTATTTATTATAGACAAACAACATGTTGGTGGATGGATGGAATTACGCTTCAACGATCATTTCCAATGGAGGTTAGCGAAATAGTGGGTGAAGCCTATGCAATTCAAGTTAAAGATCCAAGTTCTAGCTTCATCCGCAATGTGTACCAAGTCAAGCTTATTGAAGATCAAGATCAAGCTTGGGTAACATTAGTTTAGGTTTATATTATGTGTGTTGGTACTTTAAGCTCAATCATATATACACACACATTATATTGGTTTCCTTGTATATATATAGTTATATATATACAACACAAGTTTTGATTTTCATATTATATATGTATATACATAGTTATATATATATACACATTCTAGTTTTGGTATATATAGGTATATGTATACATACATGTTTTTGTTTCCAAGTTTATATAAATATGAAATTACATCTTTCATATTTATTGT
>NC_033801.1:88821940-88888633 GCF_001876935.1 Asparagus officinalis | reverse complement strand
CATACATACATACATACATACATACATACATACATACATACATACATACATACATAGTTATATATATACATATTTTAGTTTTTGGTTTCTATGTATATGTAGTCATACATATACATATATGTTTCTATGTATATATATAGTTATATATATATACATACATAGTTTTAAGTTTTCATGCTTATAAATATGAGATTACATATTTATTATTGTGTTTTGGTTTAACTATATAGACATGAAACAAATTTACATTCATATATATAATCATATGTTTCATACTCTATTTTGTTTAAGAATATATTGCATAGAATATGCAATTTTGAGAAAATATTGTATTCTTATTTATGGACTTAACAATCACGATATACATCTTTTATTAAGTCTATAAGAACGTTTGAAAATATTTCAAAGTTGTGTTTATGTCAAAACATCAAATTTCATGTATATCAACTTTTCATGTTTTGAACTAGTTTTGTAAAATAATGAGTTTTCACTATTGAGAAGTGCAATTCCAAAAATTATTTTTGTAACATGTTAATTAACATGTTTATAAACTATTCTCCAAATTTTACAAAATTTGGAATTTATTTGATATTTAAACATGGTTTAAATTTGAGTTTTTCTGTGCATTTTAGATCTGTGCATGTTTAGTCGAATCATTAGTCGACTCATAAGTCGACTCACGAAGTGCAGCGGAGTTGTGATTTTTTGTCTGCTGAGTCGACTCATATAAGTCGACTCATATAAGTCAACTCATAAGTCAACTTATCAGAGAGTCGTTACACAGTAACGGCTAGTTTCCAGATTTGATTATTTTATTATTTTTATGGGATTTTGTTGGATTCTTGGGCTGGTTTCTTCAAGCCTATATATACCCCTTTACATTAACTATTTTAACTAACTAAGAGAATGTTTTAAAGAGGTTTAAGAAAGTTTTTAACAAGGGTTTAAAGTTTGTTAGTGTTTGTTTAAAAAGCTTTTAAGCATTTGAGAGTTTGTTTTGTGAAGAGAATTTCACAAGAGCAAGTGGAGATCATCCTTGGTGTTTGAGCATTCACTCTTCTCCCTCTCTCTTGTTATCTATAGAGAAGTTTCCCTAAACTCAATCTAGCTTTACATTTATATTGTTTGATTACCATTTTATTAAGCTAGTGTTTATATTGAGTTTAGTTGATTTTATTTACTCTTTGTTTACACACACAACCATTGAGCTTATTGTATTTGCATACATTGTTTAATTGTGTTGTGGGATTATGTGACTTAGAGTGTGAGCTTACATTGTGTTCTCATCCATTGTAGAGAACAAATTTATTTGTATTGTGAGCCTAATTGTGTAGTTTACTTTGTAATACACTTGTACACCGAGAGGAGTGTGTGGTGAGGACGGAGTCGATACCGAGAGGAGTGGCGTCGAGGGAGTCGATACGTGAGGAACAACACTTGAGGTTGTAGCTTGTGTATGTACTTTGTGAGGATTTGTAAGAGTTGTCGGTTGACTTGATAACTGAGTGTGTAGAGTTTTCGGTTAGCTAGAAAACCGAGTGTGTAGAGAAGTTCCGGCTTTCAAACCGGGTTGTGTAGTGGAATCTCCCCAGGAGTGGGGAGCGGAGACGTAGGACGAAAGGTCCGAACTCTGTGATCATTTCCTTGTATTACGTTTAGCATTAGCGCATTTATTCTTGCATATTGTTATATCGCCATTGTTGCATGATCATATTGTTTACCCTTGTTTATATTATATAACCTTGCACATATCTTGTAGCATATCATACTTACTAGGATATAATTATTAATTAGTTTTAATTGGCATAAAATCAGATTAGATTAACATAAGACCCTATTCACCCCCCTCTAGGGTTCTTTCCTAGTGGTATTAGGGTCTAACATGACAAACCTTTTTATCGCTGCCCATGCGATAAACACTCTGATGGTAGTGATCCTGCAAACTGGTGCATAGATATCAAAGAAATCTATTTCTTCTTTCTGAGAGAATCCTTTCGCCACTAGTCTTGCTTTGTACTTCTCAATAGTACTATCCGAACGGAGCTTCTTCTTAAAGATCCACTTGTAACTGATAGGCCTTGCACCTTCAGGTACATCCACCAGCTCCTAAATATGATTTTGGATCAATGAATCCATCTCATCAGCTATAGCTTCTTTCCACAGAAGAATGTCTGTTGACTGTATTACTTCTTGAAAAGTCTGTGGATCTCCTTCCATATTATAGGTGATGAAGTCATCTCCAAAATCTTTCTATCTCCTGACATGCTTAGAAGATGGTTCGGTAACTTCTTCATCATTGACACTTTTAGTTTCTCGCAAAGCTGGCTCCTCTGGTGCATCTGACGTACTAACATTCTCTGCTATATCTTTGAGCAATAAATCTTTATCTTTGATAAATTTATCCTTAAAGAATTCTGCATGCCGAGCTTTAATGATTTTGGAGTTGGTTCCAAGGTCTAGGAACCTGTAAGCATCGCTATCTTTAGCAAAGCCAAGAAACACACATTTGTTAGCCTTTGGTCCGAGCTTAGGTCTTCTTGTTGGCCTTCTTGTTTTGATGATGTTTAACAAACAATTTACTTCTAATGTTGTTTGTCTAGTGTTTGTGTTTTCGTATTTATTCTAGGCAAATAACGTATTGGAGGTTGGATGGAATCGAGCATTCACAATCATATAAAATGGAGGTTGGCGGAATTGTGGAGTGAAGTCTATGCAATTCAAATTAAAGATCCAAGTTCTAGCTTCATCCGCAAGTGTACCAAATTGAGCTACAATGAAGATCAAGATCAAGCTTGGGTATTTTAGTTTAGGAGTTTATATTATGTGTGTTAGTACCTTAAGCTCAATATAATATACACACACATTTATTGGTTTCCATGTATATATATAGTTATATATATACACATATGTTTTGGTTTGATAGTTTTCAAGTTTTTAATATGAAACAATTTAATATAATTAGAAAACATATTTTTGTTTCATACTTATATGCATATATATGATTTCATCAATATCAATTTTATTTAGTTCAATGAAATCATGTTTTAGTGCATTATATGTGTATTTTGATAAAATACTATACTCATTGTTTATAGACTTGATAACAATAGCTTACATCTTTCTTCAAGTCTATAAAATCATTTTATAAAGTTTCAAAACATGGTTAAGCTAAAATGTTAAAACTCGTATGTTTACACTTTCATGTTTTGGACTATTTTGCAAAATGATGATATTTCTCATTTGGGAAGTCCTTTTAGAAAACCAGTTTTTGTAGCATGTGTATTATCATGTCTACAATCATTTCCCAAAGTTTCATAATTTTTGGAATTTATTTGATATTTTTAGATAGTATTTTAAAAATCAGCAAACTATTTTCAAACCTGAAATTTCATATATCAGTTCACGGTCGACCGCCACGATGGACCGCGCCCTTGTTTTTCCCTCAGGATGTAGCAGAAACTTTCACGGTAGACCGTCATGGTCGACTGTCAAGCTGAAAATTCCCACGGTCGACCGCCACGGTCGACCGTCGAACTCTCTGGAACGCGATCGACCGCAATTTTCCCACGGCCGCCCGCCGATCGCCCAACTGTCATATTTGGAATAGAATCATATTTCTGATTCGTTGGGGGTTTTTGGTCTTTTGTTTGGGGTTTTTGGCTGAGGTTTTGGGAGCCTATAAATACCCCCTTGATCTCAGTTCTCAATAACATCCAAGAAATGTTTTAAATACGTTTTAAAAGAGTTTAAGTTTGTTTAGTTTGGTTTTTGGGGTTTTCTGTTACAAAGAGGAGTTTGCATCATCTGTTGAGGAGTTCATTTTCAATATCTTCTCATCCTCTCTTTGTGTTTATAGAGAAGTTTTCTAACTCTTTTCTCTAGCAATATTATTATTGATTTTCATATTATTATATTGCTAGTTTGCTATTTGAGTTAGATTTGATTTTACTCATTGTCTACACACACCCACTTGAGCTTATTGTATTTTCATACATAGTATATTTGGGTTGGTGAGAGTTGTAACAATTGAGTGTGAGCTTTCATTGTGTTCTCGTCCATAGTAGAGAACAAACATTTATTGTATTGAGCCTAATTGTGAGGATACACTTTGTAATACGCTTGTACACTGAGAGAAGTGTGTGGCGAGAGTCGGGGATCGTCCCAAGAGGAGTGGCATCGGTTGACGAACCTAGGGAGAGGTTGTATCTGAGCACTTGAGAGAGACACGTCTAGTTCAACACTTGAGAGGGTGTAGAGTGGGATTACAAGAGTGTGTTAGTTGTAGAGTTTTCGGTAAACTAGAAAACCGTATTGTGTAGTGTAAACGTTATTCGGGTAAACGTAGAAAACCCGGTTGTGATAGTGGAGATCTCCTCGAGGTGAGGAACGGAGACGTAGGTCGTGGGGACCGAACTCCGTAATCATATCGTTTGTTTATGATTGCATTAGCGCACTTACTTTTATGTTTATATCTTATATCGCCTTTGTATATTGCTTGTTGATTATATTGCCCACTATCTAGTTTAGATTGTTTACCCTTGTGATTGTATATATCCTTGCATATATCCCATAGTATATCTCATTGCTAGGATATTTACCTTTGTTCATATTGCTTATTCTTGCTTATATCTCTTGTATATCTATCTTGCAAGAATAATTTGTTAATTAGTTTTAATTGATATTTAATCGGATTAGATTAGCATAAGACCCTAATCACCCCCCTCTAGGGTCTAACACTTCTGATATCTGAAATTCGAACATATGCGAGACACCCCCGCACTTTGAGACTATCCAAAGAATCTAGATATCCTAACCACAACTGATGATTAGTACTATCAATTTTGGAATAGGGTATTCTGTTCAGAATCCAATTTGCCATTAGTGAAACCTCTCCCCAATAGCAAGTAGGTAGACCAGATGTGATTAGCATTAAATTTACCATCTCGGTCAATGTGTGATTCTTCCTTTCTACAATTCCATTAGATTGCGGAGAATACGGAGCAGTAGTTTCAGTAATGATTCTATGCTCCTTGAAGTATGCCTCCGGCTCCTTAGATCGGTACTCTCCTCCTCTGTCGCTCCTGAGTCTTTTCACCTGAAGTCCAAGCTGCTTTTCCACACGATTCTAAAACTCGATAAACTTGCTGAAGGCTTTATCTTTAAATTTTAGCAGATGGACATGACGGAAGCGAGAATGGTCATCAATGAAGGTGATGAAGTATTTCATGCTGCCTCGAGTGACAAAGCTCTTGAAGTCATAAGTATCTGAGTGAATCAGATCCAATAGGTTGGTGCTCCTTGTGACACTTGGAAAGGGCTTCCTTGTCAGTTTCACTTGCGCACAGACTTCACACTTTTCAGGTTTGTTACCCCCACATTTTGGAAGTAATCTTAATTTTTCCATGGTAGACACTTTTCTATAATTTATATGTCCCAGTCTATTATGTCATAACATAGAGGAGTAAACAGAAGAGGATATTTCATTAACAACTGAATTGGGTACGATAGTACTAATCTTATACATGCCATCAGTACGATATGTATTTCCAAAATACATTTTCTTAAAAGATAACATAACATTTCCTCATTGAAAATCTAGCCTCATACTTTCATCACACAACATGCTTCCTCAGACTAAGTATTTGGCAATTGAGGGAACATGTTTCACATCCTTCAATGTGAGAGTCTTCCCTAAAGAGAGAGTCAATACCACAGTCACAGTTCCAAGAACAGGAATCACAGAACGATCAATCATTGATACGTTCTCTTTGACAGTGATGCGGCATAATTATATACCAAAATTACAAGTGCACAATTTATCAAGTTATAGTATAAAAAGATATCGATCCCACGAGGAAGATGATTTTAAGAGATTATTAGAAATGGTTCTTATGTTTTGTGCGTGACAATTAGGAATAAAGAATCAGTGTGAATATGATGAGTGATTGTTATGAATATATGCAAAAGATAATAAATTGAATTTTAGAGGAGAGAAGGAAGAAGTAAAGAATAAATGAAATCACAAGGCAAGAAAGATGAATGAATAAAATCAAGAAATAAAACCAAGAATGAAAAGAAAATTTAAGAAAGTCAAGATGGAGGATTTAAAAGAGGTAAGAAATCTAGAATATAATCCACTAACCAATTTTAATTACAAAATATAAACTATTCTCTTTTTATCATATTTCAACTTAGATTTATTAAGCATAGATTATCAAACCATTTAAGGAAAGTATAACCTATCAAATTATCATCTAAGTCAAAATTACTATTCATGATAAGAACAACAACATGATAATAATCCTAGAATTCATAAGCATAGCCTATCAAACCATTTAAGATAAGCATAGATTATCAAATTCTTCTTCTACCGATTAGTTCTCTAGTTGATTATCCTAAACATGAACATTTTAAGTGCAAGAGAACAATTCATACAATATAAAGGAAATTAGACTAGTTTCAAACAATTCTAAGATTCCTACAAGAATTAAATTCACATCTTAAGAAATAAAAATAAGAAAAAGAACTAATAACAAAAATAAAAAGAAAAAAATCTAAACTATGAACAAGAAATAAATCTAACTACAAAGAATTAAAATCTAAACTATAAAATGTATTACAAAAATTAAATGCAAGAAAATAAATCTACTCTACAAATTAAAGTGCAAAAAGAAATAAAAAGAAAATTAAATGCAAGAAAATAAATCTACTCTACAAATTAAAGTGCAAAAAGAAATAAAAAGATAAGAAATTAAATCTATACTACAAGCATGAATTTAAATCTAACTAATAAGCAATAATAAAGAAATTACTAAAAAGAAATAAAAGAGAAAAGAAATGCAAACCTTCAATTTGCTCTTCATCTCCATCCTCATCATTCAAAAAAATTATTATTATTAATTGTAACTAAAGTTATAATTTTTGGAAGGCCTTCTCAATTAAGAGTAGCCCTCCTCTCCAAAAGGAGTTACAAAAATTTTTACCCCCTTAACCCCTCACTCTCTACCCCTATTTATAGTAATCATCAATGAATATGAGCCATTGGATTTGTCTTGAGCCCCAAGCAACAATCTCCACCTTTGAATTTGCTTTTTGTTCTTCTCTAGCCCAACATAGGAGGCCCATATGATTTATTTGATTTTCAAAAGAAAATTAAAATCCAATACAATTTTCTGCAGCCCAATACAATTTTCTGCAGCCCAATACAATTTTCTGCAGCAAAGTTAGCAGGTCCAGTCCATATCCAGCAGTTCGGTCTCCATTAGAGCTTCATTTGATAAAATAGAAAATGAAGAGCTAAGCAAGTCAGGCCCATTGATCCATTTGATTTTTAAAACAGCATGTCCGGCCCATTTCACATGATTTTCCAAATCAATTCAAGTCCGGTCCACAATGATCAATTCAAGTCCGGTCTTCATGCAGCACATTCCACATTTCATTTTGCTTTTGAAAATCAAAAGCCAAGTCTTGCAGCAGGTCCGATCATCATTCTTTGAGTTCATCTTTTGAGCCTTCAAGCTAAATTCGGTCCAATTATGTTTCTCATTTGATTTTCAAAATAGAAAAGGAAGAGCTCAACAAGATCCGGCCCATGCATGATTGTCTGCAGAAAAGGAAGAGCTGCAGCTGTCCAAAGTCCCTAAGTCAAGTCCACTTCATATCTCTGCAGTCCGGTCTACACTTCATTTGTTTGAGAAAGAGTGCAGCGGGTCCAAAGTAAATCCGGTCCATGAGAGCTCATTTGTTGATGGGCTTTGGGCCTTTAAGCTTGAGAAAAAATAGGAGGAGCTGCCATGGATGTTTTGGGCTTTTAAAATCAAATATTTCACTTTGGCTTCTTGAATTTCTCTTATTTCTTCATTTACTCAAGGGCCTTTGTTGAGAGATGGGATTTTTTTTGGGATTTATTCTTTATTAACCTGCAATTAAAGATAAAAGCAATTATTAGTGGTATATTTATTCATATAAAATAGATAATGAGGGTATAAAACTATAATAAAATGTGATTATCAGACAGCAACATAAGAACAGAACAAATCTCTGTTGGAGCAGACCTGACAGCTAGCACCTGTGTCTAACCACTAACCAGAGATGTTGTTGGGAGTTGTCACTTGGAAGAGCATAGCTACACAATTGTCAACTTGATTAACATTGTGTGTTGCTTCCTTCTTTGGTGCTTTGCAGTCCTTGGCAAAATGTCCTTGCTTCCCACAGTAAAAGTATTGGCCGCTCTTCTTGAAATCTTTCTTTTGAACATTTAGATTCTTTGAGTTTTGATTCTTCTTTTTGTTAAATGATTTCTTCTTCTTCTTGGAAGAAGAACTAGCACCCTTCTTAGAGTTAGCAGCTACTATGTTAGCAGACATTTTCTGCTTAGCATGGAGCTCATTCTTCGTGCGAGTTCAAATCTCATCCTCGATCCGAATGAACCTCTTCAAATCAGACAGAGTCACCTGTCTTTTCCTTCTTCGAATGTCCTTGGAGAATGACATCTAAGATGGAGGAAGCTTGTTGATAATTGCTCCAGAAATAAAGGTTTGATAAAGATTAATCTTTTTATCATTCAGCTTCATAACAAGCTTTTCAAGCTCTTTGACTTGAGGTAAAACCTCAATGTCATCTTCGAATTTGAAGTCCAGAAACTTGTCAATGAGGTGAGACTTGGACAGCTTCTCCTCATCCTTATATTAGTCCTCCAAAGTATTCCAGAATTCCTTTGCAGAGGGCTTGTTGGTGTAAGAATCTGCTAAATGATCGGCCAAACAGTCAAGGAGATAACTCTTGCAGAAGTGATCATCTCTAGTCCAAGATGCTTCAGAGTCAGAATCTTCTTCAGAGTCGAGTTTCTCCTCATAAACCACATAGTAGATTTTTAGGAGTTGCATCCCGAAGATCACTTTCTGACGCTATGCCTTAAAGTTTGATACGTTAAAGTTCTCTAACTTAGGACAGTCCACTCCAAGAGTCCTCACAGGATCCATGATAGATCAAAAATATTGCTTTAAGATTGTTGGCGTTTGTGGTTAAATCTAGAATAAAATAGATAAATCTGTTAGGAAGTTGAAGTGCTGTATTTTAAAACTTTTTTAAGTTTATCTGCTGTACGATTATGAAACCCTGTGCTTAAAGCAATATTTGTCCTACTCTGGTGCAAGGATCCTAAGGCCAAACTACTTCCAGAAATAGTAGTACAGTACACTGGTGTGCACTAACCAAGTACTTTCAAGATCTCCTCGATCTATCAAACCTTTCGGTTCAAAACCTTTCGGTTCAAAACCTTTCGGTTCAAAACCTTTCGGTTCAGGCAAAGATCTCCTCAATCTATTAAAACATTTCGGTTCAAAACCTTTTGGTTCAGGCAAAAGATCTTTTGATCTTAAAAACCTTTCGGTTCAAAACCTTTCGGTTCAGGTAAAAGATCTTTCGATCTTAAACAACCTTTCGGTTTAGGGCTATGTTCCTTCGGGCGTAGATTAAATCTTGCACGCTTGCAAATTCTGCAGCAGCAAATAACACAAAAGAGATTTTCATCTCTATTTTTCGTATCACTTTTTTCATATCTTCAAGAGCTCCCCAATAGGCACTATATATAGGTCTCTAAGACCAGCTTAAAGGTCACTCACATTTATTTGACCATTACAAACATAATGACAATTGTGACAATTATGTTTGTAACAACAAATAACATAAATATTATAATTGTTGCATGTAGTAACGTCTGAACGCGAGAGTCACGATCCTGCGCAACATGAGGGCCGTGTCCAACCTCACGCGAACACGGGGGTCGCACCCTCATGCGAACGCGAGGCTCGTCCACATGCTACGAAGCAGCCTACGTGGCTACCTCCGTGCGAAGTGAAAAGTGCGCCTAACAAAGCGTCACTTAGCGTCTCAGCCCGATTAGCTCCGATTCCCTTGCCATTGGCCCACGACGCACTAGCTCACAGCCTACGACCTACTAGAACTTATGAGTGATTAATTAAATAAAAGAAATTCTCGGCTTGCCGTTGGCAATCCTCGAACACATGACTTTTGTGATATCAAATTTTAACTTTCCGCTACGCTACTAAGAATTTTTGAAAAACACCAGTATTTAATAAATACATAGTTTGAAAACTTATTTTTGGAAAACAGTTTTGACAAAAAATATCCAACAATATGTTTGTTATTCATATTATTTGAAACAAATCTACAGAAGTTTTAGTTGTTAACTGTTCGGTATCACTTTGTATAGTACACAAATACACTTAATTACAACCCTTGCATGATTGAATCACCGGATCCTTGTTTGTTCACTCGCTGAGGTGGTATCATAGCGATTTTACTGGTCCTCTTTGCAAATAGAGGTTTGCTAATATCTGAACCTTTGCTGTTCTAGTATCATCTTAAGGTCTATATAATTGCATCGATGCTCCGAAGCTGCGGCGACAGTTGATTGTCATAATTATATGTTACTAGTAACCTTGTATTTCTAATGTATAGGAAGAAAATGACAGGTTCAAATTTAAACTATTCTTTCTCCCTGTTTTCTTTTTAGGGGCTATTTGTTTGCTAAAAAAAAGAGAAATGGAGGATTTGAAATCTGACAACAGCGTCACATAAGATTTTGATTTCAAGACATTTCCATTCACCGTGTTTGGTTCGCTGTGCGATTTAAAGAAATAAGGGGGTGAATGGGGTGCCACGTTAACTTTTGTAGAAAACTCATTTCAGACCAAAATGGGCTGAAATGGGTAAGAAATGTCAATTCAAACAAATTTTAATTGCTCAAAGCATAGTTGAAATAGCGACTGTGATTAAAATGTAATATTTAATTGCTCAAAACACTATTGAAACGGCAGATGAAATGATATTTCTTAATTTTTGGATGTTCAAACAAACCCAAGAAATAGATTTCTTTATTTTCCAGCCTATGATTTCAATGTGAAACAAACCAAATAAATCAAATGGGGGAAACCCTCTAAAATATCCAGAAATAGTTTTCAAATGTTGTTTTCTGTTTTCTTTTTTTTCGGAAGTGTACCAAACAACCCCTTATCTGATTCAATTGTTCTCTTTTTATCTGATTCAATTTGTACTGTTGCAATGTAGATCTTTCGTACACTACAGGTGAAGCCTCACTCATTAAAGTGTTTTCAAATTTTTGTCCTATAGTAGAAGGTGAGAGATAATTCTTTTGATACTACAATATCCATAAACGTGTCGACACTTTAGCAGTATCATGTTCTTTGCCAGTTAAAATTGCTAAACATGAGGAGACAAATAGATCTAAAGGATACGCATTTTATTCAATATACTTATCTAGACGGTGCAATTCTAGCAATAGAAGACATGGATCAGAAGGTAAGAGGGCACCCTTTTGATAAGTTTTATGCTATATTTTTCTTGGGTCAATTGCCAATAGACACCTTGTAGTATGGACAAATTGAGGACATGCCCCCTCTTCCTATTGTTGCAGCAGACAGAAGCTCTGTAGTCCTATTGTTGCAGACAGACCCACCCCTTGTAGTCCTATGTCGCAGACATAACCCCTAAGTGAATTATTATTATTATTATTATTATTATTGCTCTTTTACCGTCACCAGGTCTATTTGTAAAAAAGCAACTTCATCTTCCTCTCGAGGCAAAAGAGTCAAAACATTTCGCTCATAGGGTCAATGTGCAACAATAGCACTACAGAGGGTCTATTCGCAATTTGGTGATAATACACGGGTCCTTTTGCAATTAAAATATTTTTATATGATTTTATCATGGGAAAACACAATACTTCCTCTTTTGTTGTAGACTAAGGTTTTACGCACGTGCGATACACGTGGTTAAATATCATAATTAAGTAATTTTAAATTATTTTCTAACTAAAATTTGTTCCTCAGTTCCACTTTAATAGTTTATGCTCACTTTTATCTCTAAACTTTGATATTATGATTATTTATTTTCTTTGATGTTTGTTTAAATGGGCTACACCCAATTTAAATTTTCATGTTGATATTTAAATTGATAGAAAATAAATATAATTTGAAGCTAATTGAAATTTTTATGTTATTTTGACCGACATGAAATCAAACTTTACTTGAGAAAGTACAATGTTGCATAAGTAAAAAATATTGAAATAATGTTATACAAGGAAGATGGATATTTAAAACTATTAAGGCAAAATAATTGGTTAAAAGTATGATAAACAATACAAAAGAGAATATGAAGTTTGTTCCTAATCATTAATAGACTTCATAAAAATCAAAAATTAAATATTAATACTAACTCTAGTATACTTTTATATAATAAAAGCATTTGTACAAGCATATAAAAGTACTAAAAAAGCTCATGAAACTCCCTTCTAAAGATTCATAAATTCACTCAAAATAATTAAACTATTCTATAAAATATTCAGAAAATATTATCTTTTATTCCTTCTTTTTATTTTTTTATTGAGCTAAGATCAATCATTCATCACCTTTATCTTTTTCCCAGGCAATTCTAGAGTGGTGTCTTCATCATCTACTCGATTGTGAAATCAACTCGTTAATCTTTTATATTGTTCTTTAACTTTACAAAGAGGTTAAATGCATTTCCGATGTTTAACACAAACTTCTTACAATACAAACTTTGACTTTTTTTTATTTCAATGAGATTAAATATTAATCTTATATATGAAATTCTTTGGGTTTCTAATTTATTACTTAAATAAGATTAGGAGTTACCTCTTTTTTCTCTACAACGAATTATTCTGATATGCATCTAATAAGAGTTTTCATTACATCAATAATATTACATTTGCTTTATCCTTGTCATTTTTTACAAAGATCTAAACTAAATACCTATATTTTTTATTGCCAATTTGCCTTAGATTATAATATTAATATTAATTTCTTTAGTATTTGAAGAATAAAAAGTATAAAATTTATGAATGCTTACTAAATTTTCTTATATTTTCTACAGAGAATTCTTCTTTGATTGGGATAAAGTTATTAAATTATTCATCAATGTAACTCAGTTAGTACTTCTTTAATAGACATGTCTTATGTTAATGCTAATTCAAATGATTCATGGACGTTTTCTAAATTTTAGATTTATTTTCATCACTTTCTCATTTACAATGGAAATAGCTTAATTCTTTTGAATGATATCTCTGAAATTCTGATAGTTTCTCCATACATAATTTATTATATTCTTTTACCTTATAAATATTATTAACATAAGAGATTAATGTTTCTAAATTATAATCAATTAATGCTAAGCTATTATATTATAGTATTTTATCATTTTTATGGATTTAAACATCTATCAATTAAAGTTAATAATGTATTTTGATGCTCCAACTTATTAGTAAATTTTTATATAATTACTTTATTTATATGTTAACGTTAATTTTTAAGCTATAATATTTTTAAAATTTTTATTTCCCTAAAAGATCAATTAATGCTAAGCTATTATATTATAGTATTTTATCATTTTTATGGATTTAAACATCTATCAATTAAAGTTAATAATGTATTTTGATGCTCCAACTTATTAGTAAATTTTTATATAATTACTTTATTTATATGTTAACGTTAATTTTTAAGCTATAATATTTTTAAAATTTTTATTTCCCTAAAAGATGGATTTAAACATCTATCAATTAAAGTTAATAATGTATTTTGATGCTCCAACTTATTAGTAAATTTTTATATAATTACTTTATTTATATGTTAACGTTAATTTTTAAGCTATAATATTTTTAAAATTTTTATTTCCCTAAAAGCGTCGGAGATCTCGCGGGCGGTGAGGCGAGATAACAGCGGGCGCGGAGATGGCCGAGAAGAGAGGCTTACACCGGAGATGGTCGCAGAGTCCGCCAAGGAGGTGGGAGCGGAGGCGGCTTTGGGTCGCGGCCAGGAGGCGGGAGCGAGCGGCGTTGGGTCACGGCAAAGGAGGCGAGCGGCGGAGGAGATGGCAGCTTTGGGGTCGCGGCCAAGGAGCGAACGCGGAGCGGCGTGGGGTCACGGCCAAGGAGGCGGGCGCCGTTAGGTCTCGGCCAAGGAGGCGGCGCAGAGGGATGGCGCCGTTGTGGTGTTGGGTCGTCGGCTCTAGAGAGAGGAGGTGGGGGATTTCAGATGATTTATTGTTTGAGAGAGGGAGAGAGAACAATGGAGGTGATGGGTTTTGGGGAGAGAGAGCCAGATCACGGAAGGGAGAGGGAAAGGAGAGAGTGGAGGGTTTTTTGGCAAATTTACAGCAACTAACATATATCTATTCGAAATTAGATGGACGCACCAGATGATCCACCTCAGTACCAAGTTCCTTTGAGGAACTTGGTACAAAGTTCCTCCATTTTCCTCTATATATATATTATATATATATATATATATATATATATATATATATATATATAAGTTTACTATCTCTTTTCAGCATCTAAAAATAGTATAATTTGATTAAAAATTTTCGGTTAGGGAAATAAAAATTTTAAAAAATATTATAGCTTAAAATTAACGTTAACATATAAATAAAGTAATTAATATAAATTTACTAATAAGTTGGAGCATCAAAATACATTATTAACTTTAATTGATAGATGTTTAAATCCATAAAATGATAAAATACTATTAATATAATAGCTTAGCATTAATTGATTATAATTTAGACAATTAATCTCTTATGTTAATAATATTTATAAGGTAAAAGAATATAATAAATATGTATGGAGAAACTATCAGAATTTCAGAGATATCATTCAAAAGAATTAAGCTATTTCCATTGTAAATGAGAAAGTGATGAAAATAAATTAAATTTAGAAAACGTCCATGAATCATTTGAATTAGCATTAACCATAAGACATGTCTATTAAAGAAGTACTAACTGAGTTACATTGATGAATAATTTAATAACTTTATCCGCAATCAAAGAAGATTCTCTGTAGAAAATATAAGAAAATTTAGTAAGCATTCATAAATTTTATACTTTTTATTCTTCAAATACTAAAGAAATTAATATTAATATTATAATCTAAGGCAAATTGGCAATAAAAAATATAGGTATTTAGTTTAGATCTTTGTAAAAAATGACAAGGATAAAGCAAATGTAATATTATTGATGTAATGAAAACTCTTATTAGATGCATATCAGAATAATTCGTTGTAAGAAAAAGAGGTAACTCCTTAATCTATTTAAGTAATAAATTAGAAACCAAGAATTTCATATATAAGATTAATATTTTTAATCTCATTGAATAATAAAAAAAAGCAAAGTTTGTATTGTAGAAGTTGTGTAAACATCGGAAATGCATTTACCTCTTTGTAAAGTTAAAGAATCATATAAAAGATTAACGAGTTGATTTACAATCGGCGTAGATGATCGAAGACACCACTCTAGAATTGCCTGGGAAACGATAAAAGGTGATGAATGATTGATCTTAGCTCAATAAAAAATAAAAGAAAGGAATAAAGAGATAATATTTTGAATATTTTATAGAATATTTTAATTATTTTGAGTGAATTTATGATCTTTAAGAAGGGAGTATTCATGAGCTTTTTTAGTAGTTTTATATCTGTAACAATGCTTTTATTATATAAAAGTTATGGGGCTAGAAGTTAGTATTAATATTGAATTTTTGATTTTATGAGTACTATTAATGATTAGGAAACAAACTTCATATTCTCTTGATTGTTGTATAATAACTTTTAACCAATTAATTTGCTAATATTTTAAATATCCATCTTCCTTGTATAACATTATTCAATTTTTTTACTATGCAACATTGTATTTATCACGTTAAAGTTTTGATTTCATGCGGTAAAAACATAAAATTTCAATTATCTTCAAATTTATATTTATTTTCTATCCATTAAAATATCAACAATGAAAATTAAATTGGGGTGTAGCCCATTTAGACAAACATCACAGAAAATCAAAACTATCATAGATCATCAAAGTTTAGAGATAAAAGTAGCATAAATACTTAAGTGGACTGAGGAACAAATTTTAGTTAGTAAAATAATTTTAAAATTTACTTAATTATGATATTTTACGATCACGTGTATAGCACGTGCGTAAAACCTTAGTCTACAACAAACAGAGGAAGTATTGTGTTTTTCCCATGAATAATCATATAAAATATTTTTGGCAAAAGGACCGTGTAATTATCACCGAAATTCGCGAATGAGACCCTACTGTACGTGCTATGTTTCACATTGACCCTATGAGCGAAATGTTTTGACTGCTTTGTCGAGAAAAAAAAGGAAGATGAAAGTTGCTTTTTTACAAATAGACTGGTGACGGTAAAAGAGGCAATAATAATATCATAAAATAATATAATTCACTTTAGGGGTTATGTCTGGCGACATATGGACTTACAGAGGGGTGGGTATGTCCTGCAACAATGAGGACTACAAAGCTTCTGTCCTGGCTGCAACACATAGGAAGAGGGGGCAAGTCCTCTCAATTTGTCCATACTAAAGGTGTCTATTGGCGATTGACTCCAAGAAAATTTGGCATAAAACTTATAAAGGGTCCCTCATTACCATTCTGATCCATGTCTTCTATTGCACTAGAATTGCAGCCGTCTAGATAAGTATATTTGAATGAAATATGCGTATCCTTTAGAAATTATTTGTTCCTCATGTTTAGTGCAAATTTTAAACTGGAAAGAACATCGATACTGGGCTGCTATAAGTGTCGACACGTTTATGATATTGTAGTATCAACGATTATCTCTCACCTTCTAACTATAGACAAAAATTTTGAAACACTTTATTGAGTTGAGAGCTTCCACCTGTAGTGTACAAAGGATACTACATTGGCACAGTACAGAATTGAATCAGAATAAAAAGAGAACAATTGAATCAGATAAGGGGTTGTTTGGTAGCACTTCCGAAAAAAAGAAACCAGAAAACAACATTTAAAACTATTTCTGGATATTTTAGAGGGTTTCCCCATTTGATTTATTTGGTTTGTTTCCACGTTTAATATAGGGCTAGGAAATAAAGAAATCTATTTCTTGGGTGTTGTTGACATCCAAAAATTAAGAAATATCTTTCATCTGCCGGTTTCAATAGTGTGTTTGAGCAATTAAATATACATTTTAAATCAGGCAGTCGTCTATTTCCAACTATCGCTTTGAGCAATTAAAATTTTGTTCTGAATTGATCATTTCTTACCCATTTAGCCATTTTGGTAACTGAAATGAGTTTTCTAGAAAAGTTCAACGGTGGCATACCCCATTTCAAGACCCTTATTTCTTTAAATCAGCACAGCGAACCAAACACGGTGAATGGAAATGTCTTGAAATCAAATCTTGATTGTGACGCTGTTGTCAGATTTCAAATCCTCTTTCCCATTTCTCTTCTTTTTTAGCAAACAATAGCCCCTAAAAAGAAAACAGGGAGAGAAGAATAGTTAAAATTGAAGCCTGTCATTTTCTTACCTATACATTAGAAATACAAGGTTCTAGTAACAATAATTATGACAATTCAATGTCGCCGCAGCTTCGGAAGGGCATCGATGCAATTATATAGACCTAAGATAATACTAGAACAGCAAGGTCAGATTATTAAGGCAAACGCCTAATTTGCAAAGAAGGACCAGTAAAATAGCTATGATACCACCTGCAAGCGAGTGAACAAACAAGGATCCGGTGATTCAATCATGGCAAGGGTTGTAAATGTAAGTGTATTTGTGTAGCTATACAAAGTGATTACGAACAGTTAAGCAAGTAAAAGCTTCTGTAGATTTGTTTCAATAATATGAAATAAACAAACATATTGGTTGGACTATTTTTTGTGCAAACTGTTTTCCAAAAATAGTTTTCAAACTATGTATTTATTAATACTGTGTTTTTTACAAAAATTTCTTAGTAGCGTAGCGAAAGTTAAAAATTTGATATCAAGCAGAAAGTCATTGTTCGAGATTGCCCGGCAAGCCGAGAATTTCTTTATTTAATTAATACTCATAAAGTTCTGTGGTCGTAGGCTGTTGAGCTAGTGCGTCGTGGGCCAATGGCAAAGGGAATTCGAGCTAATCGGGCTGAAGACGCTAAAGTGAGCTTGTTAGGGCGGCATCTTTTTCACTTCGGCAGGCGGAGGTAGCCACGGTAGGCTGCTTCGTAGCATGTGGACGACCTCGGTTCGCAGAGGGTGGCGACGCCCCGTGTTCGCGTGCAGGTTGGACCACGGGCCTCAATTTGCGCAGGATCGTGACTCTCCGCGTTAGACGTTACTACCATGGGCAACAATTATAACATAACAATTGATAATTTGTTGCATGTAGTAAACGTCTGAACGCGAGAGTCACGATCCTGCGAACATGAGGGCCGGGGTGTCCAACGCTCACGCGAAACGGGGGTCGCACCCTCATGCGAACGGCGAGGCTCGTCACATGCTAGCGAACGCAGCCTACGTGGCTACCTCCGTGCGAAGTGAAAACGTGCGGCCTAACAAGCTCATTAGCGTCTCACCGATTAGCTCGATCCGCTTTGCATTGGCCCACGACGCACTAGCTTCACAGCCTACGACTACTAGAACTTATGAGTGATTAATTAATAAAAGAATTCTGGCTTGCGTTGGCAATCCTCGAACAATGACTTTGTGATATCAAATTTTACGTTCCGCACGCTACTAGAATTTTTGAAAAACCAGATTTAATAAATACATAGTTTGAAACTTATTTTGGAAAAACAGTTTTGACAAAAAATATCCAACAATATGTTTTTATTCATATTATTTGGAAACAAATCTACAGAAGTTTTAGTTGTTAACTGTTGCGGTATCAACTTTGGTATAGTACACAAATACACTTAATTAGCAGCCTTGCATGATTGAATACCGGGATCCTTGTTTGTTCACTCGCTTGAGGTTGGTATCATAGCGTTTTACTGGTCCCTTTGCAAAGTAGAGGTTTGCTAATAATCTGAACTTTGCTGTTCTAGTATCATCTTAAGGTCTATCGTAATTGCCATCGATGCTCCGAAGCTGCGGCGCAAGTTGATTGTCATAATTATATGTACTAGTAACTTGTATTCTAATGTATAGAAGAAAATGACAAGGTTAAAATTTAAACTATCTTTTGCTCCTGTTTTCTTTTAGGGGCTATTTTGTTTGCTATAAAAAAAGAGAAATGAGGATTGAAATCTGACAGACAGCGTCACATATGTTTCAAGACATTTCCAATTCACCGTGTTTGGTTCGTGTGGATATTAAAGAAATAAAGGGGGTGAATGTGGGGGTGCCACGTTAACTTATGTAGAAAACTCAAATTGTCAGACCAAAATGGGCTGAATGGGTAAGAAATGTTCAATCAACAAATTTTAAATTGGCTCAACACATAGTTGAAATAGCGACTAGTGATTAAAATGTAATATTTTGATTGGCTCAAAAAACTATTGAAACGGCAGATGAAATGATATTCTTAATTTTTGGATTGTCAACACAAACCAAGAAATAGATTCTTTATTTTCCACCTATGATTTCAATTGAAACACACCAAATTTTAAATCAAATGGGGAAACGTCGCGTCTAAAATATCCAAGAAATGTTTTCAAATGTTGTTTTTCTGTTTCTTTTTTCGCGAAGTGTTACCAAACAACCCTTAATCTGATTCACATTGTTCTCATTTTTATCTGATTCAATTTGTAACTGGTTGCAATTAGATCTGTTCGTCCACTACAGGTGAAGCTCACTGCATTAAAGTGTTTTCAATTTTTGTCCTATAGTGAAGGTGAGAGATAATTCTTTTGAATACTACAATATCCATAAACGTGTCGACACTTTAGGCATATCCATTTTTGCCCACGTTAAAAGTAGAGAAATTGGATTTTGGTATCAAATTGTATGTTAAATTGTTGACTTACATAGCTAGGAGGCATGCTTTTTTGTTATTGTATTTAATTTGGAAATTTCTTTGGTCATGAATATATAATTCAGTGGTCAATTTCAATTGAATAAATCAAGCACAATTGTTCAGATACTTGTAATACCCAAAACCCCTTTCTATGGTTTCGAGCTACTACAATGAGTTTTAGCTTCTACACATGCTTTTATTTGCTCGCCTATTTCAGGAAATGGTTGATCATGGGCTTCGTTAATTTTCTTCTTTTCATTTCGTCAAGTGTCTTGCTAGCCAATCCTATTTTCTATTGATGAGATAGGGATCAGTTGGGAGATATTAATTTTGATTTGAAAGTGTCGCAGCCTCCTTCCTCGGACACCGCCTCGAACGAGCAACAATGGAAGCCTCTTCTTCTCATGAAGTTATCTTGTCGGAGGCCGCTTCCTCGAGCGAGCGACAATTGCCGATAACAGTGCCTCTAATTGAGAAGGTAATAGATTTTACATGTGCTTAATTTTATTGTGGTTTAGAACTTTTTGGTTGATGTTTACTTGGAGGAAAGATTGGTTTTTGAATGAATTTATGCCCAAATGATATATGTCGGCAAATATTAGTTAGATTTTATGTCGGAATAATATATGTTGGCAAATATTAGCGAATTGTGAATATTTTGTGTATGTAAGTAAACTTCTAGGATAGATTTATTTTTATTTTTAAATTCATGGCTAATAAATTCATATGATGTTTTAATACTACAGAATTGTCGAATGGAGGATGACCAAATTAGTGATGATGATATTCCATTTGAAGGGAAGGAATTTCAGACGGACAATGATGCATACAACTACTACAATGCATATGCAAAGAAGATTGGGTTTGGAATTCGCAAAGCTACTTTGAAAAATCAAAGAAAGCTTCAGGAGAGATTCTTTCGAGGACTTTTGTTTGTGATAAAGCAGGGAGAAAGAGAGCATCGACTAAAAATGCAAGTGGATTGATTATCAATCGTCGTCCGGAAACTAAAGTTGGTTGTGGTGCAAAACTGAAGATTAGGCTTACTTCTTCAAAAGCTTGGAAGGTTACTAAGTTCATTTCTGAGCATGTTCATCCTTTAACAAGCCCTGATAAAGTAATGCATCATAATTCTCACAAGCAGCGACATCGATCGAAGCATTGCATTAGCCTCATTGAGTTGTTGCATGAAGAGGGAATGAGACCATCTAATATTAAAAAGGTGCTTAATGTTGGATATCAAGGACAAGATGTAGAACAAGTCACCACACAACAGATGATTGATCATATCAGAAAGACAAGGCAAAGTAACATTGGCTGTGAATGCTTACACATCATTAGACATTTCCAAGACAGAAAGGAATCAGATCCAGATTTCTATTTTGCTATGGAGGTCGATCACTTTGGTACACTGAGAAGTGTGTTTTGGGCCGATGGTAGAGCTAGAGCCTCTTATTTAAGTCTTGGAGATGTAGTTGTGTTTGATACCACATACAAGACTAATCAATTGAGTATGCCATTTGCTCCATTTACAGGAGTAAACCACCACCGCCAATCCACCCTCTTCGGTTGTGCATTGCTTGCCAACGAGCGAGAGGAAACCTTCGAGTGGTTGTTTTCGCAATGGCTCAAGTGTATGCATGGGGTAGCACCAAAGGCTATCATAACTGATCAGGATGCACAGATGAAAAAAGCTATTAAGAGCATTTTGCCAAGTACTCGTCATCGCTTTTGTTCTTGGCATGTTAGAAAGCATATTGCCGAGCAACAAGTAAAGTTGAAGAGCCAATACGGGGATGAGATGCCTACATATTTCAACAATTGGTATTCTGCTAGAAGTATAAGCAAATGCGAAGAGCGTTGGGAAGTCATGAAGGTTAAATTCAACATAAATGAAGGTGAAGATAGTTGGCTGACAAGAATGTATAGCTTGCGTGAACATTGGGTAGATGCATACTTGAAGGATTGTTTTTGTGCGGGAATGACAACAAGCCAAAGGAGTGAGAGCATCAATGCCTTTTTTGATGGCTTTGTCAATGCAAATACTAGACTAGTTGAGTTTGTGGGTCAATATGACAAGGCAGTGGCATCTCGTCGTGCATCAGATTCATGACTTTGAACACCGTGCCTACGATGAGCTTCTTGAATCCGATTGAAGAGCAAGTTGGAAATACATACACTAGAACGATCTTGAAGATGTTTCAAAGGGAGCTTGGTGATGTGATGTCATTACATCGTGAAGAAGTGTCACAGGAGGAGTTGAAAGTTGTATACTTGGTTGGAAAATATTTTGAAGACAAAGAGAATTGGGAAGAAGTAACCTATGAAATAAATAGCGAGCTTAATGTTGCATGCACTTGTTCATTTTGGGAAACTGAAGGGGTGCTTTGTAAGCATATACTAAATATATTGTGGTTAAACCAAGTGACTTCTATTCCCGATAGGTATATCTTGCCTAGATGGAAAATTGATGCAAGGTATAGAGATTTTGGCTTTGCTAATGCTATGAAGTTGCAACAAAATGATGATAGCATGGAGCGGGGAAGTATTATAAGATTATGGGCTTTAAGAGGAAATTTTAATGAATCACTTGATATGGCAGCTGGTTCGAATGATCTTCTTTCTAAGTTGGAGCTACAAATATCAAACTTCCTTGCAGAAGCAAGGGAGGAAGCAAGGCGCAATATGGCACAAATTATAGATTCTCAAGTTGAGACCCATGTAGATTCAAATACTCATGTGCTTCTATTGAAAGATGGTGAGGAAATTATGGTTCGTGATCCCCTCGGCCCTGTGAAACCAAAGGGACGTCCGAAAAATTCAACTAGGACTAAAAGTGGCTTTGAAGAATCAGAAAGGCAAAAAGAGGTGAGACAACGAAAATGTGGTCATTGTCAACAATTGGGACACTATAGGACGGGTTGTCAATTGTTGGTAAGTTCAATTTAGTTCATTTGTTTTACATTTTTTCATATATTATTTATTGTTTTACTTTTCTTGAAATATCACTAATTGATTTCTTTTTGTCTTTCATTTTCAGAAAAAGCAAAAGAGATAGTTTGTGAAGATTGTAGCTGAAGTTGAACATGGCATCTGTGGCTTAAAACTCTGATCCGAGCTCTGCTCCTTTTGCTGCTAACAAAAGATATTTATTGCTTACAAAGTATATATATGCTCTGAAGCCTAGTAGCATATGTGGATGTTTTCAACAACAGTTAGGTGTACTCTTCATCAATGTCATGGAGGAGGAAACCACTTTTGGGGGTTTTGGTGTTAGACATGTTATGTTAATTTTTTGGACTATGATTTAAGATGAATAGAAGCTGGTTTAAATTTTTGTGCAATCAAATGGTAGTTGTTGTTGAATTTGGCTTGAAAAAAATGCTTAAATGGTCTAATTGTACATTTTTGTGAGGTGGCTTCATTTCAAAGTTACCATAGGGTCCTAACAGAGGATAGAATGCGCCCGCCTCCTTAGCTGTGACCCAACGCCGCCATCTCCTTGGCTTCGTTTCAAAGATGATATGTTTGTTGCTAATTTTTATTTGCTTCGTTTCAAAGATGATATGTTTGTTGCTAATTTTTATTTACATAGCCAGAATGCTCAATTACCTGCTGTTGCTGCTACTATATTGAATGGAGATCAACAAAATTATTAAAATCTAAGCTGAAGAAAAGTAATTCATCATTGTACGCCACAATGCACATTATATAAGTTGCATGTTTCTTCAATCTAAACTTGATCTCATAGTGTCTTCCATTTCATGAAAGTTTCACTCCACAATGCTCCAAAAGGAAATGTCAGTTTCTCATATTACATGTTACTTGGACGAACTTTTTTTACAAATATTCATTTTATATCATTTTGTAGAGTATATATATACACATTTTGTAGAGTTTATATATCATTTTGTAGAGTATATATATACACATTTTGTAGAGTTTATATACATACACATGTATCCAAGATTAAATGGATAGATGCCATATACAATTAGGGTAGTACATTTTCTCTAAAACACAAAAGTTTCACACGTTATCTTGGTCTTCAAGTGATCGCTTCCGAGCCCTAAGGTTTTCCTCAAGACTTTTAGGCAATGGGGGTGTTCTTCCACGGCGAAATAGAACAGCAAGAGCCCTCATCCTATGGCAGGTATCAAAGACCTGCAAATGGTAATATTATTGACATCTGGGATAATAACAATTGATGCAAATTTCGAGTGTTCAAGAGCCTTACAGATGATGCCTCAAGTTCTGCAATACCATGTTTGATATGGAAAACCTCTCACAGACATTAACACAAACACTTAGCATGCAACATAATAATTTAAGCGAAAATGAAGGGAAAATTTACACCTTGAGCCTGTGATCTCCACCAACGATCAAAATACCTATTAGAGAGGGAGTTGTCGGGGCGGCGACGGAGTTGTCGGGGCGGCGGCGGAGTTGTCGGGGCGGCGGCGGAGTTGTCGGGGCGGCGACGGTGATCCCGCGGGGGAGATGAGAGATCACGGGAGAGCGGCGGCGTCGGAGATGGCCGAGACTTAAAGCGATGGCGTCGGAGATCTCGCGGGGGTGAGGCGAGATAACAGGGGCGCGGAGATGGCCGAGAGGAGAGCTACACCGGAGATGGCCGAGAGTCGCCAAGGAGGTGGGAGCGGAGCGGCTTTGGGGTCGCGGCCAAGGAGGCGGGAGCGGAGCGGCGTTGGGGTCACGGCCAAGGAGGCGGGCGCCGTTGGGTCTCGGCCAAGGAGGCGGGCGCGGAGGAGATGGCGCCGTTGTGGTGTTGGGGTCGTCGCCTCTAGAGAGAGGAGGTGGGGGATTTCAGATTTGAGTTTGTTTGAGAGAGAGAGAGAATTAGGATGGACGCACCAGAATGATGCCACCTCTAATACCCAAGTTCTTGAGAACTTGTGGTCAAGTTCCTTCCATTATCATAACAAATAATATATATTATATTATAAATATAAATTATAATATATAATTTAATATATACTTAATATTATATATATATATATATATATATATATATATATATCTTAATGAAAGAATACCTAACAATTACATTTTTCTTTTCCAAGTTTTAAAATTTTAGTCTTTTTGTGGTTTTGTATTTTTAGGGTGTGATTTACAATTTTCAAAACTTTAGGAGCATTTAAAAAAATATATTTTTAAGTTTGGTAGTTGTAACTTCTATGTTTTATATGTGAATGATATTTTTTAAATGTCACGATATTTTTTACAACTCTAAAATTTTGAGGCTATTTTTTGCAATTATTAAAACTACAAATTAACTTTTAAAAAATTCAAATTTTAACAGTCAATCAATAGTTTCCATATTTGATATGTACTAGTTATAAATTTTAAAAATATAGTTCTTTATGATTTTTAAAATTTGAAAGAGTTTTTTGTACAACTTTTGTAACTTTGAGGTTAATTTTAATAAATTTTAAATTTTTAGGTGTATGAAGGTAATCTCTTGAATTCATCTTTTGTTGTTTGTAAATTTTAAATTTTTTAAAAATTTAGGGTTGTTTTTTATAATTTGAACTTTTGAGGTTGTTTTTATAATTTTTGGGATATTAAGGGTGTTAATTGAAAATTTTAAATTCTTCAGAGGCTGCTATTAATATTTTGATTTCATGTTTGTTATTTTGAAATGTCAAAAAATTTTAAGTGCATTATGGTAATCCCTTGACTTCATCTATGTTGTTTGCAAGTTTTGAAATTTTAGAATTTCAGGTGCTTATTTGTAATTTGAACTTTTGAGGGTGTTTCTATAATTTTTGAGATATTGAAATGTTAACTGCAAATTTTAAATTCTTCATAAACTGCTGTTAATTTCTTAATTTCTTAATTTCTTAATTTTATGTTTGTTGTTTTAGGTTTTTAGATGTCGGGATAGTTTCTATAATTTTGAACTTTTCAAGGTATTTTGTGCAATTTTAAAACTTTTTAGGTGTTTTTGCAATACTTTATGTATTATAGTATGTTAGCTACGTATAATTTTTTTATCTTAACAAACTAATACCTTGACATGGCTAGGGTGTGGGACAGTTTATGATGATACAAACTCTAAAAATTTTTTAAATGTAATAATTACTCTATAGTGATACATATAGACTCTAGCTTTTGATGTATATGGGAGCTTTATGTAAGCTTCATATTTTGTATTCTCCATTACAGATCCTTCTCTTGAACAGTTAAGTCTAAGCTCTCATCTCCTTTTTTTTTCTCATCCGTCATAATAGGTGATGGCTATGGTCCTATCTTTGCTCTTAGGATTGGGACGCTTGAATAGGAATTAGACTACAAACTTCAAGATAAGATAGGAATTTTGGATTATTAATGAAATATGAACATGATATCTCACCCTGTTCCTTTCCATCAAAAAAAATAAAAATAAAAATAAAAGATTTACCACCATATAATGTCTTCGCCCTTCTTTTCGTGAGAAAATCTATGTTGAGCATGTTATGCAACTGTTTCACCTTCTTTAGCATTTCATCTTCTTCATTGTTGAGCATTGTCATGTAGTTGAGAGTTAGTTTATCTGTAAAGCTTTACTTAAATATCCTACAACTACAATTAAATATTTTTAATCTTTATTTAACCATAAAAGAACTATCATAAGACAGGATGTTTTGGGACAAGATAGAGGGTTCAATCTCACATTTAAAAAAAAAGATGCTCATTACTAAAAGAACTACACCATGAATTTCTAAAAGAACTACCATATGAACTTGGTAAAGAAACGTAAACAATAATGTTTTAATTTCAAGCTCTTTATAACATAAGCTTAATTTACTCTTTCACATCATTTGTTGGTATATAAACAATTCATCCAACGTTATAATTCAAGCTCAAATTATTAAAAAAAGTTCATAATAGTTCCATTGATTATGGATCAGAAACTAAGATTAAAGAAAAAGAAGTTAGATATTATATGTCTCAACAATTTAAGTATAAAGAACAAAGAAGTATAGACTTGTAACTATAAAGTATAGATATATAATATATGAATCTTTTCTACCAGTAATTTTTGCTATATTTGTATATGTCACTACAAACACGATATCTAAATGTTGTTAAAATTTGAAACGTGAAAGATGTAAACACAAAAAAAAAATAACATTTTAACCAATAGATAAATTAGTCCCATAAAAGATACGTGGTTGTTTTATTCTTACTGCTTGAAGTTTCAGTCCGTGTATAATGCAAATGTTCATGAGAACAGTGAGCACATCTCTTTAAGAAAAAAACTATAATTAAGAAAAGTCAATAAAAAATAGGAACCTTATCATTTAAACATGTACCTGCGGTTCGTAATTGATCTTCAACTTGTGTTTCCATTCTTCTGAAAGGAAGAGAGCAAATTATGTATCTAAAAAATTTATAAAAGTGAGAAAAGTTAAAAAAATATTAATAAAATAAAAAGAAATTGGAGTTAGATCTTGAAAAATAGTTTAATTTAATCCATAAGTGTCATGGATGTCTGATGTATGAGGCTGATAATTGAAATTTTTTATTTAATGCCATTAAAATTTACATTATGTAAAAATAAAACTTAATTAAGTAAAATCAAGGAGAAATATAGAAAATGCTAAAATTTCAACACTCACCTAGCAATTAACCTAGAAAATCTCACAAGTTCAATACTTATTCGTGGTATTCCTGCAAAAGCATAGCAAATATGAAACTAAAAAACAAAAAAGATGAATGAAATAAAGAGAAATTGTGAACCATCAAGTCAAACTTTTGTTGTTTATGCTATAAAACTTCAAAGATCATCAAAATTAAATTTCTAGATGCGCTCTTTGCTCTTCTAATTGTCAATGGAGCAAGATGGCAGTTGGAAGGAAATATTTGAAGAGGAAGTAAAGGACAGAGAGGTGACAGTGTAGATTGGTAAAGAGATTATCCCGTAAGATTTGTTACATGATAAGTTATGAGAACACATGTTTGAATTTTATTTTAGTTTTTTCAACTGTGTCCCTCTATTTAGTAAAAGATTTGGTCATATTTTAATTTGAACCAGTGAATCCAATAATCCAATTTTTAAGAGAAATATTAGGTATATGATTTTTTACATGGGATTAGTTAGGGATATAATTATGATTATGATAGATTAAGATCTAAATGAAATATTCTAAATAGTAAAGGATAATATTGACCATGGAAAGTTTTTCATGAACTCGTACTTTTAAAGGGAGTATGATTCTTTTAAATTGTTAAGCTATAGATAGTTCACGTAGGATTAGGATAAGATATAATTATGATTAGGATAGATTAAGATATATATGAAATATTTAAAATTGTGAAGGGTAATATTAATTATAGAAAGATTTTTCCCGAACTTGTGTTTTTAAAGAGAGTATGATATGATTATTGATGGCAGGGTCGTTCATGCTGAGATAGCAAAGCCATCAACAAGTGGCTTTGGTGGTTAATTATCCGAAAAGCTTTGGTCCACCTCCTTCATCAAAACTCAGAAGCTAATGTTACTAGTGATGATAATATGGAACGGGATCATTCTCAGCAGGATGAGATTGAAGTCTAATATTTGGCCAGAAATTTATCTGATACTGGCTAAATTCCTTGAGAGGCTCAGGTGAAGATGGGTTTGTATTTCAAAAGTGCTTGTGTTGTAAAAAGACTGAGCTCCATCAGATCGGGTCTTTCCGGGTCTAAAAATGCGAATTAGAGGTAAGCTGATGCAAGGTTACAAGATGCATATTGAACTAGTCACCCTTCGGGTTGAAATATATACAGTGTGTTCATAATTTCTTCTACTTTCTTAGCAATCCATGATTGTTTCATGAAACGTATTTGCATAAAATATTGCTGGATATCAAGGAAAAACAATTCTTGCTTCGGAGTAGCTTCACCTCCTGATGAAGCTAATGCCATGTTTTGTACTATTTGATTTGTAGCCCTTACCATGTAAGTTAGATTTTTTTTCAATTAGACTTCTTTTTTTAAAGCTATTAGTTACCGTTTAGGAATAACCAATGATGTATTGTGCAGTAATCACGGGTGCGTTCTTGAATCATCACAAGGCAAAAGAAAGAGATCAAACTTCAGTACTTCTTGCTCTTCTTAGCCCCTGATGTAGAGCTTTTTCAACAGAAATTTTAAAACATTTTCCCACCGCTTCTAAAGTTTCTTTGCTGCTCACAGAGCAAAAACCAGAATTTGTTGAGAGTGGGATTTGAACCCACGCCCTTTCGGACCAGAACCTTAATCTGGCGCCTTAGACCAACTCGGCCATCTCAACAATGCTACTAGCTGATGAGACATCTACTTTATTATGTAAAGCCTTTTTCTATCTTTAACGTCCAACTTGTAAGGACGACGTATCTTGCTCCTCTCATTTATCCGTCGGAATTAGAAAAAGTGTAATCCCAATTTATCTCTTTTTTATGCTTTAAAAACTTGGTTGTTAATAGTTTTGGGATTGTAAGAGTTTTCTATATATTGACCCACAAAGTTTTAATCCAGTGCTAGTTTGATTAAACATAGTTCTCTGAATAGATTGTTTCCTTCACTGGTCTTGCTGCTTAATATTGCAACATATAAAACAAACTCCTCAAATAAGCCAATGATGTCAAGTCTCCACGTATCACTGGGGTCTTACATGGCGATATTCAAGCAGCAAAACCTGAATGAGAGAGAGGGGATGATGATTTATATGGTGTTTTTAGTTGTGGGATGGGGAATGAGAGCTTTTCGTGAGGAGTTAGTTTGACTCCTTAATGGCAAACACATCAAGTCAGTGACTTCTTGACAAAAAAATGTGTAACCTTAAGGATTTGGGACATAAAACCTATGAGCTTGATTGGCAAAGTATTGACCATAAAGTGATCGTGCTGCGCCAAACTCTAATCTTTTCTATACAATATACTAAAGTAATACTCTGAAATGCCATGTGTCAAAATTCGAGAGCATTTGACACGTGTCAAAATTTTAGAGCATATCTATCTAATCTTATACTACTATAAAAGTGTGTTGGATGTTAAAACATTTCTTCCAAAAATGCCCTCCGAAACACATACATGGTTACATCTCTTGCACATCCATACATGCATACATTAAGATATATACATACTTAATTTTTCATAACCTCCCTATTTATTATCTTATCTTATACTACTTTAAAAGTGTGTTGGATGTTAAAACATTTCTTTCAAAAATGCCCTCCGAAACACATACATGCATATATCTCTAGCACATCCATACATGCATACATTAAGATATATACATACTTAATTTTTCATAACCTCCCACTAATAACATTCTCCCACTAACTCTTGACATTACACACTAATAATGATAAACGTTACACCTATTCCTCTTCCATAAATTAATATAAATTACTATAGAATCTTATCAAATTTCTCTAATCAAAATTCTAACTCTTAATCAAAATTTATTCAGATGGAAAAGTAAGGAGACACAACTACAACACTTACAAACCGCAAGATGTGTGAGTGTGTTAATGGTAATATCATTGGTGGAGTACGATCAAATTGAATGAGAAGATGGTAATGGAAGCATCGGTGTAACAATTTAGAGAGCAGAGAAAAAATCGGTGAAGACGGCAAAGAAGATGGTCTTGTATTTTATCAAAATCTGCAGCTGTTTCAGTCATAAACTAATTGGTTTTTCTCCCTTCCATCTTCGTATATGTTTTTGCCTTAGCGTGTAAATTGGTTTTCAGCTCCTAGGCATGTTTATAAATATGCTAAATTTTTTGTATAGTCTAGTTGAATCTCTTAATGCACTATGCTTATTTTTGGGATAAAGAAAGCTTTGTCCGTGACAATGCATTATAAGTGTAATTGCTTTCACTCTATATGTGTAAATGGTTAATTTTCATTCTATGGTCACTAAGGTACTACATTGCCATTATTGGGTTATAAAGGACAAATAGAAAGTGTAGGAAGATGAATTTAGAAAATGATATAGTTAGTTGGTCCTAAGGATGCCTACAATTTTAAGAGTATTATTAATTTTCTGCTATTAATTATTAGTTTTCTGTTATTAATATACTATTTGAGTATAATGGTTAATGTATGATAATTATAATATATATATTAATATCACATTAATATATAATATTTATATGCACTATTAAATATATGCAATTATCAAATATAATATGAGTAAAAAGTTATTTATTTACCAATTTAAATAAATAAATATATAATATAACATTTACAGTAATATGAAAATTCGTCAATTTTTTATTATTCCACCGTCTTCTTAACCACCCTTCATTAAGGAACTCATTCATGAAGGGTTACCCATTTCTCCATTAACTATTTGTAAATTACATCATTATAACAAATAGGAAAAATTGTACATAATTCCCTCTTCTATATCTTGAGTTGCACTAAATCCTCCTCAATATACTAGCACTTAATACCATTGAAATGCAATTTTAGAGATATAAATTGCAAGTATCAAATGTAAAGTGGGGGAATCTAAGAGCTAATAACAAACTAGAGGAGGTTTAATAATTTCTAGAAAGGTAATTTCAAAATGACATCCCTCTCTCTCATGTAAATGTACTAGAGCTTGCTGCTTTACAAGAAGTTTATATTTTATAATAGAAACATATGCAAGCTATTTTTCTATGTAGAGACTTATTGTTTCTAATAAAAATAACTTATTCATAACCTCCTACAAACATACCCATTTAATCTTTATGCATTAAGTCTCATTTCATTGAATAAATATTAATTCTTTATTAATTACTATAATATCTTAATAACTATTCACTTTCTTGTTAGACTTGTTAGGTTTCATGTTTATGAGCCTACTCCATAATTTTGTTTTAATGATTACAAATAATTCCTAATAACGTGTGTCGAGTATTTGTATTTATTTTGTTAGGTAATCTACACAAACAATGAGTTGGAGGTTGGATGGAATTGCGCCATAACGATCATATCAAATGGAGGTTAGCGGAAATAGTGGAGTGAAGCAATACAATTCAAGTCATATACAAGATCAAGCTTCATTCGCAACTAAGTCAAGCTATATTGAAGACCTTCAAGCTTGAGTAATTTAGTTTAGGTTTATACTTGTATGTAGATACTTCAAGTTCAATCACATACACACATGCTCAATCACATACACACATACAAGTATTGGTTTCTCTCTCTTTCTCTCTCACACACACACACACACACACACACACACACACACACACACACACACACACACTGTGACGCCGCTGGGTTCACACAAGGCTGCAGTCCAAGGTGAAACCAGAGATGTCAAACCTGCCATGCACCCACACTGTGCATAAACTTGTTTCACCAATCACAGTAATATCCTCTAGTAGAACCAAATAGAAGTGCAGGTACAAACAGGTAAAATAAATAGAATAAATATAATAGACATGATATAGAAGAGATATATCATAAATGAAAAGAATCATGTCTCAACTATAATACATCTGATATCTGAATAATGAAAATGTCTCAACATGAATCAACTAAGAATCATACTAAGGCACACTGCCTTTACAATATGAATATGAAACTCTAATGTCTGGATAAAACTCAAAACTACAGTGGAGTCTCTACAAGTAAAAAAACGCGACGACGACTATGCCAGAACTCTGTCACCCTGCGGCTCTCCGGAACTCCGAGCTACCTGAAATGGTATTTAAAAAAAAAATAACAACAAGAGCGTCAGAGCGCTACAACAAGATTACCTCCATCCGCCCCTAGGGAAAGGGCTGCTAGATGGAGTGGAGGCTCTATCTATTAAGCATAGTCTACCTAGATTCATTTTTCCCGTATCTAAGTGGGATTAACATTTAGAAACCTACAACACGAGACGTAGTACGTCGAGCGAAATAATCCAAACAAGGAAACCCTCATGTAAGTAAAAGAAATAAGATATCAACACATCGTATTTATAATATCTTCCACTATCACTGGAGAGATAGAATAAAATACTAACACATAATTTTGTATACTTTCAAAAGTAACGTATCTCAGTTATATAGTTCACTGATAGGTCGTATTTATAATCGGCATCTGTCATACTTAGGCTATCAAGTAATTGTCTCAGTACAACGGACTACCCTGTAGGTATCCTGAATTATGTATACGGCTCATTAGTCTCATCGCGATCTCAGTGCGTAACATGAGTGCGGGACGGACTACCAAATAGGCATCCTAGAAATACGGCTCACGAGCCTCATCGCACCCTAGTGCGGGACGGACGGCTAGATCAAGCCTCCTAAAATCCGACTCAATGGCCTGTACATATGGAATATCAAGCACTACCTCATGTAGTACTAAACTGAGCTCATCATCGATATCCACCTTATATAAATCTTTGTATCTCAGGTATGTCGACGCACTATCCTATATAGTACTAAGCTATACTCATCAACAACATTCAGCTCATGTATAAACTATGTATATTTGGTATGTCGACGCACTATCCCATATAGTACTGAGCTGTGCTCATCTACGACATTCAACATGTATATGAACTATATCTAATTCAAATATGATCAAATCAAAATTCATCATAATCCCCTTGGGATTCTTAAATGTATAACATAACATATTTATGACTAAACGTGTAACATCAAGCGGCTCAAAACTCCGCGAACGCACATCAAAATGGCGCAACACAGCTCCACAAAACGAGCAGGAAAAACAGATGTGATATCTGTTAGTAAAACAAGCATATCTTTCTCTAGGAAAACTATTTTTTACAAATGGTTTTCTTCTTTGAAAACTAAATTCACACATCTTTCAAATGACATAAGTTTGGTTCAGTTTGGAGTTCATTTGTTATCTCAAATCTCCAGTTAAACATTATATATGTGCATCCGTTTTTCTGCAGGATATGTTGTTAGTAAATATAACATATCTTTCTTTATACAAACTCTTTTTAAGAATGGTTTTCTGTTTTAGAAGCTAGATACATATATCTTTCATTTGGCACTGGTTTGGTTAAATTTGGAGTTTATTTTCTATTTTTAAATCTCAGTTAAACATGATATAATTCCTGTAGTTTTCTGCAGAAAATATTTATTTAGTACATCTCTTAAATTTCTCATATATAAATGAAATTATGAAAAACATCATATTAAATATCTAACTAGTTATTTAACTATGAGGAAGGGTTTGGATGAAGATAATCTTGCCTTAGACGTTATTCTAAGCCTCTAAAATAACCAGCAACCAAAAAGAAGTGCAACCAAGCCGTTTTCCCCTTGCTACACGTTGATGATCTCGCCCTCGTGTCGATATTTGCTTCACAAAGCTCTCAAAATTCTCAACTTTAGGGCTAGGAATTCAGAGAGAGGAAGAGGGGCTGCTAGGGTTTGAAAATCTGATGTAAGGATGTTAATTTTCATGAAAACACATGTTTATATATATGCAAACCCGAAATAAACCCGTTTGACCCGAACCAGGAATCCTAATCTGACTAGAAAAATAACCTTCGGTATTTTGGCTATAACTTTCACGTACAATCTCAGAATGAGGTGATCTCAGATTTTTTAGAAAGATCTTGAAGATACCTACAACTTTTGTCTTTTAAGTTTTTCCAAATTCCAACTACATATATGAGAAAAATACAAAATCTCTCCACTAGTCATAAATTTCCAGATTTATACATCGAGCATGAATTGTGCATTTGCTCTTATATATATACATATATACATTGAATTGATCTCAAACCAATTCCTAGCATACTCAAACATCATAATATGTTATTTATAAATATATAACATATTTATTATTATTTATCATAAAATATTCAAATTTTTGGGGTTTTACATTCTTCCCCCCTTAAAAGACTTTCGTCCTCGAAATTCAAAAATCATACTTAATCAAATATTAATACTAGAAAAGCATGTAGAGGGTCTAATTTAACCCGCAAACATAAACATCTCCGAATATTTACTCTTGATAAGCATATAGGGATATTTATATTTAACAATCCAAGATGACTATATTCTAACTCAACCCTTAATCAAATGGAACTAGTACGTCGGGCGAAAAATCCAAACAATGAACCCCCCATATATATACCATGTGTTCCAAAAGATTAAGAATTAAGCGGAAATATCCTCATTCTACCGTTAAATCTAAATATAACCACACAAATAATCGCACACATAAATCAATCCACTTCCTCAATAGGTGCAGGAAGTCGCGCAACATAGCATATTTGCGCTCCCGAAAATCATCTTTGATGTCTACATTTAACCATCTAAAATATAAATACCCCCACTTAACACCTAACTAAATGGAACAAGTACATCGAGCGAAAAATCCAAACAAGGAACCCCTCATATATATACCATATGTTCCAAGTACTTAGGAGATAAGTGGTAATACTCTCATTTTAGTGTTAAGTATAAACATCGCCATACATGAAACCATAAGCCATAAACAAGTCATACAAAAATTTAATTTACTAGATCAAACATGTGTGGGTAGTCGCGATGTATACCCTCCTCGCGCTTCCAAGAAACCTCCTCAACTCCTTTCCGGTTTCGCTGAATTGTCACAAAGGGAAAACATCTTATTTCTAAATTTCTTCTCTTCTCTAGTAAGCATACAAACTTGGATTTCAATCGTAGTCAGATCATTCTAAAGCTAAATCTTCAGTGCGTTCATCATTCGCTGCTGCTCTACATCATGAAAGTGCTTCCTAAGCATAGAAACATGAAATGCATTGTGTATACTAGACATCGATGCTGGAAGATCTAGTCTGTATGACACAGCTTCAATACTCTCCAAAATCTGATACGGTCCAATGTATCTCGGTGTAAGCTTTTTCTGTCTCCCGAATTGCTAAACACCTTTCACATGCGATACCTTCAGCCTAACCGAATCTCCAATCTGAAACTCCAAGGGTTTTCATCTCTTATTAGCATAGCTCTTTTGCCGACTCTAAACAGCTAGAATCCGATCTCTGGTCAATGTTACTTCATTAGTAATCTGTCTCATAAGCTCTAGCACAAGCATTAAACTCTTCTCCGGCTCTACCCAACATATAGGCGATCTGTAAGACCTCCCATACGATACTTCATATGGGGTCATACCGATTCTCACTTGATAATTATTGTTCTAAACGAACTCTATCAATGAAATATGATCCTCCCAGCTACCTTGAAAGTCAAATAACACAAGCCCGCAACTTGTTTTCCAACATCTGATTTACTCTTTCCGTCTGATAATCCGTCTCAATTTGATACTGTCGTATCTGGAACTCCACGAAGTTGAATAGTCTCCTGAATAAATATCATCCGTCTCAATTTGATACTGTCGTATCTGGAACTCCACGAAGTTGAATAGTCTCCTGAATAAATATCCCCCCTGGAATAAAATATGTTGACTTTATCAGTCTATCAACTATCACCCCAAACCGAATCATTCTCTTTCTTCGACTTCGACAACCCTACAATAAAGTCCATAGAAATGTCCGCCCACTTCTACTCCGAAATGGGTAAAGGCTGAAGTGTTCCTGTCGGTCTCTGATGTTCCTCCTTTACTCACTGACAGGTAAGATACTTAGCTACATACTCTGAAATCTTCCTACACATATCACACCATCCAAGAGTGTCTCTTTAGGTCCTTTTACATCTTAGGGGTCTCTGGATGTACTGTGTACCGAGTACGATGTGCTTCTATACTCATATACCTTATTGGAGTAATAAGAAGCAGTTTATACTCGTATACTTTTCGGAGTGTTTTCTGCACCCAAATGCGCTGAACCAGCTTAAAATGAGCCAAAAAAGGCAGTAAATCGGTTCAAAAAATCCTCCGACTCTTCCGAACATGTGGGAGAAGAGTGAGTAAGTGATGGGTTGAATCGTCGCTCGATTTGAAGTCGTTTCGATGCTCGGTTCAACTTCAACTTGAGTTTTGGTTTGAATTGGGTCTGGTCCGGTTCGGTTTGGTTCGGTTCGGCCCAAAACCGGTTCACCCTCTCCCTACAATGCACTGGTTCTACCAATCTCATGTCTAAAATCACACTGGCTAAGGGTGAGAATATCTCAATACAACGAGCACCTCTAAGACGAAACCCGATGTCGACGTTTCTTACTCAAGTCATCTGCTACGACATTTTCCTTCCCCAGATGATACTGAATCGCGGACTCGTAGTCCTTAATAAACTTAATTCACCTCCGTTATCTCTGATTGAGTTCTTTCTGAGAGAAAAGATACTTAAGACTCTGATGTCTGTGAATAATTCAAATTGTACTTCATATAAGTAAAGTCTCCATGACTTCAGTGCAAATACCACTGCTGCTAACTCCAAGTCATAAGTGGAAGAAATATTGTGAGTATATCTATCTTGTTTGTTTATATGCATGTGAGTTATTATCTTGTATATGTTCATTTACTTCATGCATATACTTCTTTTTGTAAATTGTTTGTCATCATCAAAAAGGGGGAGATTGTTGTCCTTCTTGTTTTGATGATGTTTAACAAACAATTTATTACTAATGTTGTTTGTCTAGTGTTTGTGCATTCCTATGTTTTGTAGACAAACAACGTAGTTGGAGGATGGATGGATTGCGCCATAACGACGATATCAAATGGAGGTTGGCGGAATTGTGGAGTGAAGCATCGTACGATTCAAGTTCAAGATCCAAGTTTAGCTTCATCCGCAACGTGTACCAAGTTGAGCCACAATGAAGATCAAGATCATTGCTTGGGTAACTTTAGTTTAGATTTTATATTATGTGTGTTAAGTACCTTAAGCTCAATATCATATACACACACGTATTTGGTTTCTATGTATATATATAGTTATATACATGCATGGTTTTGAGTTTTCATGCTTTGGACACACTTGCGAAATACATAAGTTTTCACAAATAGAAATTCAATTTGAGAAATTCTTTTTCTAACATGTTTGTTTTCATATTTACAAATATTTCGCAAAGTTTCATCAAGTTTGGAATTGATTTGTTATGTTTAATGGAATTTACAAATTCACGTTTTCGTTCGTGCACATGTTCGTGCATGTTTTACAAAACTGATGAGTTTTCACAAATAGGAAGTGATAATCTACATGTTTAGAAACTTTTTTCCAGTTTTTACTATTTTTGGGAGTTGATTTACTATGCCAATTGATTTTACAAAATCGTATATGTTAACAGTTTTTCAGAAACTGTAAATTTGTGTTCAAATATTTATTTCTCTCAACTGGGAAAATATTTTTCAGAAATTCTTTCTCTGACATGTTATTCTACATGTCTATAACATTCTCACAAAATTTCATAATTTTTGGAATTCATTTACTATTTTAAATTGATTTCACAAAACATCTGCGTGCTGCTACAATAACTCCGGTCGACCGGACCGGTCGACCGGAAATGTCTCTGGACGTTTCTCAGCTTTGCACATGGGTCTCGGTCGACCGTACCGGTCGACCAAAGTACTGTAGCAGCCAACCGTTGCTACAGTAATGGCTAGTTCTGTTTTTTGTTTATTTTAATGTTTTGGGGGTGTTTTTATTGGTTTTTGGGGTTGTTTCATGAGCCTATATATACCCCATGCCCTCATACTTCTAAGGGTACTCAAGAAATATTTTAAACAAGTTTAAAGAGTTTTAAACAAGGGTTTAAGTGTGTTTTAGTGTTTGTTTGGTTTGAAGATTGTTTTCACAAGTGGAGGAGATCATCTTCTTGTTTGGGCTTCATATCTCCATCTCTCCATCTTGATCTAGAGAAGTTTTCCTAAACTCAACTCTAGCTTTTATCTATAATTATTTGTTAATTATTATTTCTATTAAAGCTAGTTTTATATTGAGTTTAGTTTGATTTGATTTACTCTTTGTTTGCACACACAACCATTGAGCTTATTGTATTTGCATACATTATATAATTGGGTTGTGGGATAGTGTGACATTGAGTTGAGCCTAATTGAGTTCTCACCTTGTTAGAGAGAACAATCATTTGCTATATTGTGCTTAATTGTGAAATCACTTTGTAATACACTTGTACACCGAGTGAGGAGTGTGTGGTGAGAGTCGGGGATCGTCCCAAGAGGAGTGGCGTCGGTTGACGTGCCTAGGGAGAGGTTGTAACCGAGCACTCTTAGTTCATATTATCCACTATCTTGTTTATCTTGTTTATGTTTATATCTCCCTTAGTTTCATATCCTTGCATATAACTCATAGTATATCTCATTGCTAGGATATATCCCTTGTTCATATTGCTTATCCTAGCTCACATATTTTATTGTATTTTCATACTTGCTAGGATAACTTGTTAATTAATTTTAATTGGCATTTAAATCGGATTAGATTAGCATAAGACCCTAATCACCCTCCCTCTAGGGTCTAACACTCCATGCTCCAAATGAACTATACACCCTTCTTCGTAAGGTGTGTAAGTGGTGTCGAAATCTTTGAGAAATCCTAGACAAACTTCCAATAATGACCGACTAAACCCAAAAAGCTATGAATCTCTATCTCCGTCTTCGGCGGATTCCAAATCAAGAACTACTGAAATCTTAGCCGGATCTATTGCTATGCCCTTTCTGCTGATGACGTGACCGAGAAATCTAATTTCTGAAAGTCAAAACTCACATTCGCTAAACTTGACATATAACTGATGCTCCTGTAGAGTCTGCAAAGCTAACCGGAGATGCTGCTCGTGCTCTACCTCCAATCTCGAATAAATGAGGATGTCCTCGATAAAAACTATCACGAACTGATCCAAGAAGGGACGGAAAACCCGGTTCATCAAATCCATGAATACAGCGGGTGCATTGGTCAACCCAAATGGTATGACCAGAAACTCAAAAGATTCATATCGAATCAGGAAAACACGGCTTTGGGAAAATCCCTCTCCCGAACTCGCAACTACAATAACCCAAAACGAAGATCAGCCTTCGGAAAACATGCGCTTCGCGCAGCTGATCGAACAAGTCATAAATCCTAGGTAATGTGTATCTATTCCAGATAGTGACCTTGTTCAACTCTTTATAATCAATACACAAACGCATTCTGCCGTCCTTCTTCTTCACGAAGAGAACTGGCGCTCCCCACGGAGAATAACTCCGATGAATAAAACCCTGAGCTAACAACTCGTCCAACTGGGTCTGAAGCTCCCTCATCTCAGCTGGTGCCATGCGATAGGGTGCACGGGATATCGGTGTTGTGCCTGGCTGCAACTCAATACAGAACTCAACCTCTCACACAGGAGGTAATCCGGGTATGTCCTGAAAGACATCCTGATACTCTGAGACAACTCTAGTCTCCAATAAATCAGTACCCTGATCCTATCGCATCACCTCCTCGATGTACGCTAGAAATGACTCCGCAAAACGGTTGCCCTGGGAGGTTGCTACAATCATCTCGGACCTATCGGACGCTCGCAAATTGACCGTCTACGCAAATCAGTCAATACTATCATGGTAAGAAGATAACCAATCCGTACCAAAAATTTGACATCGACAACACGACCAACTCGATGTCTAACTCAGACTCATCTAGTTTGATGACACATCTCCTACAGATGGAAGGGACACCCCCTAGAGGGGTAGGCACTGACAATGGAAAATCTAAGGAATGCCACAAGCTGACACCCATCAACAAAGGTACGAAGGATAAGAGATAAACAAATTTCATAAATCAAACTAGATCCGAACTGAAAATGAAATCACGAATAAAGCTCCGCTCGTACCCTGATCATGCGGTACAACTGAATAGACTTTGCTGGATAGTGCAAATATCCTAGATAATGCAAATCTGGCCTGCTGGCCCCTAAATCTTCGGATTAACAAGTAGTACTTCTATTTCCTCACTGCTGGCCGAAATTACGACTCTGAGATTGCCGACTGCGACCTTTATCATGCCAGCTTCTTGCTGTGAACTGATACAAGTCTTTTGCTATTTGTTCGACCTTGTTATGATTGAAAATAAAAAAAAAATACAACATTTTACTATAAGCAACCAACTCAGTGGAAAAGAGTTTTTTTTTTATTTTTATGACTAAAAAATATAGTTTGAAAAGTAAAAACTTGGATATTTAGGCTTTTGAAATGTTCAATATATATGTTAAGTAAAATGAATTATGTATCTAAAATTATTCAAATAAGTGCTCTTAATTTAAAACTAAATGCTTACTTAATGCATTTCATTTTAAGTATTTTATAGTTATAATATTATACTTTATAGGCACTCGTGAAAAGCGGTATAAATTAATTTTAACCACATTTAAGTTCTTCTGATGTTTTGATTATGAGATGTTCAATATATATCATTTTAAAATATTTAGAGCTATCACCGATTGCGAGTAGGGGTGCCAAACGGTTCGGATATATCCGAACCGATCCGCATCCGTATCCGATAGGATACGGATATGGTAGGCTAATTTTGAAACCGAGCGGATACGGATACGGATACGGATATGGTTTCGGATTTTTTTTCGGATACGGATTCGGTAATGGATATAAGGGTTGCGGATACGGATATCCGCAATATAATAGTGATTCGGGTAATCGGGTCTCAAATTCATAGTTATAAACCCGCTAACCCAAAACCAAAAGTTAAAAACAAAAAAACCCTAGGCCCTCACCCTCTCTCATCAGGCCGCCTCCACTCACTCTCCACTCCAGCCCTAGGCCGAATCTCTCTCTCTCTCCAGTCTCCACTCCCAGTTCTCCACTCCAGCCATATGGCGACTCTCCACTCTCAGTCTCCACTCAGTCTCCCGGTCCCGCCAGCGATTACGCCGCAATCAAGCCGCCTCCACTCCTCCAGCCGCTTTCGCTGCGTTTGCTAGCCGTTCACCAGCCGTTCGACAGTGATTCGCCAGCGATCAGGCCGCCTCCTCTTATTTCCGGCGATCTCACAGTCGCCACTCGCCAGCGAAGATCAGCGAAGGTTGGTCAAAGAATCGTTTCATGCTCTTATTTGCCATTTTCATGCACTTTTCCTTCAAATTTCTAGTGGGTTTTTTGTTTTAGTTAATACCCACTCAATAATTTTCTTAGTAAATCTCTTTTAAGTGGTAAAAATTGGATTTTTTTTGCTGCTGAGTGCTGATTCTTGCCCTCAGGCCGTCGCCCTCACCCTCAGGCCGTCGGATCTTGCCCTCAGGCCGTCGGATCTCGCCTGCATAAGAGGGTATGGACCATAGGTAAAAAAGATCATTTCTATCTAACTGCTTTTATTCTTCTTCCTTTTGTTTTGGGGACAAATAAAGGGAATTATGCATCCAAGTATAGTTTGGATTGTAATCTAGAAAGTTATGTTATACTAAAGGGAAGTCTATTGTATGGAAGTATTCACTCCGGTTAACTTTTGTTTGTTACATTTTTTTATAAGTAATTTGAGGACATAGACACTACATTAACCCCCACCAAAAAAAAAATCAATAAAGAGAAAATCAAAGCATCCTTATTACTTATGCAGACAACGAATAGGATAAGTAAAAGTTTGCTTTTAATTTCTTATGGTATTATTTAATTTTGAACCTTGTAGGGGTTTAGTTGCAATGTATTTTTCTAATATTTGGATCTCTTTTAAGAGATAACTATGATGCAATAATGTTGTTCCTCTAGCCATTATTGTGCACTCGAGGTTGACTATGTTAACTTGTTATGTTTCAGTACGATGCTGCAATGTATTGGTATAAACTTTTTAATTATATGTAATGGAGGTTTAGCATTGTTTATTTCAAAGAACGTGTTTCATGGTTATCATTTTTTAGTTACATCACTTGGTGTTTTGTATAATTCTCTTAGTGTCAGGATCAGGTTTAGTTTTTATCATTTTTTAGTTACATCACTTGGTGTTTTGTATAATTCTCTTAGTGTCAGGATCAGGTTTAGTTTATTTCAAAGAACGTTTTTGGCTTTGTGCCAATTTTGGCCTGGTTTGGCCGTGTAAATTAAACATGACAATGTCAATATTTAACTTAAATATTCAATGCGGAGAAGGTAGAATGCATTCTGGCCGTGTAAAATTTTGGCCTGGCTTTGTGCCAATTTTCGATCAACTAGCACATGCATTTTTGTGAAAGAAGATAGAATGTATTCAGCACCTTATATATGTTTGTTATGCATGTATGTTGTTGTTGTTTGCGTTCTATATAGATGGTTATATTTTAGGTTGTGGTTGTTTCATGCTATAGCAAATTCCATCTTTTTCTTTAAAATTGAAAAGTTTTCTTCCTTCTTGGCAATTATGTGAATTTTTGCTCTATTAAAGGTTTCAGATTCTGACTACTGACTACAGTTTGTTCTGCATGTATGTTTCTATATAGATGGATTGACTTTGGAAAGTTTGAACAAATCTTACAGTTCTCTGCACTTACTGACTACTACAAGAAAGTTTGAAAGTGAAAAGCAAAATGAAGATGGAATGTATTTGAGGCCTTACCGAACTAGTTGCTGTGTTAGACAAAAGTTTGTTCTGCGTGTATGTTTCTTCTTTAATTTCTATAGATGGGTCTACAAGGACGCAACAGAGAAGTTGTCTGAACTATTGTTTTAGTTGGTTTGTATGAACTTATTGTGTCGTGATTGTCTGAACTTTAGTCCTCTTGTGAAATGTTGTGTCATGGACCATGGTCGTGTTGTGAAATGTTTGTGCCATTGGTTGTGCTACTGAAGATTTTGGATGAAGATTATGTCTAATAGATTTGTGCTCAATTTTAGTAATTCTAATTATATGTGAATTCTAATTATACGTGAATATGGTTAGTATTTCTAGTTATGTCTAATTAGATTGGTTGTAATTCTAATTATACGTGAATATCCGTTTATATTCGTGATCATATCCGATCCGATTCTCAAATATCCGATCCGTATCCGTTTCCGATAAGTGCGGATATGGTTAGTATTTTTTCTTACCGAGAGTGATCCGTATCCGTATCCGTATCCGTTTATAAGAAGCGGATATGGATATGGTAAGTGTCATATCCGAACCGTATCCGCTCCGATAACACCCCTACTTCTTGCTCCTCGATTGTTGTAAGATCTTGCTGCTAACGGCGTCATGAAGTCGATCAAATACTGTGGAGCCTACTGTGGCTCGGCTCTGCATGCCCAGCTCTCCAGGTACGAGTTTTACCTCGACCACATCCTCATTTCGTTATTTATAATATCAAAAGGAGAGCTTAATTTTCACAGTAAGTTGTAGGCGTATAAAACTGCTTATAGGTCCCTTAACACAGCTCGGCACGGTAATTTGACAAACCAACGAACTATCAGGCGATGTATCCAAGCGTGATCGTTAGACCACAACATCGAAGCTAAGTGAGATGCAACGAAGCAGATTAACGAAGCGACGAGGTTGACGAATCGCACGCAAACAACAGAATACATCCACTCGTGTGCAGAATCAAACTAACGGTTCAGTGAGTCAACCGTAGAGTCCACCACATCAATTAAGATCAGGAGCGGACTCGAACGAATCAAGATCAAATCAAGATCGGATCCGAACTCAAACTCGAACACCGAAGCGGGTTTACTGCCAAATCAGGATTCAGATCAACAAATCAGAGTCCAAATCAACAGCGAAACCGGAAGACGGCAAAACGACAAACACCTGGAGGGCTCGGTCAAAACCGAGCCACTCCCAGGTGGCTCGGCCAAAGCCCAGCCAAATGGGCGAAGAAACAAACACCTGGAGGTCTCGGCCAAAAAACCGAGCAACTCGTAGGTGGCTCGGCCAAAGCCGATCCACCTCTTGGTGGCTCGGTGCCTCGGCCACCTGTGCCCGGACACAGTTCTGAGTGCCTATAAATAGGACTTGAGGGCTCATTTGTGAAGGGTTGGAATTCTTGAAGGAGAAGCTCTGCTGAATTGAGATCTGAACTTTGGAGATTTGAAGCTTTGAAGACTTGCTCTTTCAGATCCGGTGCTCGGCGATCTTCCAAGTCAAATATGGTAGGAGTTCGAGAGGGATCGGATCTGAGATCTACACAGTAATCCTCCGGATCAAAGCTTGGCCTTTGATCCCGAGAAGGCGATTATTTCCTTGGTGAATTAATCCCCCCCGGCTATTATTTCCTTCGCGAAATAATACCCGTCATACCGTGTAGATCTGACCGGATCTAGATCGTGCGGTAGCCCACGGATAAACCCCGGAGCAGGCGAAGAACCCACAGAAGCGAGCGACCGCAAAACAGGAGCTCGCGATTCGTTCGAAAAAGGAAAGTTGTAATATTTTTTATTTTTCTTTGATTTTGTTGTAACGGGATCTTATAAAAAGACCGGATCTTTTGTAATTGAAAAAACAGTTACTTGAGAGAACAATGACTTCAATGAAGAAAATAATTTTTCCCGCGAACAATCTGGCGATCATAGTGGGAGCTACCGATCTCGCTGCCGAGATCGTTGCGTCACAGCCGCGGATCCCGATCCCGGTCGAGGAGTATGAATTCGACCAGGCCAAGTTCGAGGAGTACCTCTCATCCTCGTCCGGATCTACCTCCCCCCACAAGTCCAAGAAGTTCTCCTCCAGGAAAAAAGCTCGTTGGTTTGAAGAAGTTCAGAACGCCAACGAAGCTCTCACCCCGGCTGACGTCAAAGTTGCATCGGGTGAAGTTCCACCGACCTCAAACGAGGTTAAACCTATTCTTGCCGACGCCTCTACTATTGAGGGTGTTGTGACTCTCTCAAAGAGAGCCCGTCAGAGGCGACGTCAACGCCTGGCGCGGCAACTCGCAAAGGCGATGGAGTCCATCGACGGAGTCCGCTATCACGCGGATTTGAAGAACAGGAGAGGCAAACAGCCTCAACAACCAATGAGTGGTAGCTCCTCCAAGCCGCCAACGAACGAATGGGTCCATGTCAAACGGAACCATTCGACACTTGAGGAGCGCATTCGCAAGCGCCGCGCACTATCGGCGCAGGCACGAGCTCAAGTCCAGGAGGCCCGAAGAAGACTGCAAAAGGAAGTGGCCAAGAAGCCGCCACCAACCCGCCAAGTATGGAAGCCGAAGTCTGAAGCGGCGATTCAGGCTAAGGCAAAATCGTTGCAGCCTTTGAAGCAAGTTCAACCTCCGGCGAACTGACCGAAGTCGCCGGTAATTCCCATAACTTCTTCGGGAGATGCAGCGGAATCATCCCGCAGAAGGAGATCGGTGCTGGAGCGCCTCGGTTCAATTCCTGATGAGAAAGGCAAAGCTCCAGTCCAAGAATGTTCGGGCCCGATGAAGAAGCCCCGAACGACTCAACACGCTGGGGATCGCCGTCACCTCCAACATGACAAGGAGCTTATGGCAGCTACGCGCACGACTCTACGCATTGAAGTCCGGGAGCCCGCTGAGAACTCACGCCCAAAAAGGCATGTTTCGAGGCGCGTGACTTTTGAAAGCCCAAAGAAGGCAGTTCTTCCTCAGAAGGAAACATTATCGTCTGATGACGATAACGTTATACCTGAGAAATCGTGCCAACACACGATAGGTTACTCCGATCTTCAAGCTGACGAGTTGTACTATCGTGCTGGGGGTACGAGTAAAACCAGGAAAAGGAGTCCTCGAGAACTAGAAACTCAATGCCCCTGTTCCAAACTCATTCGGGCAGTATTGTCTGAGTGCAACTACATCAAGGCGGTCCCCGAAAGAGTTTCGGTCTTCGAAAGGCTCAGTAATGAAACGCCAAAACCAAGGCCTAGGCGTTTCCGATGAAGGAGAGCGGTGGTTGAAGACGGAGAATTTCCAAGGGTCACTACTAATATGACCAGCAAAGGAACATCAGCACGGGATAATCTCGAGTCGATTCTGAAAGCACCCCGGCGTATAACCCGTCTGCAGTCCGAAACCATCAAACGAGCAACTTATGGTAGGGTTCGGACAAGACTACCTTCAGAAGATGAAGAATCTAATGCTGGCTCCGCAGTTGCATCAGATAATACGGTATCCAGCGAGGGACAGCCCTACGAGACACTTATGATAAGTGCGGAACAAGTGGCCAAGATGCTTGAAGAGGCCATGGCTAAACAACAGGAGAGCTTCAGGTTCGAAATGCAGATGGCCATTGCAGAACATGAGAGAAATGCATAACCAACAAATCCCGGCATCTTTAAGTACCTGTTAGAGAATAACAAAATCCAGCTGCCAGCGATCGTGGATCAAGAAGGGGCTAGCAAAGTGACGGATCCGAAGTATTGCGCATACCATAGAGCGGTCCATCACCCTACCAAGTCGTGCTACCACCTCAAGGATAAGATCCAGGCGCTAATTGATGTAGGCGTCATAACCCCGAAGCCGTCCAAGAATGTTGGAGCAAATACGGTGTCGATCAGCTTTGGATCGGTGCCCACAACATAGTTCAAACCAGAGCGCATCACCAAAGTAGGGATGAAGACAGTGAACGATGACCCACATGGACAGCGCCAAAAAGGACTTGTGCCACACACAGCCCCAAACGGCGAAATCCTATGGGTTCATCCTGATCTCATTGAAGACGAACAGTGGGCGACTTCCTCGAGAAGAAAGGGCAAAGGCAAGTCCTGCAATGCTACTTCCGCAATCTTCGAGGAGGATGGCGATGAAGCTCCTACTTTCCCGCTCTCCGAAGAAGAACAAGAAGTCTTTGCCACTAGAAGCGGAAATGAGTATCACTACAATTATCCGCCACCTAGTGAGCAGGGGATGAATAAACGGGGACCAGCCAAAACTCACACGGAGATGGGGGTGATTACGAGTCCTACACCGGGCGACGAGGCTCGACGATAGCCGGTGAATAAACCGAAAGAGAAGAATCCCCAGGAGGTTCAGAATCCGAAGCAGTTTCGTTTCAATCGTCCGATTGGAAAAGACAAACCGAAAAGCTCGAAAACTCCGCAAGTCTTTGATATAATGGCTCAACTAGCCAACATTCCAGCACGGATAACGCTGTATGAGTTGCTGCAGTTGTCCAAGTAAACCAGGGAGGCCTTGCAAGAAGCTTTGGCCAATTCAGAGGTGTTTCTGACTCAAATCAAGCCGGTGCCTGAAGGGCCAGAATCGCTGAGTAAACACTGCAATATAGCGACTAAGAACCTCCCTGCATTACTTTCACCAAAGAGGATATGCAGACGAAGAATTCGAACCACGATCGACCGCTATATTTCATCGGGTACATCGGCTCCAGCAAAGTCAACCGAATCCAAGTGGATCCGGGTTCTGCTGTGAGTATTATGCTGCTTCGCTTGATGCATTTCCTCGGTATTCCAGTTAGCAAGTTGGCGTCCACAGGCACTGTTATCTATGGATTTAACACTAGCGGGTCAAGACCCTTGGGTAAGATCCGGATAAAGTGTCAGATGGGAGATTTGAAGACGGAAGTCACATGTTATGTGATTGATGCCGAGACTTCATATAACTTACTGTTGGGTCGACCTTGGATCCATAGTAACGTTATAATCCCCTCCACACTCCATCAGTGTTTAAAATATGTTGACACTAATAACAAGGTTAGGACGGTGGTCGCGGATAAGCAACCATTCAAAGGGTATGAGAATTACTTCACTGATTCTCTCCTTTATGGTAACGAATCCGATACAGAATCATCGGCCCATGGCACGGACAGCGGAGGAGAAGCTGATACCGAAGCCGGATTTGATTACAATGGAGGTTATGTTTTAAACGACATTGTACCCTTTGTAATCAATCTTGACGATGAACAATCGTCAGAGAGCAGTTGTAACTGGCAACTTGCCAATAACGAAATAAATAATGATTTAGAGTACTCCCTGTCTCTTGATGATGTGATAAAAGAATTGTATGATAATCCTGATCTGTAAATGTCGCTTCGATCGTCCTATGTAGCGAAGGAACACCTCCAGCATTCTTTTGGGACAACCCTGGTCATCCCGACCAAAATAGGAGGAGAAAAAGAAGTGATTTACGGTAAAGGAAAAAGCTCCCCATTACCAGATCATTTCTTAAACGAAGATGAGGATGATGACAAACCTAGTCAGCATCTATCTAAGTATAGTCCAGAAGCGCGCAAGCTCATGGAAAAGCAGGGGTATGATTTCACACTCGGAGAAGGTCTATACTTCGATCGGGGTCCTCGTGTTCCAGCCAAAGCGGCATATGTACCAAAAGGGAAACCAGACGATTATTATAAATACGGACGAGGGTTAGGGTATGAATCTTCTTTAGAAGACGAATGTTGCTGGTTAATCAATAACCAATCGTCTAAGCAATACAAAGATGGAAATTCGTCAGATACCTCGGAATGGGATTCCGATACAAGTCTGGGGGAAGCTTTCAAAGCCCTAATGGCGAACATAGCTACAGCTGATCCTTCCACAATGGAAGACGACGATCAAATGCCAACATGGGAAGACCCGTGGGTTCATCACCTGAACATGCAGTATGGTGATAGGTTCGAACAGAGGGAACCTCCCACTGAAGATAAAATAGTCTAAGTTAACATGGGTGACGAGGCTAATCCAAAGCCCATATTCATCAGCGATAGTCTTCCCCCAAATGAGAAGGAGTAATTAGTTGCTCTCATCAGAGAATATATTGACATCTTCGCATGGAACTATGAAGATATGCCAGGGCTCGACCCCAATGTAGCAGTGCACCGCCTCGATATCAAGCCGGATGCCAAACCTGTCAAACAACAGCAAAGACGGTTTCGTCCGCAGATAATGGAAGCTATTGAGGCAGAGGTTAAGAAATTGATCGAATCAGGATTTATCCGAGAGGAACAACATCCAGACTGGCTAGCCAATATTGTTCCCGTCATGAAGAAGAACGGTAAAATCAGGATCTGTATCGACTTTAGGGACCGGAACGCGGCATGTCCAAAAGACGACTTCCCTCTCCCAATCACAGATGTCATTATCGACAATACATATGGATTTGAGAGAATGTCTTTCATGGATGGTTTTTCAGGATATAACCAAATCAAGATGCACCCAGATGACGAGAAGCATACAGCGTTCAGAACGCCCCTCGATGTCTTTTGCTACACCGTGATGCCTTTCGGTTTAAAGAATGCAGGCGCCACGTACCAGCGAGCAATGACTAAGATTTTCCAAGAATATCTCAGGAAAACAGTCGAATGCTACGTTGATGATTTGGTTGTAAAAAGCCGCAACAAAGAAGATCACATCAAGGACTTGAAGACGATGTTCGATCTCATGCGAAGTCATCAATTGAAGATGAACCCTACTAAATCCTTCCTTGGAATGTCCAGCGGAAAATTCCTTGGATTCGTCGTCACCACTAAAGGTATACATATCGATCCTGATAAGGTGAAGGCGATACATGAACTGCAACCCCCTAGAAATCTAAGAGAGCTCAGAGGATTGCAAGGGCGTTTAGCTTACATCCGGCGGTTCATCTCAAATCTTTCTGGGAAGTGCCAACCATTCTCTAAGCTAAACAAGAAAGGGGTGTCGTTCATCTGGGACGACGCCTGCCAAAAAGCATTCGAAGATATCAAAACATATCTGACGAATCCTCCTGTTCTCGTCGCACCAAAATCAGGTAAACCGTTCTTGATCTATCTCAAGGCGATGAACCACTCGATAAGTGCTTTACTAGCACAAGGCGATGATAATGGTCATGAACAGGCAGTCTATTACCTAAGTCGGACTTTGATAGGCACCGAGTCTCGATATCCGATGATTGAGAAAGAATGCCTCGCATTGGTATTCGCAATGCAAAAGATGCGGCATTACTTAGTTGGGCAGACGATTTACGTCATTTCCAACGTTAATCCAGTACGGATATTTATGACGAAACCGGCCTCTATGAATTGGCGGTTAGCGAAGTGGGCCCTTCTCTTGTCCTAATATGATTTGCACTTCAAACAGCAGAAGTCGATCAAAGGACAAGCAATTTGTGATCTTTTGGCGGCAAACCCGACAACGGATACGGCAGAAGTATATGATGACTTGCCGGATGAAACCCACGAGGTTAACACTACGTCGCACCAACAAGTATGGCAATTATATTTCGATGGTGCTTCGAGGGCAGTTAATAGGGCAATAACCCCCGGATGTTCTACAGTTTCCTTCGGAGTAGGAGTTGTCTTAATTTCCCCAGGGAAGCATGTGATGCCTCGGGCTTATTCACTGACTAGTCCCTGTTCCAATAATGTAGCCGAGTACAACGCACTTCTCATTGGACTTAGTTTCGCTAAAGAGCTAGGGGTCGAATATCTCGAAGCTTTCGGAGATTCTCAATTGATAGTCAACCAAGTCCGTGGAGAGTATGAAGTCAGGAACCAAGACCTAATCCCGTACCACCAGGAAGCCATCAAAATGGCAGATTCTTTTGAAGAATTCTTTATTAAATACATCCCTCATCTCCAGAACGCTTATACGAATGCACTGGCGGCACTAGCGGTATCACTTGCACAGCCTCCCGAAACTGAACTACTAGTCATAGTAAGGACGCATCAGCTCTGCATACCCATATACGATATGGATATTGAAGAGGAAGATGATGGAAACTCGAACGCCAAGGAGGTGAATTCAACCCAAATTGGGTCTGAGTCCCGACATTGGCGTTTTCCTATCATTGACTACGTCCAATATGGTATTTTGCCAGAGGATGTAAAAGAAAGGGAATCAATCCGCCGAAGAGCACCAAGATTCTTCTATAATACCGAGACCCATATGTTATACCGTAGAGGGTACGATGGTTTGTTACTCCGGTGCCTTTCGAACAAAGAAGCAGAAGAAGTTCTTAAGGAAGCACACGAAGGAGAATGTGGTGCGCATCAACCTGGTCCTAAACTGTATGATTGCATCAGGAGAATGGGATATTTTTGGCCAACAATGGTTCGTGACGTAATCGAATACGCCCGAGAGTGTCATGCTTGTCAAGTACACGCAAATTATATGCACCAACCACCGGAGCTTTTACACACGTCAACCATGTCTTGGCCGTTCGAGACATGGGGCATGGACATCGTCGGTCCTATTTTTCCCCCTTCAGTCAAAGGTGATCGATTCATCCTCGCAATCACGAATTACTTTTCAAAGTGGGCTGAAGCGATTCCGCTTAGAGAAGTGAAGACAAACAACGTCATCAATTTCATCAAGCACCATGTCATATACAGACACGGCGTGCCGAGACGGATCATTCATGACAACGGTCCGCAGTTCATAAGCAACGCCTTCGTCAGGTTTTGCGACAAGTTCAAAATTCAAGATGTTTCGTCAACAGCTTACTATCCTGCTGCGAATGGATTGGCTGAAGCGTTTAACAAGACGATCATTAAGATCCTGTCAAAGCTCGTGAAGACCAATAAACGAGACTGGGACGATAAACTCGGTGAAGCACTCTGGGCTTATCGCACCACCATACGCACACCTACAGGAGCTACCCCATATTCGTTGGTATATGGATGTGAAGCTGTGCTACCATTGGAGATTCAAATTCCATCCCTTTGGATCACCCTCGCGACTGAGATGACGACAGAAGAACAACATCGAAAGCGTCTCGAAGAACTCGAAAGGTTGGATGAAAAGCGCTTGGAGGCTCAACAACACATTGAGTTTTATCAAGCTAGAATATCCAGGGCTTTTAACAAAAGAGTCCGACAGAGAAGCTTCAAGGAAGGAGATCTGGTCCTCGCTGCCCGCCGACCGATAATCCTCAACTCCAAGAAGAAAGGTAAATTTGAACCCAAATGGGAAGGACCGTTTGTAATAGACACAGTCTACTCAAACGGTGCATATCGTCTGATTACTCAAGAGGGCGCCAGGCAATTGATGCCAATAAATGGGAAGTTCCTAAAAAAATACTATCCCTAGTACATTCAGGATAACTCATTTACCGGGAAGTTCCTTGTAGAATATTACACTTAATATTCTAGAGGATAACCCAAAATCATTTATAACACCAAAATCCCTCACTGATCAATTTCAATTGACAGTGAGTCCACCAAAAGTGTCTTTCTGGCCCTCTTGACTCTTTCCATGAACAAGAGGTCCACTTTCAGTTCAGAGTCCCCTTTCGATAAACGAAAGAACTCCCTCCTTTTTCTCTTTGGTTAAGCCTTCTCATGGTCATAACCTAAGTTGAAATTTCATTTCGATAAACGAAGAACTCATTTTCAGATTAGATAACCAATCCTATAAAAGGTAAGTTTATCTAGATTTTTCAGATTCTCGGAGTGGAGATCCCACTTCTAGTTTCTTTTGCGCTGGAAATAGAATATAAAATTCTTCCTTTTCAGAATCAAGGAATAGAATATAAAATTCTTCCTTCCTTGTATTCGGGTTCACCTTCACCCAAAAAGAAGACCGGGAAACAAAATATAAAATTCTTCCTTTCCCGCACCGATCTTTTCCAAAATTTGTCAATTTAGGATTCATCCTAGGAAGTTTATCCCGAATCCTAAGCAGGGATAAGTCTGCGCCTAACACGCGCTGCCGGTTTAGTCTTTCTTCGTAGAAAAAAGACACCAGAGTTTAATTCTGGGGTATTTTATCCTGAAACCTAAGCAAGGATAAGTCTGCGCTTAACCCGCGCTGCCGGTTAGTTCTTAACCGTTAAAAAGAACACTCGTTCACATATTCAACATTGTGGCAGGTTGTTATTAATAACACCAAAATCCATGCCTTACACGCAAGGGGAATTTCGTCTGTCGACACCTAACACGTGTCGCCGGTTTAGTCTTTTACCGATTGAAAAAGACACCAGAATACCAGGCTGGGGTATTTTATCCCGAAGCCTAAGTAGGGATAAGTCAGCGTCTAATACACGTTGCTGGGTAGCCTATTCCCATAACAATGGCAAAGTCTACGTATTCGAAGTCGTAGCAGCGAGTCTAAAGGAGTTCATTCTCTTAGCACAACGTTACATGCGGAACGGATTTAGACAATCCGCATGCTAGCCCAACTCAAACGGTAGTCGGTAAAGGCTAATCAAATCCGTTGAAGGCTGGGGGTTAGCCAAAAATCCTAAAGTCAACGCCTAACACGCGTTGTCGGGTAGCCTGTTCCCGTAACAATGACGAAGTCGTAGCATCAAGTCTAAGGGAGTTCAATCCTTTAGCACAATGTCACATGCGGAACGGACTTAAGACAATCCGCATGTAAGCCCGATTCAAACGGTAGGGGGTTAGCCAAAAATCCTAAAGTCAACGCCTAACACGCGTCGCCGGGTAACCTATTTCCGTAACAAATGGTAAGCCTATGTATTCAACATCATAGCACAAAGTCTTAGAGAATTCACTCTCTTAGCACAACGTTACATGCGGAACGGATTTAGACAATCCGCATGCTAGCCCGATTCAAACGGTAGTCGGTAAAGGCTCATCAAACCCGTTGATGGCTGAGGGTTTGCCAAAAATCCTATATATGCGAAAGTCACTGATGCACCAGCCCCATTAGTTGGTCTCGTGACTTGAGCATCCAACGACATTCGATACCCTAGGGTCAACGCCGGTCAACGCGTAACCCTAGGTCAACGCCAGTCAACGCGTTGCGATCAAAAAGTTAACGTACGACGTTCGAAACCCTAGGGTCAAAGCCGGTCAACGCGTAACCCTAGGTCAACGCCAGTCAACGCGTTGCGATCAAAAAGTCAACGTACGACGTTCAAAACCCTAAGGTCAACGCCGAACAAAGCGTAACCCTAGGTCAACGCCAGTCAACGCGTTATGATCAAAAAGTCAACGTACGACGTTCGAAACCCTAGGGTCAACGCGTAACCCTAGGTCAACGCCAGTCAACGCGTTGCGATCAAAAAGTCAACGTACGACGTTCAAAACCCTAAGGTCAACGCCGAACAACGCGTAACCCTAGGTCAATGCCAGTCAACGCGTTGTGATCAAAAAGTCAACGTACGACGTTCAAAACCCTAAGGTCAACGCCGAACAACACGTAACCCTAGGTCAACGCCAGTCAACGTGTTGCGATCAAAAAGTCAACGCACGACGTTCGAAACCCTAGGGTCAATGCCGGTCAACGCGTAACCCTAGGTCAACGCAAGTCAACGCGTTGCGATCAAAAAGTCAACGTACGACGTTCAAAACCCTAAGGTCAATGCCGAACAACGCGTAACCCTAGGTCAACGCCAGTCAACGCGTTGCGATCAAAAAGTCAACGTACGACGTTCAAAACCCTAAGGTCAACATCGAACAATGCGTAACCCTAGGTCAATGCCTATCAATGCGTTGCAATGAAAGAATCAATACTCCAATAAGGTATATGAGTATAAACTGTTCCCCATTTTTGGTTGAGAAGTTTCTGGAGAATATTTTTCTAAAAATATTATTAAGGATAACTCAACAACACTACGCCGGACAACGCGTCGCATATATGGACTCAACAATCGATGGTCAGTTCTATGTTGAACCAACAAACACGAGCTAAAGATCAGAAAATCAGGAATCGACTTCAAATTCAAAATTCCGACAATGGTCAGACAATAAATGCAGCACCGAAACCCTTACAGGCATTCAAGAATGCACCGAATAGCCTGAAGGATTGAAGGAATCAAGAACAGAGGCCATTCCAAGGTCCCGTTACACCGACTGAAGGTTGGGACAATCATATCCAAAGTATTCCAGACTCTTCTATAAAAGAACGAGGCTGAAATACTTTAGAGGGGGTATCTGTAGGCGTATAAAACTGCTTATAGGTCCCTTAACACAGCTCGGCACGGTAATTCGACAAACCAACGAACCATCGGGCGATGTATCCAAGCGTGATCGTTAGACCACAACATCGAAGCTAAGTGAGATGCGACGAAGCAGATTAACGAAGCGACGAGGTTGACGAATCGCACGCAAACAACGGAATACATCCACTCGCGTGCAGAATCAAACTAACGGTTCAGTGAGTCAACCGTAGAGTCCACCACATCAATTAAGATCAGGAGCGGACTCGAACGAATCATTATCAAATCAAGATCGGATCCGAACTCAAACTCGAACACCGAAGCGGGTTTACTGCCAAATCAGGATTCAGGTCAACAAATCAGAGTCCAAATCAACAGCGAAACCGGAAGACGGCAAAACGACAAACACCTGGAGGGCTCGAGAGCTCATTTGTGAAGGGTTGGAATTCTTGAAGGCGAAGCTCTGCTGAATTGAGATCTGAACTTTGGAGATTTGAAGCTTTGAAGACTTGCTCTTTCAGATCCGGTGCTCGGCGATCTTCCAAGTCAAATAAGGCAGGAGTTCGAGAGGGATCGGATCTGAGATCTACACAGTAATCCTCCGGATCAAAGCTTGGCCTTTGATCCCGAGAAGGCGATTATTTCCTTGGTGAATTAATCCCCCCCGGCTATTATTTCCTTCGCGAAATAATACCCGTCATACCGTGTAGATCTGACCAGATCTAGATCGTGCGGTAGTCCACGGATAAACCCCGGCGCAGGCGAAGAACCCACAGAAGCGAGCGACCGTAAAACAGGAGCTCGCGATTCGTTCGAAAAAGGAAAGTTGTAATCTTTTTTATTTTTCTTTGATTTTGTTGTAACCGGATCTTATAAAAAGACCGGATCTTTTGTAATTGAAAAAACAGTTACTTGAGAGAACAATGACTTCAATGAAGAAAACAATTTTTCCCGCGAACATAAGTGAGATAGCAAAAATACATATATATATATAATGTATCACAATACGAATTCATAACACATAGTATTCACGTAAATACCTTCAATCAACATAAAATAGTTGTCATAAAAAAATTTTCAATTTTTTTGAGATATACGCATATATCGTCGTCACTCATACTAGGAAATCCTTACGGACTCTATACATGAATCCTAAGAAACTCTATCCTAGCTCTACGACTCGACACAGGATGATCCTAAGGATACTGGAACTAGAGCTCTGATACCAACTGTGACGCCCCTGGGTTCACATAAGGCTGGAGTCCAAGGTGAAACCAGAGATGTCAAACCTGCCATGCACCCACACTGTGCATAAACATGTTTCACCAATCACAGTAATATCCTCTAGTATAACCAAATAGAAGTGCAGGTGCAAACAGGCAAAATAAAGGGAATAAATGTAATAGACATGATATAGAAGAGAAATCTCATAAATGAAAAGAATCATGTCTCAACTATAATACATCTGATATCTGAATAATAAAAATATCTCAACATGAATCAACTAAGAATCGTACTAAGGCACACTACCTTTACAATATGAATATGAAACTCTAATGTCTGGATAAAACTCAAAACTACAGTGGAGTCTCTACAAGTAAAAATACGCGACGGCGACTATGCCGGAACTCCGTCACCTTGCGGCTCTCCGGAGCTCCAAGCTACCTGAAAGGGTATTTTTAAAAGAAAAAAAAACAACAACAAGAGCGTCAGAGCGCTACAGCAAGATTATCTCCATCCGCCCCTAGGGAAAGGGCTGCTAGATGGAGTGAAGGCTCTATCTATTAAGCAGTCTACCTAGATTTATTTTTCCCGTATCTAAGTGAGATTAACATTTAGAAACCTACAACACGAGACGTAGTACGTCGAGCTAAATAATCCAAACAAGGAAACCCTCATGTATATACCATAAGTCTCAAGTTGTAGATATCTAAACATTAATACCGAACTAAGAAAAGACAATCTAATGAAACCAATAATTAGAAATCCATAACACGAGACTGGTACGTCGAGCAAAATAATCCAAATAAGGAAACCCTCATGTATATACCATAAGTCTCATATTGTGAATCTCTAATCATTGATCCCAACTAAGAAGTAAAAAAAGACAGTAAAAAAATAAGATATCAACACATCGTATTTATAATATCTTCCACTATCACTGGAGAGATAGAATAAAATACTAACACATAATTTTTGTACACTTTCAAAAGTAACATATCTCAGTCATATAATTCAATGATAGGTCGTATTCATAATCGGCATCTACCATACTTAGGCTATCAAGTAACTGTCTCAGTGCAACGGACTACCCTGTAGGTATACTGAACTGTGTACACGGCTCATTAGTCTCATCACGATCTCAGTGCGTAACATGAGTGCGGGACGGACTACCAAATAGGCATCCTAGAAATACGGCTCACGAGCCTCATCGCACCCTAGTGCGGGACGAACGACTAGATCAAGCCTCCTAAAATCCGACTCAATGGCCTGTACATATGGAATATCGACGCACTACCTCATGTAGTACTGAAATGAGCTCATCAACGATATCCACCTCATATAAATCTTTGTATCTCAGGTATGTCGATGCACTATCCCATATAATACTGAGCTATGTTCATCAATGATAGTTACCTCATGTATAAACCGTATATATAGTACTGAGTTGTGCTCATCTACGACATCCAACATGTATATGAACTATATCTAATTCAAATATGATCAAATCAAAATTCATCATAATCCCCTTAGGATTCTTAAATGTATAACATAACATATTCATGACTAAACGTGTAACATCAAGCGGCTCAAAACACCACGAACACACCTCAAAATGGCGCAACACAGCTCCACAAAACGAGCAGGAAAAACAGACGTGATATCTGTTAGTAAAACAAGCATATCTTTCTCTAGGAAAACTATTTTTTATAAACCCAATCTAGCTTTATATTTATATATAATTGTTTGATTATTAAGCTAGAGTTTATATTGAGTTTAGTTTTGACTTTATTCTCTTTGTTACACACACCCACTTGAGATTTTAGTATTTTTATACATAGTATATTTGAGGTTGTGAGAGATTGTAACATTGAGTTGTGCTTTAATTGAGTTCTCACCTTGTTTAGAGAACAATCATTTATTGTTGAGCGTTAATTTGTGAGGTTCACTTTGTATTGCACAAGTACACCAAGAAGAATGTAGAGGTGAGAGACGTGGTCGATCCCAAAAGGAGTAGCGTCGATAGTAAAGCCTAGTGAGAGGTAGTAATTCCGAGCACTTGAGGGAGACACGTGAGAGTCCAACACTTAATGTGGTATTTGTGTAGTTGCATTGTGAGTAATTGTGAATATTGATCGGTAAGCGTTGAAAACCGACATTGTGAGGTGTAAACGTTTTTCGGGTGAGTGTCGAAAACCCGGTTGTGTAGTGGATTCTTCCTGGGAGTAGGGAGCAGAAATGTAGGTCGGAAGGACCTAACTCCGTGATTATTTTTTTGTGTTTGTGTTTGGCCTTGGCGTATTTCTTTTGTGCTTTGTTATATTTCATATCGCCATTGGTTCATGTTATTTCGCCCTTGTTTGTATTGCATATCCTTGCATATAATTATTGTATATCATTCTTGTTAGGATATATTTATTAATAAGTTTTAATTGACATTAATATCAGATTATATTAGCATAAACCCTATTCACTCCCCCTCTAGGGTGCTTTCATTTCTAACCTAATAGAACCAAAAGAATTCCAAAAAATTGATCAACAAGCGTGCCTACGTGCAACACACGTATACGACACTAGTGTACTATAATATGGCTCTAAGTTTACTTGGCAACTTCTAAGAGCTTTGTCTCCTTACCTTCTAAATATTAATTATAATTATTAATAGTTTAATAATTAATATTTTTTCTATCGCTTCGCCTTAAAAAAAGTCCTCTAATATCATTCAAGTTTTCTGTGCATGTTCTAAAAAATGCTTAATTGCTTGATTTGTCTCTTTATCTTCTATGTATTAATTATATTTAATAATTTAATAATTAACTTCTTTATCTCTTTTTTAGGCCCTCAAATATTATTCTAACTCTCTGTGTATGTTCCAAAAAATGTCCTTTAATATAATTCTAAGAGCTTTGCCTCTTTATCTTCTAAATATTAATTATAATAATCAATAATTTAATAACTAATCCTTTTCAATCTCTTCATCTAAAAAATACCTTCTAATATCATTCAAGTTTTCTATGTATGTTCCAAAAAACGCTTCATTGCTTGATTTGTCTCTTTTATCTTCTGTGTAAATAATTTAATAATTAATTTTTTCTCTTTGCTTGAAAATATCGTTTAATATCATTCTAGTTCTTTGTGTATGTTTCAAAAAATGCTACAGTGCTCTTCCGTCAATTAAATACTCACCGACATTAGTATTTATCCTTAATTATATTTTATTCTCATGCATTTCTCTTAACTGATCTTTTTCTGCATTTAATAAAAACTTTACTGTTTCCAAAAAATAGAATGCTGCCCCTCCCTCCCTCCCTCCCACAACATCCAATCCCCCTTAACTTAATGCCGAGCACAGAGGAAGAGAAGTGGGATCTCTTAATCGATTTAATTGAATAAAATAGTATTTTCTTTCTACATTAATGCTTTTCCCCCCGTGTAGTACTTGATTATACCAATTTTTTCTTATAGGCTAATGTTGATGTTAAATAGCCAAACAGTCAAATATATGGGGTGAGATTGATTAGAGGGCCGATCACTTCTCCGAATATCTGGTCTTCAGTTTAGTTGCTTCAGCCTGCATGAATAGCAACTCGTGCGAGGACAAGGACTAGTTCCCCCATTGTACCTTCGACGATCAAGTCAGCTGATGAACTTGAGTGGGAAAATAAAGAACTACGTGAGTTCTTTAGTGTAGTGAAGTATAATTATCAGATATTACTTAGAAAGTAGCCTCCATTAATTGATTAGCAGAAAAAGCAATTGGAAAAGAATCCTTTTTAGAAAAAAGATCCCTTCTCTGTTAAGAATAGTACCTCTATTTGTAGTGGTGCTGAAAGGGTAGAACCATCACTTCGGCCGAGCACAGTATGACAGTAAATAAGCATGGGCTGGCAGCTGCATCAGCATCTACTTTACACATGCCGGTCAGCGAGTGGAGGAGAGATCACCCCAGCATTAAATGAGAAGTGATTGGAGGTATGGTGGTGCTGACGTGGTCCAATGAGTTATGAAAACTATCGGGACAAGAGGTGTGATGTGTCTGCCAAGCATTTAATGTGACGCTGACATACTGTTAGCAGGAGAGGCTCGAGACTGAAGTCATCCCACATTCTTTTTGACTCCCACAGCTTCGCTTTTCATGGCTAATTGCGGGATATTCGAGGTGAATGGGCTGTGCCTTGATCCTTGAGGTATCGCTTCAGATTCTGAGAATTAATCTTAGTCGTTGGCCAAATCTTGATCCGGCAGTACAGATTCTGGCAGTTGTGGATTTAGCTGCCTATACATAGAGATAGGGCTATGGAGATAGCGGTCATTGTCTTTTGAAGTTCTCTTCTTGAGAACTCAAAACCTTTCTCGCTCATCTCTCTCTGGCGATTATTCATCCATTCTATGATGACATCTGATCCTGTAGAGCAACGAGCTCTTCTGGTGGAGTTCCAGTCCAAAGTGACCCAAGCACAGAAGAGGACGCTCCACAGGAGATTTGATATCTCTCAAGAGTATGAGCTGATGGCCCTGACAAGGTCGGAGGCTGTTTATGATCATGAGTCAGATCGGGCCCCGATCTACTTGAAGCATTTGGAGTTTGGCCTGCAGCTACCCCTACACCCCTTCCTCTAGCAAGTTTTCATGGTGCTAGTGGTATCACCGGCCTAGATGAAACCGAACACCATCACAACCATGGTAGGGTTCATGGTGATCTGCTATTGGTTGGCTATAAATCCATCCTTACGAGTCTTGGGCCGGTTGGTGACTATGAAAGTGAACCAGATTGAACCCTACTTCCATTTCCAAATGGTGGGGAAGTACAAGCTCATCACCGACCTCCCCGGCTCGAACAAGGATTGGAAGGAAAAATTTGTTTGGGTCATGGGGGACGACTTGGAGTTGGGCTACTCGAATTGGCCTGAGATAAGGAGGGAGACGCTCATGGAGGGTGACTTTCTTGACGCTAAGAAGGATGCACTAGATCAAATCAAGGTGTATGTTGGCTCTCACCGAGTCGAGCACCTACTTCACAACTCGGTCTTAAGGGTTCCAATGTGTCTGTTGTGAGTCGAACGTTTTGTGACGACTTGAGTGTTAAGGGGTCGGGATGACTGGCTCGTTTACGCCTTTTATTGGTGAGATGTCCGGGTCTTTTGTCAAAGAAGACCTACAAGAGGAAGTGCCTAGGTCTTAATGAGGACGCTTAGTTCCTTTTAGAAAAATGATAACCTGAAGGTTGGGTGCCTAGGTCCTAATGAGGACGCCAAGGCCTTTTCAACAAAATAACAACCCGGAGGTTAGGTGCCTATGTCTTAATGAGAACGCCTAGGTCTTTTTAGTAAAATAACAACTCAGAGGTTTGGTGCCTAGGTCTTAATGAGGACCCTTAGATCTTTTTAGCAAAATAACAACCCGGAGGTTGGGTGCTTAGGTCTTAATGAGTACACCTAGGTCTTTTCAACAAAATGACAACCCGATAGTTAGGCGCCTAGTTCTTAATGAGGATGCCTAGGTCTTTTCGGCAAAATGACAACCCGGAGGCTGGGTGCTTAGGTCTTAATGAGGACGTCTAGGTCTTTTTGGCAAAATGACAATCCGAAGGTTAGGTGCCCTAGGTCTTAATGAGGATGCCTAGATCTTTTTAGAAAAATAACACCCCAGAGGCTGGGTGTCTAGGAATTAATGAGGACGCCTAGGTCTTATCGCCCCTCTGGAGGTCAAGTTGTAAATGCATGAGCTGGCTGTATGACAAGTGTGCCTTGGGTTTACCCTAAAAAGGCACAAATGGCTTAGGATTCCTGCATAGATTTGGCACTACAAGAGTGAAAAACGAGAGTCAATTTCAAAATAGATTTCATTTATAATGAATGAAATTTTGTACAAAATTATTGAAAGTATTTTTTTCAAATGCTCAACATTTAAGGGATGCTGTAGGATTCCCCCGTCCGGGGCCTTTAATCGATAGGTGCCTGCTCGCAACTCCTCAAGGACTGTGTATGGGCCTTCTCAGTTAGGAGCTAGCTTGCCTCTCTGGGTGTCTTTGTCAAAAGCAGCTTGCGGAGGACGAGGTCACCATCGCTAAATCTCCTGGGTCAGACCTTGCTATTGTAGTATCGAGCGATTCATTATTGATTGGTGACCTGGGTCCGGAGTGCTCTCTCTCTCGGATTTCATCTAGGAGATAGAGCCTAACCTGAAGCCTTTCTGAGTTTAAGTCCTCGTCGAAGTATTACAGTCAGATGGTTAGCATGCCTACTTTAACTGGTGTAACTACCTCAGTGCTATAAGCTAGCTTGAACGGAGTCTCACCGGTTAAGTTCTTGTGAGTTGTGTGCTAGGACCAGAGAATACCAGGCAACTCTTCAATTTAGTTTCCTATCGTCGCATCTACCTTCTTCTTCAATGCTTGGAGGATGCACTTATTGGCAGCCTCTGCAAGTCCGTTGGATTTGAGGTGGGCCACTAAGGAGAACTTGAGGTGTTGTACTCCTTGCAAAAGCTTCGAAAGCCTCCACTATCGAACCGAGTGCCATTGTCAGTCATAAAGGATAGGGGCACACCAAAGTAGCAGACAATGGACTTTCATACAAAATTTGTGACCTTACTTTCACCAATCTTGGCCAGGGGTTCAGCTTCAATCCATTTGGTGAAGTAGTCGATCGTCATAATAAGAAACTTCCTCTGTCTTGAAGCTAGGGGAGAGGACCTAACAAATCCAGTCCCCATTGAACAAAAGGTATAGGACTCAGTATGGAAGTTAGTTTGGTGGCCGTCACTCACAGGATGGATGAGTAAAACAGGCACTTCTTGCATTGAGAGACGAGTCACCTTGACTCGGCCAATATGGTGGGCTAGTAGTACCCTTAGTGAATGACTTTCTATGCGAGGGTTCTAGCCCCAGCATATTTTCCACACATGCCATCATGGATCTCTCTGAGAACATAGCTAACTGTTAGCCCTTATGTTTTGATGATGTTCTTACAACCACCATTATTGGTACTAATGGCTTATTGAGTGAAATTGTAGTAAATCTATTTATCAAGCTCGTTAGTGCCATAAATGGAGGATGGATGGAATATATGCTACAAAGATAATATCCAAAGGAGGAGGAGGCCAAGAGATGAAGCAACGTTAATTCAAGAACGACAAACTCATATAAAAGCTTCATCCGATTCAAGCTAATCAAAGCTCAAGTATTGCTTTAAATATGAGGATATTAGCTTTCCTTTATGTTTCTCTCTAGTGCTAGATTGTAGGCAAAGAGTCACTATGTTTACATGAAGCTATTGGGACTCACACACATGTTTTTCTTTCTTAAACTTTTAAGCCGTTTTCACAAAACCTTATTTTTCACAAATACGAGAACCTATCTGCAAAATTCTTTCTTCAAACAGTTTGTTTTTAGTATCAAAAACATTTTACAAAGTTTCAGATTTTTCAGAGGTCAAATAAATATTTTACAAATATTTTAACTTGGTCAAAAACTGGTTTCCAGCATATGTCAGAAAGCGGTCGACCGGATCGGTCGACCGCACATATCATCTTTTCTTACTGGTTTCCAGAGAGGTTGTCGGTCGACCGGGCCGGTCGACCGAATTCTCGATTTTTATATCGGTCGACCGATCCGGTCGACCGACAGTGTTTCTGCTGGTTTTCTTATTTTTCTGAAGCAGCTCACGGTCGACCGAAATTTTCGGTCGGTCGACCGACGTGTTTTTCGGTCGACCGAACGATATTTCGGCCGACCGCTTTTGTTTTCTTCAGTCAACACGAGATTTCTTTTTAAACGGTCTTTTATTTTCGATTGTTGTGCTTTCACTCTTTCGTGCTTGGCTCAGTCTGAGCTAAGACTCTGTAAAGGGGATTATCTTCCTAAATAGGAAGATTGGGTTTGGTTTTAAAATTGTTTTAATCTATTCTATAAAAACCCTACAGCTGCTTCTTCTTCTTCTTCTGCACACTCGGTTTTCTAGCTAACCGAAAACTCTACAACTCACACTCTTGCAATCACACTCTACACCCACTAAGTGTTGGACCTAGCCGTGTCTCCCTCAAGTGCTCGGTTACAACCTCTCCCTAGGCACGTCAACCGACGCCACTCCTCTTGGGACGATCCCCGACTCTCACCACACACTCCTCACTCGGTGTACAAGTGTATTACAAAGTGATTCTCACAATAAGCACAAATATGACAAATGATTGTTCTCAAAACAAGGTGAGAACTCAATTAAGCACAACTCTTAGTCACAAACCCACAACCCGACAAGCTTTGGAGGATCCCGCTTCAAGTTCATGTGGAGCATCATGCACACGGCCACTAGGCGATAGCCCTAGTGAGGTTTGCGAGTTCAAATCTATTAATGATTTACCTAATGATGAACTTGCTTGTGCTAGTGAAAAATTATTACATGCCTTTAACAAATTGCAAAATGATTTCATTAATTTACAAAGCAAGCATGAAATTTTGAAATCCGATCATGAGTTGTTAGCATCTAAGTTTGAAACTATTTCTAATGAAAATGTGATCCTTAAAGAAAACAATGAAAAATTAAAATTGGATCTGATATGTTAAACTTGGAAAATGAAAAATTAACATCATCCATTTTTAGCTTAACTCATGAAAGAGATAATGCCATATTAGAAGTAAAGAACATACAAAATGATACGGCTTCTTTTATAGATAACTATTTATGTTCTACTTCTAAAGGTGCATATGTGCCAAAAAATGAAGACTTGAATCTTATGAAAAAATGCATTTCATCCTTAGATTCAACTTTGAAAACATGCATCAATAATCATAAGAAGCTTATGGATATGTGTGCCAAGTCTAAATCATCATCTACTCATCATGCACACATATATAGCAAAGTTTATAAGTGTTCAATTTGCGGCCGTAAAGGCCATCTAGCTAAATTTTGCTATGATGCACAAAAACATAAGAATATTAATCTTTCTTGTGCATCTCATGTAGCTTCCTCATCACATACACATGCATATGCTTATCATGCACATCATAAACATGCAAATGTGTTTAAATGTGATATTTGTGGACGTTTTGGCCATTTGGCAAAATTTTGCTATGATTTGAAAAAGACTTCACCTTTGCCAAATGATTTTATTAAGCCACAAAAGTTTAAATGTGATGTTTGTGGTAGATTTGGCCATTTGGCGAAGTTTTGTTATGATTTGAATAAATATTCAAACTTGCCAAATTTCTCAAGTAAACCACCTTTGTTTAATGATGTTTCTCATTTGCAAAATAATTTTAAAAGAAAATCTTTATTTGCAAATGATTCCCGTGCACGAGCTAATGGTCCACAAAAACAAATGGATCTCTTTCATTGCACAAATTGCAATCGGAAGGGTCATTTGAATGAATATTGTTTTGACCATGTTAGTGCACCATATATGCCTAAGAGGGTTCATAACCCTAAGGCTTTGAGCTTAAATGATAGGGGTCATGTCCCTAAATCTTTTGGTACCAAGAGTTCTTGGGTACCAAAACAAATTTAAATTTTAAACCAAGAATTTTAGTGTTCATACTTTTTCCTTTCTTGGTTTTAAAATTATGTCTTAAAATATTTTGATTATGAAAATAAATTTATAATTGATAAAATCTTTTGTTTTCATGATTATTTGTTTTGATGAGAGGTTTGTATTTATATAACCCTCCAGGTTTATTGGGTGTTTATTCCCAAATCATGTTTACCGGATGCTAAAATGTTCATATGGGTTAATACTAACTCAAGAGCTAGATAGAGTTGCCTCTCTTGATTTTTAAAATTCAATGATGATTTGGTTTCATGATTTAAACTTTGATTTATGATTTCAATTGGTTGATTTGTTTTCATTTGAAAACTTTTTACATGATTCTCATGTTTCTCTTATTTTGATTTCATAAATCTATTTTATATATTGGCTTTTATGATATGAGACAATATGTTCATCTTGATATATTTATGTGTTCTCATTATCTTGTTTGAATGTGAGTGATTGTTAGCATATCTTTTATGCTTGCTCACATATTTGCCTTGATCTTTATTGCATATATTTTATATGGCATTTTGATAGGGGGAGCAATCCCTATATCTTTCTATATGTTATACTCACCTATGCTTATTGAT
>NC_033801.1:88808577-88817281 GCF_001876935.1 Asparagus officinalis | reverse complement strand
CATTTTCACTCAGATTTGGAATTTTCAGAGTTCAATTCCGTCTCCCAAATAATTTTGAGATATTTTCGTCTATTTTCGGAATATTCGGGACCCAATTTTATATTTTGGGTGATTTCGTGATATTTTCGCCTATTATCGGAATATTCAAAATCCAAACTCCAATTGGCCAATTCCGTCTCCCAAATAATTTTGAGATATTTTCGTCTATTTTCGGAATATTCGGGACCCAATTTTATATTTTGGGTGATTTCGTGATATTTTCGCCTATTATCGGAATATTCGAAATCCAAACTCCAATTGGCGACCACGAGTCTAAACTGTTTCCCAATTTTGACGGGAAGTTCCTGGAGAACATTATGTATAATAATTCTTAAGGATAACCTGGCAACCTCCGACGGGTACATGAGGTTAAACTGATTCCTGAAACTCTCAGGAGTACACGAGTATAAACTGGTTCTCCTCAGGTTAATGCGAAACCCTAAGGTCAACGCCGGTCAACGCGTAGCCTTAGGTCAACGCTGGTCAACGCGTACCCTAAGGTCAACGCCGGTCAACGCGTTGCGATAAAAGTCAACGCCAATCGATTCGAAAAGCCTACTCACCAAAAGTCAACTTAATGACACATCAACAAAAATCTATTCACCAAATTCGGTTCAAGGCTTCAATAACGGTCAGACGATAAACGCAGTACCGGGGAAATCTTAGCTATTCAATGAAACACAGAATATGCTAAGATATGGAGAAGTCAAGAATCGAAATCATTTGTAGGTCCTTTAACACCGATTGAAGGTGGGGATCCATCATATCCAAAGCATTTCAGACTCCTCTATAAAAGAATGAGGCTGAAACACTTTGGAGGGGGTATCTGTAGGCGTCTAAAATTGCCTATGAGAGCCCGCACGAAACTCGAAGCAATGAATTGGTGAGACAAGAAGACTCACCTAAGCAGCTCGTGCGCGTCGGTCAACGCGCGTACGTTAAATCAGCTCAAGCGTGCCGGTCAACGCGCGTACCTCAAATCATCTCGTACACGTCAACCAGCTCGTGTGCGTCGGTCAACGCGCGCACGCCAATTAGTCCGCACGCATCGATCAACACACGTATATTAACTAAAGCGCGTTCGACGATCGGTCTTGCGGCAAAGCATACAAGTCAACAAATCGGCCAAACACGCGAAAAGAGAAAATCTCGGAAGAAAGGGAACATAAAAGAATGAGTCGGCAAAACTGCGCGAGCGCAGGACGGAATAAACCGACGGGACGGATCAGTCCGACCTACACAAGTGCAGGTCGGATCTGATCCAACCCGCACAAGTGCAGGTCGGATCTGATCCGACCCGTACAAGTGCAGGTCGGATCAATCCGATCCGACCTGCACAAGTGCAGGTCGGATCTGATCCGACCCGCACTAGTGTAGGTCGGATCAATCCGACCCGCACAAGTGCAGGTCGGATCTTATCCGACCCGTACAAGTGTGGGTCGGATCTGATCCGACCCGCACAAGTGTGGGTCGGATCTGATCCGACCTGGACCCGCGCAAGCGCAGTACGGAACCCGAAACGCGTTTTGACGGTTTTGATGCTGTTTTTGCAGGATTTATCTGTTCCAGGGGTTTCTAACTGACTTGATATCATCCCCAAACGTGGTTAGGCTGTTGTTAACTGAAGATAGAGCCAAATCACTTGTTCTCATCCAAATAACCGCTTCCAAAGCCCTATAAATACAAGCCTAGGGCCTCCTTTTAGCGGGGGCGATTGATTATCAATACGAGGAGGTGCTGCCGGATTGTGGAGTCAAAGGAGCACGAATTTCAGCGAGGGTTGAGAGATCTTGGCGAGTTCTTCGGCATAAAGAAGGAGAGTTCGAGAGATCCGACGCCCGTTCCCGTCCGTCCCTTGAGATTAGGCTTGGTCTTAATCTCGAGAAGAGCCCTGATTTCGCTTGGTCGATCTCAGCGCTTCAAATCAAATAAAGTATTGCTTTAAATATGAGGATATTAGCTTTCCTTTATGTTTCTCTCTAGTGCTAGATTGTAGGCAAAGAGTCACTATGTTTACATGAAGCTATTGGGACTTACACACATGTTTTCTTTCTTAAACTTTTAAGCCGTTTTCACAAAACCTTATTTTTCACAAATACGAGAACCTATCTGCAAAATTCTTTCTTCAAACAGTTTGTTTTTAGTATCAAAAACATTTTACAAAGTTTCAGATTTTTCAGAGGTCAAATAAATATTTTACAAATATTTTAACTTGGTCAAAAACATGTTTTCCAGCATATGTCAGAAAGCGGTCGACCGGATCGGTCGACCGCACATATCATCTTTTCTTACTGGTTTCCAGAGAGGTCGTCGGTCGACCGGGCCGGTCGACCGAATTCTCGATTTTTATATCGGTCGACCGATCCGGTCGACCGACAGTGTTTCTGCTGGTTTTCTTATTTTTTCTGAAGCAGCTCACGGTCGACCGAAATTTTCGGTCGGTCGACCGACGTGTTTTTCGGTCGACCGAACGATATTTCGGCCGACCGCTTTTGTTTTCTTCAGTCAACACGAGATTTCTTTTTAAACGGTCTTTTATTTTCGATTGTTGTGCTTTCACTCTTTCGTGCTTGGCTCAGTCTGAGCTAAGACTCTGTAAAGGGGATTATCTTCCTAAATAGGAAGATTGGGTTTGGTTTTAAAATTGTTTTAATCTATTCTATAAAAACCCTTCAGCTGCTTCTTCTTCTTCTTCTTCCTTGAGCCAAACGTTTGAAAACCAGAGAGAGTATTTTCTGTTTCTGCTGAGAAAATTTTCAAATCAGTCCTGCTTTCTTCTCTGTGGTTTTGTGTGAGCTCACCTCCCAGCTTCAGAAATTTGTTCTCTTTGCCATAGGAGCTTTGTAAGAGAGAGTTCTACATCTGTTATCTTGTGCTGTGTAGTTGAGATCTTGAGTAAGATCTACTGTGAGGGAGTGATCTGTTGAGATCAAACTGTGTAGTGAGAGAGATCGTGTGGGATCGCTGTGTAGACGAAGTTCCGGCTTCCAAACCGGCTATGTAGTGGATTTCTCCTCGAGAGTGGGGAGCGGGGACGTAGGCCAGAGGGCCGAACCTCGTTAACACATCGCGCGTCAAGGATAACGATTCCTAACCCTCTCTTATTTACCTTGTTTGCATCTATTTACTGTGAATTGATTGTTGTGTGTTTTTAATTTGCATATTAGAGCCTTTTGACCCTAATCACCCCCCCTCTAGGGTCCAACACTAACCTCTGGTGTCCGAAGGCACCGTAGATGGGGTCCTACACCGCTGCTCGAGTATGACATCCGATAGAGTTGTCCATCATTCATGAGATAGCGGCAGGAATTCCTCTGCATATGCCTGGCTTCAGTAGGATCTTCAAGCAAGGTGCCCTATGTCTGGTAGAGGGTAATAGGATCCAACCAACAGGACATCACAGGCGCTTCCATTTGCATGATGTTCTCTGACGGCTTAGAGTTGCTGGGTCGCTCGAGAGTGTCGATATAAACGGGCCCTGAGCTAATTCTTGAGCTTGTCAACCCAAGCTTGGAGAGGACATCGCCCGGGTGTTGAGTGCGCGGGGGACTTGGGCTAGCTTGAAATCTAGGAAATAGGTCAATAGCTCCTTAGCAATTTTGAGATATAATGCCATCCTTGGGTCTTTAGCCACATATCATCCATTTACATGATGGATGACCAACTACGAGTTGGTCAATATCTAGAGGCGTTCTGCCATCAGCGCTTTTGTCACTCGAAGGCCAGTAAGAAGAGCCTCATATTCATCTTCATTATTTGAGGTCGAGAAATCGAAAGAGATGGAGTGCTCGTGCGTCAACCCGTCGGGGCTACGCAGGACCTTTCCTGCTCTACTGCCATCTTTTCCGAAGGACCCGTCCACCTTCAATAACCCCCATGAGGCGAACTCGGGCTAATTATAATCTGGAGTGTGACGGATCTGTAGGGTAGGTGCCTAGACTACTGGTGGCACTGGAGGTTCTTGGCGAGTCGACTTTGAGGGAGTGGATGGGTAGTCGCTCCTAGACTACTGGTGGCACTGGAGGTTCTTGGCGAGTCGACTTTGAGGGAGTGGATGGGTAGTCGCTGGATGAGGGTGACTCGATCAGAAAATCAGCCAATGCTTGAGCTTTGATTGTCATCCTGGCTCGAACTGCACATCACGCTCACTGAGTTTGACTACCCATGTGACCATTCTCCCAGAGGTTATGGTGCTACCTAACGCTTTCTTCAGAAGTAGACTTGTCTGCACAATTATGGCATGTGCCTAGAAGTAAGGGCGAAGTCTCCTCATAGTGGTGATGAGAGCGAAGGAAGCCTTCTCTATGAGGGGGTAGTTAAGTTCGCCCGCTTTTAGAATTCAGCTCATGTAGTACATGGGCTTCTGGATGTTCTCTTATCCTCGAACAAGGATGGAGCTGATGGCCTCGGAGGAGATGGGCATATAAAGATACAAAGTCTCTCCCCCTATGGGTTGGCTTAGCAACAACTTGGTGCTCAAGTAGGCCTTGAGATCCTGAAAGGATGCACTACATTCAGCCATCCAAGTCATGCTCTCCTTCAAGTTCTTACTTCCCCTCAAAGTTTTGAAGAATAGGAGGCTCCTCTCGGCAGATTTGGAGAGGAATCGACCCAGTGCCGCTATCTTCCCGTTCAACTTCTGGATATCCTTCAATGTGAGTGGCTCGGATTATCGCTCTATGGTGATTATCTTCTTGGGGTTGATCTATATGCTTCTCTGTGTGATCGTGAACCCTAGGAATTTTCCTAATTGCACCCAAACACACATTTGGCGAGATTGAGCTTCATGCGGTAGCGCCGGAGGTTGGAGAAGGTCTTGTCCGGATCTGATATGTGGGCCGACGTTTGTTTCGACTTCACCAGTAGGTCGTCCATATAAGCTTCCAGATTGCAAACGATCTGGTGCTTAAAGACCTTATTAACAAGTCTCTGGTATGTGGCTCTGGCATTCTTCAATTTGAATGGCATCCTCTTATAGCAATAGGTCCCAAAGTCGATGATAAAGAAGGTCTTCTCCTGATCATGTTTTGCCATGAAGATTTGGTTATAGCCGGAGAAGGCGTCCATGAAGCTAAGTAGCTCATGCCCTACACTCTAATCAACCAACTGATCGATTTTAGGTAGAGGGTAGCTATCCTTGGGGCAAGCTTTGTTGAGGTCAATGAAGTCTACACACATTCTCCATTTGTTCAGCGCCTTCTTCACCAACACCGTATTAGCTAACCATTCTGGGTATCGAACTTCCCAGATGAAACCAGCTCTGAGGATCCGTTCAACTTCATCGGCAACCAGCTTCTATCACTCTAGGCCGAGGTGTCTCTTCTTCTATCATACAGACTTAGTGTGCTTGTCAACAGCCAGCTCGTGGCTTATCACCTTGGGGGAACCCTGGCATGTCTTCATGACCCCAGGCGAACACATCAGTGTTTGCCCATAAGAATTCCATCAATGCTCCTCGCAAGGGCTCAACTAGGCTGGACCCAATCTTAACTGTCTTCTGGCTTTCCCGGTTGATTGGTATCTCTTGGAGCTCTTCCACCGGTGTCGTCCTCTGCCACTCTGTTGCTTTCTCCAGTTGGAGGTAGGTTTTCTCAATAGGCAAGGATCTTGCACACCCTTACCCTTGGTTGAGAGCAGGTAGCAGGACCTGGCCTCTCGCTGGTTGCTCCTGGCGACCCCGACTCCCTTAGGAGTTGGGAACTTCAACATCTGGAGGTAAGTTGAAGGGATGACCCCGAAAGATGGAGGGAGGTTCGGCCCAAGATGATATTGTGGGCTGACTCAAGATTCATCACCAAGAATTGAACTTGGACAGTGGACTATCTGGGGTACTCTCCTACTGTTAGGGGGAGAGTGATCATCCCTTTCGGTAAGAGAGAGTGGCCAGTGAATCCAATGAGGGGGCCCCTACAAGGGAGCAAGCGAGACTTGTCGATGCCCATCTAGTTGAAGGCATTGACATACAAGATCTTCACTAAACTTCTAGTGTCGACCATGATCCTCTTTACTTGGAAACCATCAATCCTGGCTGTTTGACGATGGGGTCGTCATGAGGCATCTCGACACCCTGCAGGTCAGTGTCCCCAAAAGAGATGGACTCCTCTCTCCTTGTCCTCTTGTCACACTAGTCGACCTACAACGTCCTCTTAGCATACCTCTTCCGGGCATTGTTGGACGACCCTCCAACGGTGGGACCGCAACTGATCATATTGATGACCCCCCTTATGGCTATGCTCTAGGGGTCGGCTATCTTTGCGCGGTCGAGGATGTGGCAACCATGAGCGAGATATCCTATCCACCTTGGCTGGGGGAGCTTCCCTCTAGTCTTTTTGAGTGACGAGCTTCTTGAGGTACCCTCTCTTGATTAGATCCTCAATGTCCCTCTTCAGAATACATCAATCATTGTTGAGGTGGTCATGATCTTTGTAGTAACGGCAATATTGCCTAATGTTTTAGCTCCAAGGATCCGATCTCATCTTGGGAGCATGCTCTTTGAGATGCCCCTCCTTCTGGACTCTGGTGAGAGCTTTAGCGAGGGAGGTGTTAAGAACTGTGAGAGTGAGCCTTGGAACCTGGTACCCATGAGCTTTGGACATTAGCTGCTCATAATTAGCAATCGACTTCTCGACAAATAAGTCGGCCAACTTATTGCTCTGCAAGCCGGCCACAAGGGTGAACATAGCGACCGCACTCCCAGGGTCATTGACCTCTAGCTTCTTCACTTGGAACCTCTTGAAGTAGGCTCGAAGGCTCTCTTCAGGCCCTTGCCTCATCTGGATCAACACAAGAGGGGGCAACTTCTGCTTGGTGTCAGTCAAGAAGTGGTGGATGAACTTTTGACTGAGTTACTAGAAGCTGCTGATGGACTTCTTCTCAAGAGCATTCCACTAGAGCTTGGCGCTCCCCGAAAGAGTGACGGGGAAGCACCGGCAAATGACTACTACCGATACTTGGAGCATATGCTCATCATATCATAGTAGTTCTGAATATGCTCGGAGGAGTCTCCCTCACCCTTATACTTCACCAGATGAGGCATCTTGAACTTCTCATATGGGGCACTCATGAGGCTATCTGAAAGAGGAGTGTTCCCCCTGATGGCTTCTGCGACCGGTCTGTACACCCGATCGTATCCAGAGGCCCCCATGGTAGCAAAGCGGCTTGGATAGGCATGATGATGGGAGAGAGTCTTAGAGATTGCTCCCCTAGTGTGGTCCCCAGGGTGACCAGGGTCGGGACTCTCGTTGGTGACTTTAGGATGAGGGAGAAGATGCCGGCGAGGCTCTTCGGAGTGAGTCAACCGATAAGGTGGTGAGATCGCATACTCGACCCAATCCCTCAGTTATTTAGCAGCAACATGAGGAGTCTGAGGCAAGACTACTTGTTGTGCTCTAGAAGGAGGGTGAGTCTCCGATCGCTGGTCTTTAGAAGGCGGAGGATAGCTGAAGTAGCTTGCTACGATTATGGAAGCCGGATTAGGAGCTCACTAGTGAAGGTAGCGAGTTGTTATTCAAGGGATTGAGAGATCTGCTAAGCTATTTCTTCAAGCTGATCTTGAGTAATATAGCTCTGGTATGGTTCTACAGGGTGAGACTGATCAGCCCTATGCTCAGAAGCAGACATGTTTTCTCGAAAAAGAAAGAAGGCCCCACGGTGGGCGCCAAAGCTGTTGATGTTAAATAACAAAATAGTTAAATATATGGGGGTGAGATTGATTAGGGGGCCACTCACTTCTCTGAATATCTAGTCTTGAGTTTAATAGCTTTAACCTGCACAAATAGTAACTCGTGAGAGGACAAGGACAAGTTCCCCCGTTGTACCTCTGACGATCAAGTCAGTTGATGAACTTGAATGGGAAAATAAAGAACTGCATGAGTTCTTTAGTTTACTACAGTATAATTATCAGATATTGCTTGGAAAAATGGCCTCCATTAATTGATTAGCAAAAAAAGTCATTGGAAAAGAATCCTTTTCAGAAAAAAGATCCCCTCTCTGTTGAGAATAGTACCTCTATTTGTAGTAGTGTTGAAAGGGTAGAACCATCACTTCGGCCGAGCACAGGATGACATTAAATAAGCATGAGCTGGCGACTGCATCAACATCTACTTTACACATGCCGGTCAGCGAGTGGAGGAGAGATCACCTCAGTATTAAATAAGAAGTGATTGGAGGCATGGTGGTGCTGACATGGTCCAATGAGTTATGAAGACTATCGGGACTAGAGGTATGATGTACCTACAAAGCATTTAATGTGACGCTGACGTACTGTCAATAGGAGAGGCTCGAGACTAAAGTCATTCTTTAACTTGGTCGAGAAGCAACACCTTTTAAGTCGACCTCGCGAGGTGTCGAATAACTAATCGTGTAGGCTCATAGCGAGTCGTCTTCGACAAGAGGACCGACAAGTACCACCCTTCAAGTCGATCTAAAGAGACATCGACTCGGCGGATCGGCTAAGTTGGGATTCTTAGTGCTTTTGACCATCAATTTAGTTTGAGCGGTGCATGCAGGGGGACACATGTCCGTTGCTGGTAAAGGGTCGTACTTTGACGACTAAGAACACCATGACAGCTGATATTTCTCTTCATTATTTTTCTAATTCAACATTATGGTTCTCTCTCTCTCTCTCTCTCTCTCTCTCTCTCTCTCTCCCTCTCTCTCCCCCCCC
>NC_033801.1:88769372-88808567 GCF_001876935.1 Asparagus officinalis | reverse complement strand
TTAGTTGAATGTTTCATAGCCTTTGCAATGTTGAAAAGATAAACACATAACAGGTGCATACGTAGGAGTTGATAAGTTACAAATAGACCATAACTTTATAAATTGCTCATTCATTTACTGTTGTTGCCTAATTAAATCATCTTTTGCTAGATTATGGACTTTTAAAAGTGCGCTGCTATTTTGGGTGGTTGCCGTAGTTTTCTATGTCAACAGGAAACTGGACAATATACATAACTTGAAGAGATTTGTTTAGAAATTATCACAAGCTAAATATGCTATAGATCAATACTATAATAGTTGTTAGCCCAAATTTCATGATACATGTGATAATCATATTTTTATTGCAATTTTATATCCCCATTATCTATTTTACATGAATAAATATATCACTAATAATTGTTTTTATCTTTAATTACAGGTTAATGAAGAAATAATAAATAAAAGACTAAAAGACTCCAACATCCTCATTTTATAACATTTTATTGAAGCACAGAATCAAGCCGAGTAGCCTGTAGAAGCCGAAGAAAATCAAAAATCCAATATGAAAAGAAATCATATTCAAAATGGTTGGTCGCAAAGAAACGACGATATCTTCCAATCCGGAAGGCGGAATTTAACATATAATATATAAAAATCACCTATCTCAATGAGACGAAGCCAACCATGAAGTTAAAGTTTTTATTGGAGCATCGATGTCAGACGTTCTATTATACATCAAAGGCTAAAAATGAATTATTTTGGATAAGATTTCGATCCAAGGGCTCACATTCACTGATGTTTACTATAAATAGGGATAGAGAGTAAGGGGTTGGGAGTGTGAAAAATTTTGTATCTCCATTTGGAGAGGAGAGTTACTCTTAATTGAAAAGACCTTCCAAACTTGTAACTTTTTGTTACAATTATAAAAGATTTTTTTCACCACTATAAAGTTTTCTTTTCTTCTCTTTGTTGGATGATGAAGATGAATATGAAGATCAATTTGAATGTTTGTTTTTCTTATTTTATATTTTATTTCTTTTCCTATTGCTTAGTAGTTTAGATTTATTTTTCATGCTTATAGCGTAGATTTATTTCATATCTTTATTTTCTTGCATTTAATTCTTATAATTTATTTTATTGTTTAGTTTTTGTAATTTATTTTGTAGCTTAGATTTTATTTTCTTTCACTATTTGCCTTAAGGCTAGAACCCTCTTGGGATTAGTTTTTATTTTCTTTTTCATTTTCTTTGATTCGCCTTTAGGCTAGAACCCTCTAGGGAATTGTTATTTTATTTTTCTTCCACTATTCGCCTTGAGGCTAGAATCCTCTCGGGATTAGTTTCATTTTGTTCATTTTTATTTTCTTTGATTTGCCTTTAGGCTAGAACCCTTTAGGGAATCGCTCTTTTCTAATAAGTAGATTCAATTTTAGATTACCCATATTTTTAATTGAATCCTCCATCTTTACTTTCTTAAATTTGCTTTTTATTCTTGATTTTTCTTTTTGATTCTTGATTTTATTCATCTTTCTTTCTCTCCTTGTGAAAATCATCCATTCTTTGTCACATCCACTCTCACTTACATTTTGTGCCGATTTACACACTACCACTTCCACTCTCTCTATCTCTCCACAATCACATTCACTCATCACTCCTATTTGTCACGCACACAACATAAGAATCAATTTTAATTTTCTCCTACAAACACCTTCCTCGTGGGATCGATAACTTTTTATACTATAACTTGATTAGTTGTGCTCTTGCAACTTTTGGTACATGTTTATGCCGCATCAAGTTTTTGGCGCCGTTGCCGGGGGATTTAAGTTAGTTTTTAATAAGTCATTATCTTTATAATTGAATTATTTATCTTCTATCTACCAAAAAATTGTTTATCTTCTTATAATATATAATATAAAAAGATTCCCGCAGTATGACGCGGGTATGACACTAGTTTTATATACTATTATAAAAGTGTGTTGCTATTTTAAAATATTTCTTTCCAAATTGCCCATCAGTTTATATTGAAACACAAGCACATACACACACACATACATACATATATATATTCAAACCATACAATTTATTCTATTTATTACATCTTACTAATGTAATAAAAATGAAAAGTAATAGAAATAATTAACGCATTATTTTTTATTATGTTAGTTTTTTTATTAAATAACACAATAATTTACTTTAGATATTAGGTATTATGTATTAGAAATAGTTTTAAGAATTCTTTATATATGTATATGAAAGGAAGAAGGAATAAAAAATAGCTCATGCCCAAAAAATAGCTAGTTCAAGAGAGTTTTCCCTTCTTTTTTCTTCTTTTTTGTGCCAAACCCACAAATGTGGCGATATTTTATTGAATCAAATATGTTAGTTCCACAGGAACTGAATCAGTCCAAGATAAAATATAAGAGACTGATTTAGCCACATAAGCCATTCAATGTGCTAAACCATTTATATCCTTTTGATAAAACAAAAGGAAACCACGTCAAAATTATCAGACAGAAGTTTAACTCCATTAATAATAGCTCAGAAGCTTGCAATGCACTCTTCCTGACTTGCACAACTCTCGATCACTGATTTTGCATCACTATATAAAGGACATTTCACCACCTGTAACTCTTTGGCCATGAGTAAGCCTTCGTAAATAACAACTGCTTTAGTTGCATCACTGGAAATAATGCAAGAAATAGGCACACCTCTCATTGCTACAAATTCCCCTTTGGGGTTAAGGATGATGACTCCAACTCCACCTTTACAAGTACTATTGTCTCATGCTCCGTTTACAAAAATTCTATAGATCATCTAGGTTGGAATTCTATTGCCTCAACTGTAGCCATCAATGGATTGCCCCTGTGCTCCTCCTTGCATTGTATAAATTCCATTAATAAGTTCAATGCTGATCTGAAGAATATACCCCTAGTTGATAATTTCTCTTCTCCATTCCTTACAACATTGCAATTTAGCCAAATACTCCAGCTTTCCATGAAAAACAGATCTCGCCCCTGAGCATCAAGAGTCTTAATCAGATTAGTGATCCATGATTTGATAGGTTGCCCATGCAAGTAATTAGTTAAATTGCTGAAACTACTCTCTTGCCGTACTTCAATGCTATAGAATAATCCCTATATATATACATGTTCATGATCTTCCACCAAGTGATTACAAACCAAACAATTAGCTTCCATGTCCATCCCTCGTTTTTATAAATTGTAAAAGGTTGGTAAAATATTCGAGAATAATCTCCAACTAAAGAGCTTGACCTTGTTTAGTACTCGCAATTTTCATAGTCGCTTCCCGACACCATTGTATCCCTCACCACTAGATGATACTGTTAGATCCTAGGGGGGTGATTAGGGTTTTATGCTAATCTAATCCAATTTTATGCCAATTAAAACTAATTAATAAATTATTCTTACAAGATAGATATATAATATGTTATGAGAAAAAATATGCAATATGAACAAAAAGATATATCCTAGCAAAGAGGTATATGATAAGATATATGCAATGATATATAAATTAACACAAGGGTAAACAACTAAACTAAAGATACAATTGTGATAGGGCAATATAAACAATGCAAACACATAATATGATCACGGAGTTCAGACCTTCCGTCCTACGTCTCCGCTCCCTACTCCCGGGGAGAAATCCACTATCATAACCGGGTTTTCTACGCTTACCCGAACAACATTTACACCTCACACTCGGTTTTCTAGCTAACCGAAAACTTTACAATCTCACACTCTTGCAATCCTACTCTACACCCTCTCAAGTGTTGAAACTAGACGTGTCTCCCTCAAGTGCTCGGATACAACCTCTCCCTAGATTCGTCAACCGACACCACTCCTCTTGGGACGATCCCCGACTCTCGCCACATAATTCTCTCGGTGTACAAGTGTATTACAAAGTGAATCTCACAATAAGCATAATTATAATAAATGATTATTATCTAATATGGATGAAAACACAATGAAAGCTCATACTCAATTGTTACAACTCTCACCAACCCAAATATATAATGTATGCAAATACAATAAGCTCAAGTGGGAGTGTGTAAACAATGAGTGAAATAAACTCTAATTCAAATAGCAAACTAGCAATAATAAGAATATAAAAATCAATAATAAAATTGCTAGAGAAAAGAGTTAGAAAAACTTCTCTATAAACACAAAGGAGAGGATGAAAAAGACTGAGGATCAATCCCTCAATTTGCAATGTAAGCTTCCTCCTTTGTAAATAAAAAATCCCAAACTTAAAATAAACTTTAAAACCCTTTTAACCTTGTTTAAAACTCTCTCTTATCTGTTGGTAGAAGAGGGTTTGAGGGGTTTATATAGGAAGAGAAAATAGCAGCAAAAACCCCAAACAAATCAGCAGAGAATCCCACAGAATCGAAATTTGATTCTGTACTCAATATAGCCGTTGGGCAATCGGCGGTCGGCCGTGAGATTTTTGCGGTCGATCGTGAGGGATTTTTGAAGCTGAGAAATCAACAGAAAAGGCTACGGTCAACCGTGAAAACTTACAGACTGACGGTCGACCGCCAGGTCGACCGTGAAAGTTTCTGCTAGCTTCTGAGGGAAAAACATGGGCGTGGTCGGCCATGGCGGTTGACCGCAAACTGACATATGAAATACATGTTTGAAAGTTGATTTTCCGATTTTAAAACCTTGTTTAAAAATATCAAATAAATTCAGAAAAATATAAAACTTTGGAAAATGATTGTAGACATGATAATACACATGCTAAAAAATATGGTTTTCAAAAAGGACTTCCCAAATGAGAAATATCATCATTTTGCAAAATAATCCAAAACATGAAAATGTGAACATATGAATTTTGACATTTTGGCTTAACCATATTTTGAAACAATACAAAATAATTTTATAGACTTGAAGAAAAATATAAACTATTGTTATGAAGTCTATAAACAATGAATATAGTATTTTATCAAAATACACATATAATACACTAAAACATGATTTCATTAAACTATATAAAATTGATATAGATGAAATCATATATATGCATATAAATATGAAATAAGAAATGTATTTTCAATTGTATTCAATTGTTTCATATTAAAACTTGAAAACTCAAAAACCATGTATGTATATATATAACTAAATATATATAGAAACCAAAACTTAACTTATGTATATATATATAACTATATATATATACAAAGAAACCAATAAAATGTGTGTGCGTATATTATATCAAGCTTAAGGTACTAACACACATAATATAAACTCCTAAACTAAATTACCCAAGCTTGATCTTGATCTTTAATAGTTTGACTTGGTAATCTTGTGGATGAAGCTTGAACTTGGATCTTCAACTTGAATTGTACATAGCTTCACCTACTATTCCGCCAACCTCCATTGGATATGATCGTTAAGGCTCGATTCCATCCATCCTCCAACTTATTGTTTGTCTACAATAAATAAGAAAACACAAATACTAGACAAACAATATTAAATGTAAATTGTTTGTAAATCATCATCAAAACAAGAAGGCCATTAGATACACCACACCACCGAGACCCTTTGTATTTTTGCACTTATCTTGGAATGCTACATGATAAGCGCTCTTTACATTGAACTTTCCATTGCTTGTATAGTGCCAAATAATTCTATCAGTTATGGCGTACTTGTTTAATAGAATATTTTTAATGATTTCAATGTCCTATTGAACAAATATGTCTCTCAACTTATTTACATTCCAGGCTTTCTAATATCTCGAACAATTAGATCAGAAACTTTTAAGTCATCCATCCCTACCTTCGGTGGTGAAATAGGTTTCAATGTGCTAGGTCTAGAATGTTGGATTTAAATCTAATTAAATCTATTTTTGGGCACATATGATTAATCTGTGTGTATTGCTATCCTTCAGGATAACCCACTAAAGTGATCAATCAATTTAGGTTAATGGGTATTTAAATATATTTATGGGGTTGTATGTGCAGATACCAGGTTGTAATTGTAATTTGATGAGGGGCCAAATTATAAATGTACAACACCAATAAATAAAGGGTTATGATCTCTAATCTAGGGTAACATTCTCTAATTCTCTTCACCCCCATCTAGAGAGAAATTTGGTTAGAGAAACTCTAAAGTTAGAAGATCATCAAAATCCTAATCAGGTTTTCTTCAATGGATTCAGGTATATGCTTCCGCACTTTTTGATTCTTGTTAATCTCTTTAAATTAATCATGGCTTTAAGGTTTAGATCTTAAGTTTTTATTAGATCCAACAAGTGGTATCAGAGCCACCTTGATTTGTTCTAAGAGATTAAGATTAAAATTAGGATTCCTTAATCTTAATTTGTATTATTCAGCTCTGTTCATGGATGAACAGTAACTTTTTTATTTTTAGGATGAATAGTAAAAAAATCACCTTGAACAGTAAAGTTTTTTTTGGATTTTTTCTTTGATTTTTTTTTGGATCTGGATCAAGAAATCATCCTTTGTTTTTTCCGATTCTGGATCTGGTTTTGAAAATAAAATCGAGGAATTTTTAGATTTTTTAGGTTTGGTCTTCGGTCCCATGCTCCTCGCCAGAGAAGTTTCGCTGGCGGCCTCGCTCTCGACTCCGACGGCGACGGGGGTGTCAGGAAACCCTAAGGTTTCGACCTTGGGTGCAGGAGCAATGACGGTGACGGTTTCAGATTGAAACCCTTAGGGTTCGTGCATGAAAACGTGGCGAAAATTAAGGAGGTGGTTACCTCAAATTTTTTGGCGAGGCTTGAAAGCTTTAAACGAACTTCGCATTCGTTCTAAGGTGAGCCTCGCGCTCAGTTCTAAGGTGAGCCTCGCGCTCAGTTCTAAGGTGAGCCTCACTCTCAATTTAAATGAACTTCGCGTTCGTTCTAAGGTGAGCCTCGCGCTCAGTTCTAAGATGAGCCTCGCGCTCAATTTAAACGAACTTCACGTTCGTTCTCAGGTGAGCCTCGCGCTCAATTTAAGTCGAACCTCGCGTTCGTTCTCAGGCGAGCCTCCCGCTCGATTCAAACGAACCTCGCGTTCGTTCTCAAGTTAAACATCATGTTCATTCTTCAAACGAACCTTGCGTTCGTTCTCAAGTTGAACATCACGTTCATTTTCAGACGAACCTCGCGTTCGTGCTTAGGTGAGTCTCGCACTCAATACAGACGAACCTCGCGTTCGAAGTCAAGTGAACTTCATGTTCACTATGGTTAAGCCTTGGCTTCTCATATTAAATTATGGGTCCACTTTGGTATACTTAATTTATTCAATTAAGTTATGGGCCCTAACTAAGTAATAAGGCCCTATTTAAGCTATGAAAATTTAAATTTAAATTAAATTAATTTAAATTCAATTTGGTTTTTTAATTAATTATTTAATTTAAATATTATGACACTAAGGTATTAAGGTTGTCTCTCACTCTAATTGATTAATTGAAACAAGAAGTTACCAAAGTAACCTCTCTTGTGTAGATTATTCATGAGGAATGTGAGATGTTTGTGTGTATGCTTTCGTGTAAATATTTAATCGGCCCAAAGGAAGGTTAATATTTATTTAGACTGTATACATATCTGCGATGATAAGCGTGTGACAATTATAAGGTTTACATGTGTATAATGAATCGATCCAAAGATAGCTTCATTATTTGACATGAGTTATTGTCAATATTTGATCGTTGCAATAAGGTATCACTTACAAGTTAACATTACTGTCCAAAGACTTGATATTAATGTTGTGCTAGATATCTTGGATGGGATTTGTCATTATTTGAATTTTATTGATTATTAATTATGGTTATTAATGTGAGCATTTTTTTGTTTTATTTCAGCTAATGCATCTGCTGCAACAATTTCTGCTAACATCAACTCAATTCCCATGCTAAATGGGACAAACTTCAAAGTTTGAAAAGAGAATATATTAATTGTTCTTGGCTGCATGGATCTAGACCTTGCATTAAGAATTGAACAACCACAACCTCTCAACGCGGATAGCACTCCTTATGCAAAGAAGGAGTATGAGAAATGGGAGCGTTCAAATCGCATGAGTCTTATGATCATTAAGCACGACGTTCCGGAAGCCTTCAGGGGCATAGAATCCGAAGGGATTACTAAGGCTAAAGATTTCCTTGCCGAAATTGAGAAACGTTTTGTGAAAAAACGATAAGGTAGAAACAAGCACGCTTTTAGCTCGCTTGATTTCAATGAAGTATAAGGGCAAAGGAAATATCAGGGAGTATATTATGGAAATGTCTCATATTGCTTCAAAGCTTAAGGCACTTAAAATCGATCTTTGTGATGAGTTATTGGTGCATCTAGTTCTGTTGTCTCTTCCTGCACAATTCAATCAGTTTAAGGTCAGTTATAACTACCAAAAACAGAAATGGACTCTAAATGAGCTTATTTCATATTGTTTGCAAAAAGAAGACAGGTTGAAGCAAGATAAGACTGAAAGTGCTCATTTGGCCTATGCCTCTAAGGATAAGGGTAAGAAAAGAAAAAGACAGGTTGAAGCAAGATAAGACTGAAAGTGCTCATTTGGCCTATGCCTCTAAGGATAAGGGTAAGAAAAGAAAGAATGATAATGAAGCTGAAAGTGCTCATTTGGCCTATGCCTCTAAGGATAAGGGTAAGAAAAGAAAGAATGATAATGAAGCTGCTATGGGTCTAATTCAGAAGAAATAACATAAGGATAATCAGGGTTGTTTCTTCTGTAACAAGCTTAGACACGTAAAGAAGGATTGTACCAAATATCAGCCTGACGTGCTAATAAGGGTACGTTCCTTACTTTGGTCTGTTCTGAGGTTAATTTAGCTTCAGTACCTAAAAACATTTGGTGGTTAGACTCTGGTGCTACTACTTACATAAGTGTTTCTATGTAGGGTTGCCTGAGCTACCGAAAGCCAAGTGATGTTGAAAGACACATCTTTGTGGGCGATAGACAATCGGTTAATGTGGAAGCAATTAGGCATTTTAGGTTGCTATTAGGAACTTGTTCTTATTTGGACTTAAAAGATACTTTTGTAGTACCGTCTTTTAGACGGAATTTGATTTCAGTTTCTGTATTGGACAAATCAGGTTATTCTTGTTCATTTGGAAACAATCAATTTAGTTTATCTTTTAATTCAAATATTGTGGGAACTGGTTACTTGAGTACTTATGACAACCTATATTTGCTCGATACAATTGCTTCTTATAATGAATCCTTGCATGTGGAATCACGTGGTACTAAACGTAAATTAAATAAGGAAAATTCGGAGATATTATGGCATAAGCGCTTGGGTCATATCTCAAAAGGTAGAGTTGAGCGTCTTGTGTCTAATGGCATTTTGGATTCCCTTGATTTTTCGGACTTCGACGTATGTGTTGAATGTATCAAGGGAAAACAGACCAAAGTTAAGAGATTAGGTGCCAACAGATATTCGGATGTCATAGAATTGATACATATGGATATTTGTGGGTTATTCCCTACGGCATCATGAAATGGTCAACAATATTTTATATCATTTATAGACGATTACTCACATTATGGGTACCTATATCTCATTCATGAAAAATCCGAGTCTCTGGACATGTTCAAAACCTATAAAGCTGAAGTTGAGAATCAACTCAACAGAAGAATTAAAACCGTTAGATCTGATCGTGGTGGTGAGTACTACGGCAGATATGATGGTTCGGGTGAACAACGTCCAGGACCATTTGCTAGATACCTAGAGGAATGTGGTATCGTCTCACAGTACACCATGCCGGGTTCACCTAGCATGAATGGTGTAGCTGAAAGACGAAACATGACTCTTAAGGATATCGTAAGAATCATGATTGCTCATTCTTCTTTACCAGAGTCACTCTGGGGAGAAGCACTAAAGACAACAACTTACATTCTGAATAGAGTACCAAGTAAAGCAGTTGTTAAAATACCTTTTGAGCTTTGGACTGGTCAAAAGCCCAGTTTAAAGCACTTACATATTTGGGGATGTTCAGCTGAGACAAGGCCTTATAGGCCAAATAAAAAGAAATTGGACTCCAAAACAGTTAGCAGCTACTTTATTGGGTACTCTGAACGCTCTAGGGGCTATAAGTTTTATGATCCCACACTAAAAAATATTTTTGAGACGGGAACAAGAACATTCTTTGAGGATGTTAAGTTTGGGGGAGAAATAAAGTCAGAGACATTGCTTTTGAGGAGGAATTGGCCTCAGATCCAATCCATACAGTTACTTTTGACAATATTCAGGTTCATATACCTGTTGTTGCTCAAGAAGTAAATCTGGAACCTCAAGATGATAATGTTAAACAACTCCCTGTTCCAGAAGAACAAACTCAACAACCTCAAGAACCAGTGCCATTAAGGATATCCACAAGAGAAAGGAGAAATGCTATTTCGGATGATTATATTGTATTTCTCCAAGAACATGAGGAAAGTAATGGAATGTTAGAAGATGATCCAATCAACTTCTCTCAGGCCATGAAAAGTTCTAACTCTCAACAGTGGATTGATGCCATGAATGAAGAGTACAAGTCTATGCAAGACAATAAGGTTTGGGAACTTGTCCCATTACCAGAAGGTGCAAAACCAATTGGTTGTAAATGGATTTTTAAAACCAAGCGGGATGCAAATGGTAATGTGGAGAGGTATAAGGCACGTCTTGTGGCTAAAGATTATACTCAAAAGGAAGGTATTGATTATACAGAGACTTTCTCTCCGGTTTCATTGAAAGACTCTTTCAGAACAATCATGGCACTTGTTGCTCATTATGATCTTGAGTTATATCAGATGGATGTTAAGACTGTATTTCTCAATGGCGACATTGATGAGATGATTTATATGGTACAACCAGAAAACTTTGTGTCAGGAGACCCGAAGAATATGGTTTGCAAATTAACGAAATCCATCTATGGACTCAAGCAAGCTCCTCGTCAATGGTATCATAAGTTTCAACAAATAATTATCTCGTTCGGTTTTGAGATGAACATTATTGATGACTGTGTATATCACAAGTTCAGTGAGAGTAAGTATATTTTTCTGGTTCTGTATGTCGATGACATATTGCTTGCCACTAATGATATAGGCATGTTACACGAAACCAAGAGATTTCTATCAAAGAATTTTGAGATGAAAGATCTTGGGGACGCCTCTTTTATATTAGGAATCTAGATACATCGAGATCGCTCTCGAGGTATACTTGGATTATCACAAAAGAACTATATCGATAAAGTACTTAAAAAGTTTGGCATGCAAGATTGCAGACCAGGAGATACCCCTGTTGCTAAAGGAGACAAGTTTAGTCTCAATCAGTGCCCTAAAGGTAACCTTGAAATTTAGGAAATGCAGAAGATTCCTTATGCTTCGGCTGTAGGAAGTCTAATGTATGCTCAGGTATGTACGCATCCGGATATTGCGTACATTGTTAGGATGTTAGGCAGATACTTAAGCAACCCTGGTATGGATCATTGGATAGCAGTCAAAAGGGTTATGAGGTATCTTCAGAAAACAAAAGATTACATGCTCACATACAGAAAATCAGAGATTCTGATTTTGCTGGATGCCAAGATAGCAGAAAGTCTACATCAGGCTACATTTATATGTTAGCAGGATGAGCTATATCATGGAAAAGTGTCAAACAAACACTTGTAGCTTCCTCCACTATGGTAGCAGAATTTATAGCTTGCTATGAGGCATCAAATCAGGGAATATGGCTGTGAAATTTTATCACGGGACTGCGCATTTTGGAAAATATGGAAAGACCACTAAGATTATATTGTGACAATAAATCTACAGTAATGTATTCCAATAACAACAGGAGCTCAACTAAGTCAAAACATATTGACATTAAGTTCCTGCTTGTGAAAGAAAGGGTACAGAGTGGACAGATATCCATAGAGCACATTGGGACAAACTCCATGATAGCAGATCCCCTTACTAAGGGATTGCCACCCAAGGTCTTTCATGAGCACACCGCTCATATGAGTGTGGTGATATTCGAGGATATCATGATTTAGTGGGAGTTTGTAATTGTGGTGCTTTATGTTAGGTTGTGTTGTCTGATCAGAATAAAGTTTTTCAGTTCAAACACTCTGTTACATTATATTTGGTTTTGACCTCACTAAAGTAGGACCAGTTAAAAATAGACATGTACTGTCACATTGCATGTAATTTTCATGCTGCACATCCATGATTGATCTATGTCATTTGATTGTATTGGTATATGTGACCATTGATGGGTCGAGTCACGATAAATGTGACGAAGGCCGCTTTGATCCTATATTGATATAGTCAATGGACGAGATTGTTTGGAAATACCTTTTCAGTGATAGCAATTTTGAGCTCATAAGGTTATACACAATTTTAAGGAGTCATATGGTGCCCAAGTGGGAAATTGTTAGATTTAAATCTAATTAAATCTATTTGTTGGCACATATGATTAATCTGTGTGTATTGCTATCCTTCAGGATAACCCACTAAAGTGATCAATCAATTTGGGTTAATGGATATTTAAATATAATCATGGGGTTATATGTGCAGATACCAGGTTATAATTGTAATTTGATGGGCCAAATTATAAATGTACAACACCTATAAATAAGAGGTTATGGTCCCTAATTTAGGGTAACATTCTCTAATTTTCTTCACCCTCCATCTAGAGAGAAATTTGGCTAGAGAAACCCTAAGGTTAGAAGATCATCAAAACCCTAATCAGGTTTTCTTCAATGGATTCAGGTATATGCTTCCGCACTTTTTGATTCTTGTTAATCTCTTTGAATTAATCATGGCTTTAAGGTTTAGATCTCAAGTTTTTATTAGATCCAACATAGAAATCCAATTATCTTTCCAGGCACCAACTTTAGACCCTGTAGCAATGCACCATCTTACTCTTTGCTCTAGCACTGTTCTTCCTTCCCAAATGCTTCGCCATGTTAGAGAGGGATTATTGCTTAATTTCACTTCCATGAAGCTACAATTAGGAAATTACTTAGCCTTCAAAACCTAGTGGCATAAAATCTTTTGTTCGTTGAGAATCCGCCATCCCCTCTTCATGAGTAATGCCGTATAAAATGATTGTAGGTCTCAAAATCACATCCCGCCTTCTTTCTTTGACGTGCACATCCTCTCCCATCTCATCCAATGAATCGTCCCACCATATTCTTAATGTCCCCACCAAAATCTATTCATAATTTTTGTTAAATCCTCGCATAATCTAACTGGTATTCTGAATACACCGATTGCATACGTTGGTATGGATTGTGCAACTACCATCATCAACACTTCTTTTCCCGCCTTAGATAAAAGCTTCTCTCTTCACCCTTGAATGTGCTTCCATACTCTATCCTTGATGGACTCAAAAGCATGGTATTTGTATCTTCCTACTATTGTAGGCAACCCAAAATATTTTTCATGATGTGCCACCACTACTTGGACTCCAAGTATTTGCTTAACAATCTCTAGATCTAAACAAGGAGTAGTGTGAATAAAAGACTGTAGACTTCTCAAAGCTAACAATATGCCCTGATGCATGTCCATATGTATTGAAAGTATGCTTCAGAGGCTCACATTCGATTTTTGTGGCTTTGGCAAAAAGTAGGCTGTCTCCCGCGTAAAACAAGTGGGAAATGTGATGGTCCTTCTTGACTTCCCACTGTTCTAGATATATTTCCTTTTCTCTCCTCTTTTTTTTAGCAAGCTTGTGATTCCTTCTACACATAAAAGAAAGAGATAAGGTGATAGGGGGTCCCCTTGACAAAATCCCCCACTAGATTTAAAGAAACCTGAGGGTTCTCCGTTCTAGGGCACAGAATATGAAACTGAAGGATCACATTGCATGATTAGTTGCACCGTAAACTATCAAAACCAAGCTTGAGCATGATTGCCTCGATAAAATTCCATTCAACTCTATCATATGCCTTACTGATATCTTAAGAGCACATAACTCATGTTTTCCTGACCTCTTACTCTTTAAAGTATGAATGAGTTCGTGAGCAGTAATGATATTATCTGTGATTTGCCGACCAGCTACGAAGGCACTTTGATTTTCGAAAATAATGTAAGGGGGAAATTGTTTAGACCTATTAACAAGATCTTTTGAACAATTTTGTAAAGGCCTGCATAAGCTAATAGGCCTAAATTGTATCATGAACTCAGGATTGTAAACTTTAGAATGAGGACAATATAGGTATAATTGATTTTATCAAGAAACTGACCTTCATTTAGAAAGGACCTTCATTTAGAAAGGATAAGCAAACATCAATGATATCTCTACCAACAACATGCCAATATTTTTGATAAAATGTTACTTCCATACTGTCGGGTCCCGGAGATATTGTGGGATGCATTTGCTTGATGACTAGTCGCACTTCATCTGCTGTGAATCGTCACGTCAGGGATTCATTCTATCAGTGATCCTTTTGTCAATTACGCTTAAAATTTCATCAAAGTCCTGTGGGTTAATGGCCATGAAGATGTTCTGGAAGTATTTTACTGCCATTTTCTCCATGTCAGACCTCTCTGTACATAACGAGTTATCCTCTCCATGAAGTCCCTTTAAAGTTTTCTTTGCCAATGAGATGCCCTCACATCGAAGAAACTTGTATTTTTATCCACTCTTTTAACCATAACACTCCGGATTTCTTCTTTTTCTAGCAAGTCGTTTAGCTCATTGCTCAACTTTTGCTCTATGTCCCATTTGTAGGTTATGTTGTGGACTCCTCTGCACCTTCCTGATTTTTTTTATACGGCACTTGCCCAAACTTTTCTCTATTCCAATCAATCAAACCAACTCTTGTTGTTTTTAGTTTCTCAATTATAGTAGACCAGCTAGTATTATGCACTGTAGGACCCCATTTTCTACTATTATAGCCTCACATTCTTCCTCTCTAACCCACATAGCTTCAAATCGAAATAATCTCTTTTTGTTTTCCTTATTGCCTATATTGTTCCTTGATTGAGATGAAATGCAGGTTGACACGGATTGGGCAATGGTCACTTGTTGCATTAGATGAAACACCTCAGCTTCTGGAATTGCAAGTTTGCCAAGGTTTTGTCCAACTTTTCAAGTATTAAATCGCTACCTTATTGTCCATTTTTCCAGGTGAAATCTCCTCCTACATAGCCAAAGTCCAGTAAGCAACAGCCATTAATAGCATCTTTGAAGTTTCTCATTGAAGTATCGTCTTATACCCGATGATAAAGTTGATCCACTACTGAGAGTTCTGCTTAGATTCCTTGACATATATCTTTTATTCTGCTCTGATGCTCTATAGAATCCTGTAAGCCTTCATTCAAAGGTTTCTTCGTCCAACTTCATCTTCACATCTATGTGGTACATCGAGTAGCTGATGTTAGGAAATTAGTTGATGTTTAGACTGTAATTATCATGAAATATAGATTAAGAATCAAAATTTTAAACAGGGTTCAAGAATATAGCCTGATGATCGAAACATGCAAGGCACTGTCCCAAAAATCTAATTGTCCCCTCTCGTACATGGCTACGCGGTAATAGATCTCGGAGATACGATGACCCTCGGTCAGGTGACCGCCTTCTCGTCGGCACGAGCTTCAAGAAGGCTTTGCGAAATCTTCAAGACTTTCAGAGAACCAGCAATGTGTTAGGAATATAAGCTGTTTAGACAAAGATTAACACGAATTAAGTTTTAAATAATTGATTATTAAATCAGATAATATCAGATAAATATTATAATTTAGAAATATAATTGAATCAAATAAAAGTAATTAAAAGTTAGAAATACGGCCTGATGATCGAGGCATGCAAGCACTGTCCCAAGAATCTAATTGCCCCCTCTCGTACAGGGCTACGCGGCAAAAGTTTCTGGAGATACAACGACCCTCGGTCAGGCGACCTCCTTCTCGTCGGCACGAGCTTCAAGAAGGCTTTGTGAATTCTTCGTGACTTTCAGGGAACCAGCAAATTTAATTCGCAAAATGTTTATCACGTTTTTAATCACACTAATAAATATTTTCCGTTACAAAATATTTCGGTTACAAAATATTTATCACATGTTAATTGTTCAAAAATAAAAATTATATTTTAATTATTTAAAAATAAAAATGTAGCAGATTAAGGGCCCATTAATCCGGAGCTGCATTCGTGTCCGCAGGTCGTGTGCGCGCGCCACCCGACCCGACCCGAACCCGAGCCCGAGCCCGGCCCGGCCGGCGCGCGCGTGTGTGGTGTGGAGCATAACCTTTGTTTTCTTCTAGGCATAGGAGAGAAAGGGAAGGCTTATAAGGACCCCTTTTTTCTATCCCATTTCCTATGTGGGACTAAACTTTTCCTCTTTTCCTCTACAAAGTCAAGTTTTAAGTTATCTTTTATTATATAATTCCAACAATCCCCCACATAACTTAAAACTTAAAATAGTTCAGAAATAACAATAAAAGAAGAACTTAAAAATAAATACGATTGCTGGTTCCCTTATACTATGTAATAGGTGGAGGTACCTTTCGGTTTGAACCTTCACTTAGTGACAGTTGTATAGATCCGTGAGAGCTTGGTGGACTTCGCCTTGAACCAGTCTCATTTATCGGATTTCTACAGAAAGCACACATAGTACAGTTTTGAAGAATTCTAAACGGGTTGCGCTATTATCGGCCTTGCGCAGGTATCTTTCATGTGTGTTACTAGGGAGCAGCCCTGATCCCATAGTCGCGGCCTCACAACTACACACATATAGGTGAATCCTAATAAGGATACGAGCAAGTAAGCATCCTGCCTCATGGATCTTAGATTCATTAAGAGTTAGACTCAACCTTTCACTTGCTTTTTATGAGCACTGATCACCCTAGGGATGGGAGCAAATAAATTCAGTGCTCCTCACAATTAATCACTCATTCAGTTTGTTTCTACCCATTGAACCTCTGCGAGGTTGGGTTGCCACTGCAGTGATTTTTCTTATGTGCTTAACCCCATCCCCTTCGATGATTCTAGGACCACTGCCCTAGATAAGCCTTTAGTTAAGTGATCTGCAAGATTTTTCTCTGATCTTACAAAGTCTAAGGCTATTATATGATTTTTCATCTTATATCTCAAGGATTTGTGTCGCACTTTCAAGTGTCGATTCATTTTCACATCTGCATTCTCTTGATGGTATTTGTCAATCGCTGACATGCAATCACAATGAATAGAAATAGCTGGTAATGGTTTTTGGATTAGTGGAATTTTAGTTAGTAAATCTTTTAACCATTCAGCTTCTATACTAGTAGTATCAAGGGCTATCATTTCTGATTCTATTGTACTTCTAGCCATTACAGTTTGTTTAGTAGATTTCCAGGACACAGCTCCTCCTCCTAAAAGGAACACAAATCCTGTGGTGGATTTTACATCTATTGAGTCACTAATCCAATTTGCATCTGAATAACCTTCTAGTACAGATGGATAACCTTTATAGTGTAAACCATAATTCATAGTTCCTTTTAGGTATCTCAAAACTCTTTCTAGAGCATCCCAATGACTCTTATCAGGATTTGATGTATACCTACTAAGTCTATTTACTGCATAAGCAATGTTAGGTCTTGTGTAGTTTGTTAGGAATCCTAATGATCCAATTATTCGTGCATATTCTCTTTGTAATTGAGGATAACCTGTATTTTTCTTTAGATGTACATTAGGATCATATGGAGAGGATAACCTGTATTTTTCTTTAGATGTACATTAGGATCATATGGAGTAGAAACAGGTTTACAGTTTGGATCATAAAAGTTCTTGAGAATTTTCTCTATATAATGTGATTGTGATAGCACATATCCATTCTCATTCTTCAAGATTTTAGTGTTAAGTATTAAATCAGCTTGACCTAAATCTTTCATGTCAAAATTTTATGATAAAAAATGTTTGATATCATTTATGATCAACATATAGGCATAATATCACAATTTTGTTGTTTTTATCTATTTTATGATATACACACTCATCTGTTTGATTAATTACAAATCCATAAGATAGTATAATTTCATCAAATTTCATATGCCATTGTTTTGGGGCTTGTTTGAGACCATATAGTGATCTAATAAGCTTGCATACTTTCTTTTCTTGTCCAGAAGCTATAAATCCCTCAGGTTGATCCATATAGATTTCTTCATCTAAATCTCCATTTAAGAATGCAGTTTTAACATCCATTTGATGTATTATTAATTTGTGAATAGATTCTAGAGCTATAAGGACTCTAATGGTAGTAATCCTAGCTACTGGAGAATAGACATCAAAATAATCAATACCAGATTTTTGCGTATATCCTTTAGCTACTAATCTGGCCTTATATTTATCTATTATTCCATCTGGTCTGAGTTTCTTCTTAAATACTCATTTACATCCTATAGTTTTACAGCCTGAAGGAAGATCAGTTAGTTCCCAAGTATGATTTTGAACTATAGATTGTATCTCATTATTTATAGCTTCCTTCCAAAATGGAGCATCTACTGATTTCATTGCATCTTCAAATGTAATTGGAAAATCTTCTACAAGTAATGCATAGAAATCTTCATGGACCTTTTCTATTCTAGTTCTTTTACTTCTTCTAAGTTCCTCTGGACTTTCTAGTGGTCTAATTTATTTAGAACTAGTTTCACCTTGGTTAGAACTAGGATCTGAATTAATAGAGCTAGGGCCTGTGTTGTTTACTCTGGTCTTGTAAGGAAAAATATTTTCAAAGTAATGTGCATCCCTAGCTTCAATTATGGTGTTTTTGGCTATCTCATTAATGTCCGAGTTGATTATTAAAAATCTATTTGCATTACTATTAGAAGTATAGCCAATAAAAATTCCATCTACAGTTTTAGGTCCAATTTTCTTTCTCTTATTCTCAGGTATTTTAACTTTTGCTAAGCACCCCCACACTTTCAGGCGGTCCAAATTAGGGTTTCTATTCTTCCAAATTGTGTAAGGGGTTTTATCAGATTTCTTGAATGGAATTCTATTTAGTATATGACAGGCAGTCATGAGAGCTTCTCCCCACAAATTTTCTGGCACACTTGAATTAATTAACATTGAGTTTACCATGTCTATTAGTGTTCTATTCTTTCTCTCATCTACTCCATTAGATTGGGGTGTATATGGAGCAGTTATTTCATGAATAATTTCATTCTCTTCACAGAATTGTTTTAATTCATTAGAAGTGTACTCACCACCTCTATCTGATCTTAGTATTTTAATTTTCCTATCCAACTGACTGCTTTATATATTTTAAATTTGTTTATGACTTTATCTTTGGTCTTAATTAAGTAGAGGTAATAATATTTAGAGCAATCATCTATAAAAGTTACAAAATATTTGTTACCTCCTCTAGTTGTTCTTCCTGAATCACAAACATCACTATGGATGAATTCTAATATCTCAGAATCTTTATCAATAGTTTTAAATGGTTTCTTAGGAAGTTTGGCTTCTACACATATTTCACATTTTTCATCATCTTTTATATTAAGCTTTAGAATTATATTGAGATGCATCAATCTTTTAATTAAATTATAATTCACATGTCCTAATCTTTGATGCCAAGTGATGGAAGGTTCAATATTCAAAGCTATTGGAGATGCAAGAGTAGAATTCTTAACATTCAATTTAAAAAGACCATCACATAAGAAACCTTTTCCAATGAAGTTCAATCCCTTAGTTATTACAACTTTATTTGATTCAAAAACAAGTTTGTAGCCTTGTTGCACTAATAAAGATCCGCTAATTAGATTTCTCCTAATATCTGGTACATGATGGACATCCTGCAGGATCAGAGTCTTATCCAAAGTCAGCTTTAGGTTGATCCGACCTATTCCAGTTACAGGAGCCACATTATTATTTCCCATTGTCCCAGTTTCTCTACTTGAGACCTGATAGGTGGAAAACAAAGATTGATTAGAGCAAACGTGAATATTAGCTCCAGTGTCAATCCACCAATCATTTTGCTTGAAAGGTCATGTTTACTTCAGGGGTGAAGAGAACAGACCTGAAAGTAGTCTCAGCTGAACTGGAAGTCACCATGTTTACTTGTGACTTATTAGGTGGAGGTCCTCCATTCCTAGGCTTGGGTGGTTTTGTCTTCTTGTAAAAGCAGTCCTTAGCAAGGTGGTTGGTTCGTCCACAAACGAAACAGGCTCGACGTTCAGCTCCTTCCTTCTTTTGAAAGTGGATAGGGTTTTTATTTTGATGAAAGGATTTCTTCTTAAACGTTTTATTTTGATTTTGATGGAAGGGACGTTTCTTGTGTTGGGGAAAGGGTTTGGATTCAACATTGTTTACTTTGGGTTCTTTAGGTTCGGATTTTGTATTTTTCTCCCTGATTCTATGTTGCTCTTCAATTCTAATGGAATTCAATACTTGCTCTAGTGTAAGATCTCCTTGGGTATGGTTAAGGTTTTTGGCAAAATCTGATCAGGACTCGGGAAGTTTGTCAATAAGACAGGCTATCTGAAACGCTTCATCTAAGATAGATCCATTCACTTTTAATTGGTGAACTATATGTTCAAATTCATGAATTTGCTCATTCATTGGTTTAGAATCTACCATTTTAAATTTGTTAAAATCAGAAGCTTTAAATCTTTTAATTCCCATATCATCTAAACCATACTTTTTCTCTAGGGTTTCCCACAGAACTTTAGCATTAGTGATAGTATAATATATATCATATAACCTATCAGATAAAGCTCCTAAGATTCTGTGTAGACAATGATACTCTATTTCTTGAGGTGTTCTTGGGATAGGAATGGAATCTGTGGAGGAAGATGAGGAAGATTGCCTAGTAACTGGTCTAGATGAAGATGGGTTATCTGGTTCTATAGCTGTTATTAGATGTAGGGTTGTTAACCAAAATCTCATTTGGTTTTGCCAACGACGAAAATTATTCCCATCAAACTTCTCTGGTTTAGCAGACATAACTTCACTTGTAGCCATAATCTGATGATGAATGAATAATTTTGTTATTATAATGCAACAGATATGATTAAAACATTCAAGCAACAGAATCAAGTGTAGCATGTCGGTTGTAGACTGTATTAACATAACAAACATAATATGAAACAGAATACTAAACGTGCTAAGCATGATATTATTCTAAACAGCAACAATTAGATTCTTGGATTGTTAGGAATATAAGCTGTTTAGACAAAGATTAACACGAATTAAGTTTTAAATAATTGATTATTAAATCAGATAATATCAGATAAATATTATAATTCAGAAATATAATTGAATCAAATGAAAGTAAATAAAAGTTAGAAATACGGCCTGATGATCGAGGCGTGCAAGCACTGTCCCAAGAATCTAATTGCCTCCTCTCGTACAGGGCTACGCGGCAAAAGTTCCTGGAGATACAACGACCCTCGGTCAGGCGACCTCCTTCTCGTTGGCACGAGCTTCAAGAAGGCTTTGCGAATACTTTTCAACTTTCAGGGACCCAGCAGAATATAATAGCAAATATTTTGAAGAGAAGAAGAGAAGAGAAGCTCGTTTGTAATTCTGTGTCTTTAGCCCTCTGCAGGTGTTGGTTTTTATAGGGAAAAACCAGCCGTTACAAATCCCGCACTGTACTACAACTCTTGCAGGTTTAGGTCCTTTTATAGGGGAAAAACAGCCGTTATTCATAAACCGCAGTTAATACGTTTTTAATCACGTTAATAAATCTTAGCCGTTATAAATCAAAACATTTCCGTTACATAATAAATTCGCAAAATATTTATCACGTTTTTTTAATCACATTAATAAATCTTAGCCGTTACAAAATATTTCTGTTACAAAATAAATCACGTTTTTATCATGTTATAAATGTTAATCATGGTTTTTAATTAGCAAAAATAAAAATAAAAATATAGCAGATTAAGGGCCCATTAATCCGGAGCTGCATTCGTGTCCGCAGGTCGTGGGCGCGCACCACCCGACCCGACCCGAACCCGAGCTCGAGCCCGGCCCGGCCGGCGCGCGCGTGTGTGGTGTGGAGCATAGCCTTTATTTTCTTCTAGGCATGAGAGAGAAGGGAAAGGCTTATAAACACCCTTCCTTCCTATTCCATTTCCTATGTGGGACTAAACTTTTTCTCTTTTCCTCTACAAACCCAAGTTTTAAGTTACAACTCCAACACAATGTAATAGCAGGATGATATCTTCGAAAAGAGGAGAAGAAGAGAAGACTTTTGTTGTAAATCTGTAATTTAACCCTCGCAGCTATAGGTCCTTATAAAGGATGAAAGTCGCTAAGATCCATAATTCTCGCAGCCAAATGTTTAACACATTTTAACTGTAGAAATTTACAAAATAAAAATCTAAAATATAGCAGGTTAAGGGCCCCTCAATTCGGAGCTACATTCGTGTTCGCAGGTTGTGGGCGCGCGCCTCTCAACCCGAGCATTGCCCGGTTCGGTTCAGCGTGCATGTGTGTGGTGTGGAGCATAACCCATGTTTTCTTCTAGGCATAGGAGAGAAAGGAAAGGCTTATAAACAACCCTTATTCCCATCTCCTATCCAATGTGGGACTAAACTTCCCCACTCCAAAATCAAGTTTTAAGTTATAACTCCAATAATCCCCCAGATAACTTAAAACTTAGAATAACTCAAAAATAAGAGTAAAAGAAGAACTTTGAAAACAAGATTGCTGGTTCCCTTATACTATGTAATAGGTGGAGGTACCTTTCGGTTTGAACATTCACTTAGTAACGATTGTATAGATCCGTGAGAGCTTGGTGGACTATGCCTTGAACTAGTCCCATTTATTGGATTTTTACAAAAAGCACACATAGTATAGTTTTGAAGAATTCTAAGCAGGTTGCGCTATTATCGGTCTTGCACATGTATCTTTCATGTGTGTTACTAGGGAGCAGCCCTGATCCCATAGCCGCGGCCTCACAACTACACACATATAGGTAAATCCTAATAAGGATGCGAGCAAGTAAGCATCCTGCCTCATGGGTCTTAGATTCATTAAGAGTTAAACTTAACCTTTCACTTGATCTTTATGAGCATTGATCATCCTAGGGATGGGAGCAAATGAATTCAGTGCTCCTCACAATCAATCACTTGTCTAGTTTGTTTCTACCCATTGAACCTCTGCGAGGTTGGGTTGCCACTGCAGTAGTTTTTCTTATGAGCTTAACCCCATCCCCCTCGATAATTCTAGGACCATTGCCCTATATAAGCCTTTAGTTAAGTGATCTGCAAGATTTTTCTCTGATCTTACAAAGTCTAAGGCTATTACATGGTTTTTCATCTTATATCTCAAGGATTTATGTCGCACTTTCAAGTGTCGATTCATTTTCACATTTGCATTCTCTTGATAACATTTGTCAATCGCTGACCTGCAATCACAATGAATAGAAATAGCTGGTAATGGTTTTTGTATTAATAGAATTTTAGTTAGTAAATCTTTCAACCATTCAGCTTCTATACTAGTAGTATCAAGGGCTATCATTTCTGATTTCATTGTACTTCTACCCATTATAGTTTGTTTAGTAGATTTCCATGAAATAGCTCATCCTCCTAAAAGAAACACAAATATAGTGGTGGATTTTACATCCACTGAGTCATTAATCCAATTTGTATCTGAGTAACCTTCTAATACAGATGGATAACCTTTATGATGTACACCATAATTCATAGTTCCTTTTAGATATCTTAAAATTCTTTCTAGAGCATTCCAGTGACTCTTATTAGGATTTGATGTATATCTACTAAGTCTATTTATTGCTTAGGCAATGTAAGGTCTGGTGTAATTTGTCAGGAATCCTAATAATCTAATTATTTGTGCATATTCTCTTTTTAATTGAGGAAAACATGTATTTTTCTTTAGATGTACATTAGGATCATATGGTGTAGAAACAGGTTGACCGTTTGGGTCATAAAAGTTTTTGAGGATTTTCTCTATGTAGTGTGATTGTGATAGCACATATCCATTCTCATTCTTCAAGATTTTAGTGTTTAGAATTAGGTCAGCTTGACCTAAATTTTTCATGTTAAAATTTTGTGATAAAAAGTGTTTGATATCAATTATGGTTTGTATATTATAACCAAAAATAAGAATATCATCAACATATAAGCATAAAATCACAATTTTGTTGTTATTATCTATTTTATGATATACACACTCATTTGTTTGATTGATTACAAATCTATAAGATAGTATAATCTCATCAAATTTTATGTGCCATTGTTTTGGAGCTTGTTTGAGACCATATAGTGATCTAATAAGCTTGCATATTTTCTTCTTTTGTGCAGAAGCAACAAATCCCTCGGGTTGATCCATATAAACTTCTTCATCTAAGTCTCCATTTAAAAATACAGTTTTAACATCCATTTGATGTATTATTAGTTTGTGAATGGATGCTAGAGCTATAAGGATTCTAATGGTAGTAATCCTAGCTACTGGAGAGTAGACATCAAAATAATTAATACCAGATTTTTGGGTATATCCTTTAGCTACTAGTCTGACTTTATACTTATCTATTTTCCCATCAGGTCTGAGTTTCTTCTTAAATACCCATTTACATCCTATAGTTTTGCAGCCTGGAGGAAGATCAGTTAGTTCCCAAGTCTTGTTTTGAACTATAGATTGAATCTCATTATTAATAGCTTCCTTCCAAAATAGAGCATCTATTGATTTTATTGCATCCTCAAATGTGGTTGGAGAGTCTTCTATAAGTAATGCATAGAAATCTTCATGGACATTTTCTATTCTAGTTCTCTTACTTCTCCTAGGTTCCTCTGGAGTTTCTAGTGGTCAGTTTTGGCTAGAGCTAGTTTCACCTTGGTTAGAAGTAGGATTAGAACTAGGGTTTGAATTGTTAGAGTTAGGACCTGAGTTACTTACTCTGGTTTTGTAGGGGGAAAATTATTTTCAAAGTAATGAGCATCCCTAGCTTCAACAATGATGATATTGGCTATCTCATTAATATCAGAGTTGATTATTAGAAATCCATTTGCATTACTATCAGAAGCATAACCAATAAAGATTCTATCTACAGTCTTAGGACCTATTTTCTTTCTCTTATTCTCAGGTATCTTAACCTTTGCTAAGAACCCCTACATTTTCAGGTGATCTAAATTAGGGTTTCTATTCTTCCAAATTGTGTAAGGGGTTTTATCAGAATTTTTGAATGGAATTCTATTCAGTATATGACACACAGTCATGAGGTCTTCTCCCCACAGGTTCTCTGGCACAACAGAATTAATTAACATTAAGTTTACCATGTTCATTAGTGTTCTATTCTTTCTTTCAGCTACTTCATTAGACTGAGGTGTATATGAAGCAGTTATTTCATGAATGATTCCATTCTCTTCACAAAATTGTTTTAGTTCATTAGAATTGTACTCACCACCTCTATCTAATCTAAGTATTTTAATTTTCCTATCCAATTGATTTTCAACTTCTGCTTTATATATTTCGAATTTGTTTATCACTTCGTCTTTGGTCTTAATTAAGTAGTGATAACAATATTTAGAACAATTATCTATAAAAGTTACAAAGTATTTATTACCTCGTCTAAATGCTCTTCCAGAATCACAAACGTTACTATGAATGAGTTCTAATATCTCAGAATCTCTATCAATAGTTTTGAAGGGTTTCTTAGGAAGTTTAGCTTCTACACATATTTCACATTTTTCATTATCTTTTATATTAAGCTTTAGAATTATATTGAGATGCATCAATCTTTTAATTGAATTATAATTCACGTGTCCCAATCTTTGATGCCAAGTGATAGAAGTTTCAATATTCAAAGTCATTGGAGATACAAGAGTGGAATTCTTAACATTCAATTTAAAAAGACCATCACATAAAAATCCTTTTCTAATGAAATTCAATCTCTTAGTTATTACAACTTTATTTGATTAAAAAACAAGTTTATAGCCTTGTTGCACTAACAAAGATCCGCTAATCAAGTTTTTCCTAATGTCTGGTACATGATGGACATCCTGTAGGATCAATGTCTTATCCGAAGTCAGCTTTAGGTTGATCCGAACTATTCTAGATACAGGAGCCACATTATTATTTCCCATGATCACAGTTTCTCTACTTGAGACCTGATAAGTGAAAAATAGAGATTGATTAGAGCAGACATGAATGTTAGCTCCAGTGTCAATCCACCAATCATTTGCTTGAAATGTCATATTTACTTCAGGGGTGAAGAGAACAGACCTGAAAGCAGTCTCAGCTGAACTGGAAGTCACAATGTTTACTTGGGTCTTATTTGGTGGAGGTCCTCCCTGCCTAGGCTTGGGTGGTTCAGTCTTCTTGTAAAATCAGTCCTTAGTGAGGTGGTTGGTTCGTCCACAAACGAAGCATGCTCGACGTTCAGCTCCTTCATTGTTTTGAAAGTGGACATGGTTCTTATTTTGATGATAGGATTTCTTTTTAAACGTTTTATTTTGATTTTGGTGGAAGGGACGCTTCTTGTGTTTGGGAAAGGGTTCGGATTCTACATTGTTTACTTTGGTTTCAGATTCTGTTACATTTTTCTGCCTGAGTCTATGTTGCTCTTCAATTCTAATGGCATTCAACACTTGATCAAGGGTAAGATCTCCTTGGGTATGACTAAGGTTTTTGGCAAAATCTGACCAGGCTTCAGGAAGTTTATCTATAAGACAAGCTATCTGAAATATTTCATCTAAGATAGATCCATTCATTTTTAGTTGATGAACTATGTGTTCAAATTCATGAATTTGCTCATTCATTGGTTTGGAATCTACCATTTTAAATTTGTTAAAATCATAGGCTTTTAATCTTTTAATTCCTATATCATCAAAACATATTTCTTCTCTAGTATTTCCCACAGAACTTTAGCATTAGTGATAGAGTAATAGATGTCGTATAATCTATCAGAAAAGGCTCCTAATATTCTGTGCAGGCAGTGATATTCTATCTCTTGAGGTGTTCTCGGGATAGAAATGGAATCTGCAGCGGAAGCTTGCCTAGTGATTGGTCTAGAGGAAGATAGGTTACCAGGTTCAATGATTGTTATCAGATTTAGGGCCGTTAACCAAAATCTCATTTGGTTTTGCTAAGGGTGCAAATTATTCCCATCAAACTTCTCTGGTTTAGCTGACAGGATTTCACTTGTATCCATAATCTGATAATGAATGAATAATTTTGTTATTATAATGCAACAGACATAATTGAAGCATTCAATCAACATAATCATCAAGTAGTATAACATGTCGTTTTATGAAATGTAGACAACATTATCATAAGAAACAGAATACTAATCATTATACTATTCTAAACAACGGAATTAGATTCTTGGATTGTTAGGAAATTAGTTACTGTTTAGACTGTAATTATCATGAAATGCATATTAAGAATCAAAAATTTAAACAGGGTTTAAGAATATAGCCTGATGATCGAAGCGTGCAAGGTATTGTCCCAAGAATCTAATTGCCCCCTCTCGTATAGGGTTATGCGACAATAGATCTCAGAGATACGACGACCCTCGATCAGGCGATCTATTTCTTGTCTGCACGAGCTTCAAGAAGGCTTTGCAAAATCATCAAGACTTTCAGAGAACCATCAATGTAACAGCAGGATGATATTTTTGAAAAGAGGAGAAGAAGAGAATAGATTTTTTGTAAATATGTAATTTAACCCTCGCAGCTATAGGGTCTTATATAGGATGAAAATCACTGTTTAGATCCACAAAACTCACCCTTTAGATCCACAGATCTCGAAGCCATGACCCATATGTAAAGGCATTATCCTTTTCATCTGCTTCCTCATCTGAGCAATCCTTGTTGTGATGTCCTAGCTTTCCATTTGGGTTCTGCAATCCTCTTGAATAAAAGGGGAATGACCCTACGCAGAGGCTTATTGATCTCCATGTTCACTCTAACTTTGAGAAAAATGAACCCATCTCGTTTCTTCTCCTCCAACATATGTCTCTACCACCGGACCTAATTTTCCTCCTAATTTTTTTTCCCATATCTTTCATCCTACATCCTAGTAGGAGATTATAAAATTGAACCCAAAATAAAGATATATTCATCTTTATTTTTATAGGTTGTTTGCATTTCTCATAATCTCTCAAAACCATTAAACTATTATCAAAATACCATGGAGAACCCTTTTATAATTTTCTGTATATCTGCCATCAAATTGAATTTGAAAAGGAATAAGTTTAGGCCAATACTCTTCATCTGTACACCCCTCTTTGGTCCTTAAAGATTCCTCATCATGACTTAGGAAGGAGTTTTTAGCATAGAATGGCCTGACTTTTAGGAGTTTCCCAACAAGAATCAATTTTTCTGTCTTCTCCAAAATAGTTCTCTTCTTCTTCAATTTCTATGTCATCCTTCTCCTCCTTTGCGAGGGATTGTTTGCTCCAGAGTTCTTCTAGATTATCTTCCATAACCACAGAACCCTAACAAGGCTTGAGAAACGAGCAATATTCTAATCACCTAAGACGATACCATCCTAACCCTAGATTTATTGAGAAGTAGAGGTCTCAAAACCAAACAAAAGTGATAATTAGGAGAAAAAATGGGAACGTACGAAAGCTATCAAGAAAAACCTCATGGCGCGAAAAAGATAAAATAGACAGATCTAGATAGAATGACAAAACAAGAACAAACCAGGCTATATACAACCATCACTAGCTAGAGAGAATTAATGAGAGAAAGCGGTTGAAGGCTTGACCGGAACACCCCTAGGCACCTGGGATATGGCTCTAGATTGCAAGAGGCAGGAAACCTTATACGAGTAGAGACCGAAAACCCTAGACCTTTAGGAAGGATACTGCTGCCTTTCTTAATCGTATTTTTCAACATTTTGTTTTGTTCAAGAGAGTTTTAATCTGTTTTTAGGCTTAAAAGAAAAGACAATAATGTGCAGTNCAACCAATAATAATAATTCACTACCCATAATCCGTTTCTTTAGCATTGTGGGGCTGGGTATGGTGTCATCTCCTAGGCAATAAATGTTCTATGTACACTCCTATTCTCATGAAATGCACCATGTTTTGGCTATTCTATTATGTCTAAATAAATAAACCACCCACTATTGCAACGTTTATAACGTCTGCAATAAAACCTATTCAATCCTTGTAGCGTTTGTAACGTACAAAATGTTCATCTAGTTTTAAATGAGCATATGCAAAACGTTTAAGCTGTTTAGAATTTGAGATTCTAGCGATCTGAAGAAGCAGTCGAGGTGTTCACAAGAAGAGAGCGCTTCTTTGGACTACAGCCGTCTCATCCTCGAAAGTACTGTGCAGACCCAATGCTACCGTAGATGGAGTATAGTTTTTTCAATGCCAGTCCTCTATTAAGAGGATGATTCAGCACTTCTGTAAAGTATTTCTAACTTGAAGTGATTTAATAAGATGTTTCTAACTTTCTGCTCTTTTCTTTCATTCCTGTATGGTTTGTTCTGTACTATTTTGGATTTGTTTTTATGCTTAATTTTTCCAACAATCTTGAAGAAACTAGTATTATTTGAAGTTATGTCATTTGTTTTTGGAGTTGGTTCATATGCCTCAAAGATGGATATGTCTGGAATGCCTGAAAAGTTTGTTGAATAGTTCTTCAAACGTTGGCAACAATGTATGAAGATCTGGCTGACTACTAAGTGGCTGTTAGCAATGATATTATCAGAATGCCCAAAACTAGATGAAAATTATCCTAATAGTGCAGATAAAATTGCAAAGTGGACGGAGAATGACCAAATAGCCAGAGGATGCATTTTGTTTGCTCTGTCCAATGTGTTCTTCGATGTCTATTGTTCTTCTTCGTCCACTGCAAAGGCATTATGAGATGAACTGGACAGAAATATAATACTAAAGACCTCGGTCTTGAAAAATATTCTGTGTTCAAGTTCTTAAAGTTTCAATTGGTCGAGGGTAAATCTGTAACAGAACAAACACATGAACTTCTGTTCATTCTTCATGCTCTACGAGAAGCTAAAATGAAGCTTCCTGAAAAAGTTCAAGTTATGTGTCACGCCCCGGGCCCACGAGCTCGTTGGCGCGTGCAAGCTGTGGGACACACCAAGAGTAACTCGATGTTGGCTAAAGTCCACTGTCAAAATGCTAGCACTAGTTGTTCTTGGGCATTGAGCTTCTCTATTTAAGCCACTAATATTTCTTCACACTAGTCCATATGAGAATGTCACAATCATCCCACCTTACAAAGATGACGTGCTCGTCATCACAATATAACAATTGACACATTCCATGATCACTATCAGGCAATGTCAACTCTAGAGGTGGCTCCTAAGGGCTTTAGAGGTGGCTCTCATCGCATCCACACAGTGTAGCACTTAGCCCCGTAAAGTACTTAGCTTCACACTTCTAACTAGCAATTACTCTAATACCATTTGTCATACCCCGGGCCTACGGGCCCGTTGGCACGTGCAAGCCGTGGGACCCACCAAGAGCAACTCCATGTTGGCTAAAGTCCACTGTCAAAATGCTAGCTCTAGTTGTTCTTGGGCCTTGAGCTTTTCTATTTAAGTCACTAATATTTTTTCACACTAGTCCATGTGGGGGTGTGACATTATGGCAATCATCGAGAAATTTCCTAATACTTGGGAGACTTTTGGAATGTCTCTCAAGCATCATAAGGAAAAGATAAATCTTGATGACATGATAATTGCCATAGCTACCGAGGAAGCGCATAAGAATAGAAATATGTTGTGCCTGTTGAGCATTAACCTAAAGCAAATGTTATAACTTCTAGGAAAAAGATTAAAAACAAACCTAATGGCAAACCTGATGACAAAATCAAAGCCAAATCTAAGATCCAAAAGAAACCAAATTAAAAACAAACCTAATGGCAAACCTGATGACAAAATCAAAGCCAAATCTAAGATCCAAAAGAAACCAAAAGCAAACAAACCATGAATCTAAGATCCAAAAGAAACCAAAAGCAAACAAACCATGTTAGAATTGTGGATAGGCTGGACATTGGGCTAAAGCTTGTCCTACAAAGAAAGCTAAAGCCAATCCAGGGTCCACTAGTGTGCCTCAGGTTAACATGGTTATGACTGAGCCTACTGGATCCATAGAAGGGTATGTTTCTATTAACCCCGAATTACTAAATATTTATGAACCAAATGAATGGTTGGTAGACACTGGTGCAAACACACACATTTGTTTTGACAAATTACTGTTTGTGTCTTACCACCTGCAAATGGAAATACTATGAAGATGGGGAACCAAACTACATCTAAAGTGTTAGGATATGGATGAGTGGACCTAAAGTTTCCTTCAGGGCGAGTTCTATCATTACACAGGGTGCATCATATTCATGTTGTTTGACGTAATATTATCAGTGGTTCATGTTTAGTTAGGGAGGGTTATGAGCTTTCTTTTAAATGTAATAAAGTAGTTATGTCACATGCTGGATCTTTTATTTTTAAAGGCTGTGATTCTAATGGAATGTATAAGGTTAGAGCAGAACTTGTTCTTAATTCTGAAATAAATAAATTTTTTGTTTTTAATTATCCTGTTAGCAATAATATAGAATCATATGATATTTGGCACAAATGTTTTGGTCATATTAATTTTAATTCTGTAAAAAGAATGACACTACTCGAAACATGACTTTTAGCGACGGAAAAATCCATCGCTAAAAGTCAAAAATCTGTCGCTAAAAGTTTTAGCGATGGAAAAAAAAATTCTGTCGCCAAAATACCGTCAGTACATTGAGGGTAGCTAAAATCACTTTTAATGATGGAAAATCCATTGCTAAAAGTCAGTGATGGGATATTAGTGACGGTCTATTTGTCGCCGTATTTTTTTTTAAAAAATAAAAAAAATATTAGCGACAGAATTTCCGTCGCTAAAAGCTGTATTAGCGACGGAATTTCCGTCGCTAAAGGTTGTATATATTATTGGAATTCTTTTTTCCGTATCTGTTTTCCATTGCTAATATAGATTTTAACGATGGAAATTCCGTCGCTAAATATTGTATTTATTATTAAATTCTTTTTTCCGTATCCGTTTTCCGTTGCTAATATAGCTTTTAGCGATGGAAAATCCATCGCTAATAATAGCCAAAAATTTTTAAAAAAATATTTTAAAAATTGAAAAAAGCCTGTACAATATCGATAATAATTTTAAAAATCTTGTTCAATCAGCAGTATAATATTCAATCTCACGCATATATCACACAAATATATCAATAAAAACAAATAAAAGTTTCCCGACACGTACATAATAAATATTGTTTATACAACACAAGAAATTGTTTTCAAAGTTAAATTAATTACAATCAATTCTCCTGATCATCATCATCATCCTCAACACCAGCTGCATTATGACTACCCCCGGCTGCACCTTGTGAAGAAGTCCCGGCCTGCAAATATAAATCAAACGTTAACGAGGGTGTGTAACCGTTAATAAGAGTGTGCAAATATAAATATAATTCCCCTAATACCACAACACAATAACACAACACAGTACAACACAATACCAAAACACCACAACACAACAACACAACACCACAGCACAACACAGCACCTACACTACACAATACAACACAACACTATACAATATAACACAACAACACAACACAACACAACAAAACTATAACTACAACAACAACAACAACAACACCACAAATCCCCCAACCCCACCCACCAACACCCCCCACAAACCAATCACATAACGACCACCACAACACAACACCACAACCACTACACACGCACGCACCACCAATACCACCATCACATAAAAACATTATAAGTATATATTTTGGGCTTTGTGTTAGGGTTAGAGTTAGGGTTTGTGTGTAACAGTTTGTATCAATGTGTATCGGTGTGTATGATATCATTTAGTCACGAACAAAATTCATAACTAAGTAAGAATTATATATTTAATTCGTTTAATTAAAAATAAGTAAAGTATATATATTACCTGATCCGACATAAACCATCTTCGGTATGCCTCCTGAGCCTCCTGAGGTAGAGTCGACATGAATTATGTGAACTCCAATTCTCTCTGCTCCCGGCGCCTCCGTTCTTCCTTCGCAATCCACTGATATGTTGTTTGATGTGACTGCCAATCTTCAATCGCTTTCAATCGCTTTTCAACTGCTGCTCCACCGAGACTCCTTACCAAAGTTGGGGTATATACGATTGATGTGCTTTCATGCCTCACCGTTAGCCTGATGTCTCAATTTCCCATCCTCTTTACGGTCGGTCGAATACCATCGCATATTCTCAGCCAGCTCGACAGACATAAAAAACCTCTGCAGCCTAGGAATAATTAGAAAATATCGAAGAACCTTCACAGGGATTCTACTTTGCTTATTGGATGAACCGCCTTCGGATGTGCTTTTATGTTCTTTCCAACGTGATACATGACACGCCGGACATTCCTCCAGAGCTTCATTACTCTTATTGTACATGATGCAGTCATTAGGACATGCGTCTATCTTCTTGTAATTAAGCCCTAGCGTATCAACAATCTTGTGAGCTTCGTAAGAGGTTGCGGGGATGCTCTTCTCGCCGCCTGGAATGACTTTCCTGAGCAAGTCTAATAACATCTCAAAATGTGTAACAGCCATCCCACTTAGTGTTTGGATATGAAGAAGCCTCAGCATAAAAGAAAGCCTTGTGAACTCCTTGCATCCCTCTAATAACGGTGACTCGTTTTCTTCAACAAGTCTCATCAATCGGTTTACATCTTGAAACATATCAGTAGTGTTGACATCACTTGAAGACGGCGCGACAAGAATATCTTCCAACATTTTAGTCGTGTCAACTGTCTGATTGTCGACATCAGTGAACTCTTCCTCTAATTGCATCACCGGGACGCCTTCACCGTGATGACTCCAAAATACATAAGAGCTATCAAATCCATTGATTGACAGATGGAAACTTACGTCACTCCTAGTGAGCATTTTACCATTCTTGCAATTCCTACAAGGATAGAAAATCGACCCGCTCAGCGACCAAAGAGGGTTGGTGTCAGAGTAGGCTAAGAAGGCTTCTATTCCATCCTTGTATCGGGTGTCTAGATGCCTCCGATCATGTGGTATGCTCATGAACAATTTGTCAGGAACTGTCTGCATCTAGAATTTAAAATTTAATGGATGTGAACATATCCCTACATATATCATTTTTAGTTAGGACAAATGTGTGTGACCGGCTATCAGAGGAAGGCTTCTATCCCATTAGATATGTAAACGTGACGTGTATATGTATTTATGTGTGTTCAAGTGTACATATATCATTTTTATTTAGGACAAATGTGTGTGACCGGCTGTCAGAGGAAGGCTTCTATCCCATTAGGTATGTAAATGTGACGTGTATATGTATTTATGTGTGTTCAAGTGTACTATCATTTCATCAAAATTTCGACAGCACCTACCCGTTGTTCTCCGAGTATATTGTAGTGGGAAGGATATACTCCTGCATATCCCTCCGATATTTGTACACGGAGAACAACGAGTAATCGCCGCCGAAACTCTGACAAAATGAAAGTACACAAGAACACACGTAAATACATATACACGTTACGTTTACATACCTAACCCGTCCACACTGGACAGATCCAATAAATATTTATATATAAGTCCCCCCATCACATTCGCGTACGAAAAGGTTGTTCGGACCGAACACGATGGTCTCGTATCCGCCAACCATCCTGTACGCGTATGTGATTGGTAAATAAAGAGATTATATATAGTATTTATTGGACGGGGAATTCTACGGCTCGTAAATATGTGTGTACAGTTCCTATGTAATTAGCGATGTAATAGTTATGCTAACCTTCAACGTAACCCTCATTGTAACCCTTAATGTAACCATCACCTAACCCTAACCCCCGACCTCGCCCTCTCGTTCACCCAAACTCTAACCCTAAACCTCACCCTCAACCAAACATAACCAACCCCTAACCCTCGCCCTCGCCATACCCATAACCCTAACCCTCGCCCTCCCCATAACCCCTCGCCCTCGCCCTCACCCTCTCCCTCACGTTAACCCTCACCCTCACCCTCACCCAAACATAACCAACCCCTAACCCTCACCCTCGCCATAACCCCTCGCCCTCACCCTCTCCCTCACCCTAACCCTAACTCTAACCCTCACCCTCACCCTCACCCTCACCCAACCCTAAACCTCGCCTAATCCTAACCCTAACCCTCACCTAACCCTCGCCTAACCCTAACCCTAACCCTCACCCAACCCTAACCCTAACCCTCACCCAACCCTAACCATAACCCTCGTCTAACCCTAACCCTAACCCTAACCCTCGTCTAACCCTAACCCTAACCCTAACCCGTATTAAATTTAATTTTTTATATTATAATTTCATCAAAATGAATATTTTTATTAGGGTTTGGGTTTTTTCCACAATATTTTTATTTTTCAAAAATTAAACTCTAATTGTAATTAAAAATTATAATTAATAAATTCAAAACTAAAAAAAATAAATCTCTCTTAATTTCCCCCCTACATAACCTTCTCTCTGTCTCTCTCTCGTCGGAAAGAGAGAGGGCGGCAGCGACGGCGGCTCGTCGGCGGTTCGGATCCGGTGAAGAGAACGAGATGGGGGGAGAGGAGGGGGGAATGAGGAGAGAGAGGGTGAAATGAGGAGAGGGGGTGAATTGAGAGAGGGATTTGGGGATAAATCCCTCTCTCGGGCGCCGGCTTCCCAAAAAATTTGGGCACGCCCATGCCCAGTTTTTTCCCCCGAAAAGTTCTTTAGCGACGGAAATTTCCGTCGCTAAAGAACTTTTTAGTGACGGAAATTTGCCGTCGCTAAAATTCCGTAGGGAAAAATAAAGCGACGGAAAATTTCCGTCGCTAATATGTCCATTTCTGTCGGCAAAAAAGTTTTACCGACGGAAATATAGCGACGGAATTTTCCGTCGCTATAACCTTACATATAGCGACGGAAATTTCCGTCGCTATATTTCCGTAGGCAAACCCTATTTTCTAGCTGTGTGATGAATCTTAATATGATTCTAAAACACTCTTTAGATCATAGTAAGAAATGTCAAGTATGTGCAACAACTAAACAAACAAGGAAGCCTTTTCAATCGGTTGATAGAAATTCTGAGTTGCTTGATTTAGTTCATACTGACATTTGTGAATTTAATAGTATTTTGAACAAAGACATGAAGAAATATTTTATCACCTTTATAGATGAGTATAGCAAATATTGTCATGTTTATTTGCTTAAAACTAAAGATGAGGCTCAAGAAAAATTTATCATTTTTAATAATGAAGCTGAAATCCAAACTGGTAAGAAACTTAAAAGGTTAAGATCTGATAGAGGTGGAGAATATACAACAAATGAGTTTACTATTCTATGTTAATCTTTTGGCATAGTGCTTGAGGAAACTGCTCCTTATTCTCCCCAGTCTAACGGTGTAGCTGAACAAAAAAATAGAACCTTAAAAGATATGATTAATAGTCTACTTGAAAGTTCAGGACTTCTTAAATATATGTGGGGAGATGCTTTGAATACGACTTGCCATATTCTGAATAGAGTCCCTCAGAAACATAAAGAAAGTAGTCCATTTGAACTTTGGAGAGGTCGAAAGACAAGCTTGAAATACCTTAATGTGTGGGAGTGTCTAGCAAAAGTGCTAATACCAGAACACAAGGGAAAGAAGCTAGGTCCTAAGACAGTAGACTCTATCTTTTTGGGTTATGTAGAAAACACCTATGCTTTGAGATTCTTAGTGATCAAATTTGAAATCCCAAGCATAGATGTTAATACAATTATTGAATTTCGTGATGTAATATTTTTTGAGGATGTTTTCCCTATGAAAACTGGCATGACTCAAAATATTTCTAGTGAAAATCCAGTATTTGTCTCAACTTTCATTCCTGATCATGTGGAAAGGATGAAAAATATAGGGGCGGATAGTTCTAAATCTAAATCTGAAAGATCAGATGATTTACATGAACCTAAAAGGGGTAAGAGAGCTAGGATCATCAAGGATTTTGGAAAGTGACTTTGTCACTTACAATATCGAGGAGTATCATATTTCCTACAAAATCTGCTATGGCCTTGAAAGAGGCTAAACAGTGGAAGGAAGCTGTCAAAAGTGAAATGAATTCTATTGTCTCTAATGTGACATGAGAGTTAGTTGACCTTCCTCCTGGGTGTAAGATAATTGGGTCTAAATGATTTTTTAAATGAGAAATGATACCAGATGGAATCGTAGAAAAATTTAAGGCCAGATTTGTTGCTGAGAGGTTCAAACAATTTGAAGGAATTGATTTCTTTGACACATACTCTTTAGTTGCCCGAATGACTACATTCAGAATGCTTATAGCATTAGCTTCAATATATGATTTTACAATCCACCAGATGCATGTAAAAACTGTTTTTCTTCATGGTTTTCTTAAAGAAGAGATTTATATTGATCAGCCTGAGGGATTTGTAGCACCTGGAAATGAAAGAAAAGTGTGTAAGCTTGTGAAGTCTCTATACGGACTTAAACAAACCCCTAAAAAATGGTATAAAAGGTTTGATACAACAATCACTAATTTTGGTTTCAAAATGATTTAGTCTGATAAGTGCGTTTCTAGCAAAGTAAAAGGTGATTCTTGTACTCTTCTATGCAAATATTCTATTGTTTGAATTTAACATTGGAATAATCAATGAGACTAAGTTATTCTTGAGTAGTAAGTTTGAAATGAAGAACATGAGAGTTGCTGACATGATTCTTGGCCTAAAACTGATAAGATCAGTTGAGGGTATAGCTATTTCTCAATCTCACTATGTTGAGAATATTATTGAGAAAGTTGGCTATAAGAATTGCAAACCCATCAAAACTCCATATAATCCTTCAGTAACTCTTTACAAGAATGAAAGTGGAGTCTCTGTATCTCAATTGAGATATTCTCGGATCATTAGAAGCTTGATGTATCTTGCAAATTGTTCGAGACCGGATATATCTTACTCAGTTTCTAAATTAAGTAGATACACTTGCTGTCCAAATAAGATACTTCAGTATTTAAAGGAAACTGTTTCCCTTGCGCTGCATTACGGCAGATTCCCTCCCATTATGGAGGGATACAGTGATGCTAGCTGGATTCCTATGGGTTCAGGTAGCAATGATTTCTATGGATTCAGGTAGCAATGGTCGTACAGGGTATGTATTTACCTTAGGTGTCGACGTTGTCGCCTAGAGATCTGTCAAACAGACTATTTTGTCTCGGTCTACATTTGAGGTAGAACTTTGCGCTTTAGACACTACTGGTTTAAAAGCTGAATGGCTTAAGGGACTTATGTCCAAGTTGCCCATGATCAGCAATCATATTCCTACAATTTCTGTACAATGTGACGATATGACCACAATTGTAAGAATTAAAAGTTCAAAGTATAACCGCAAAACTCGAGGTCATATCCAAATACGGATAAAGACTGTGAAGAAGTTTGTTGATGATGGGATAATTGTTGTGGACTTTGTTAGGTCTAAGGACAATATAGCAGATCCCTTTACAAAAGGACTAGAGTTGTCACTAGTTCTTAAATCCATGTTGATGATGAGACTGAAACCCTTACCTAACTCATCGACAATAGCAACCCAACCTATCTAAGTGGAGATCCCACAAAGTAGGTTCAATGTGGTAATAACAAACTATTGGGTGAGTTAAACATCTAATCATAGATTGATACTTTGTATCTGAGTCTATCATCATGTATACCTAGAAGGTGTTGATAACTGCTAGTATAGTAAGAGTGTTTCGACTCTGGATAGGATCAAGTCTTTAAGACAAGATGCAAGCAGTGCATCCCTAGAGATGCCCAACTATATGAACATAAGTGTGTGGCCGCAATTAGAGGAAGTAGGTTATTCCTTAAAATTGTTCATGAAAAGGATAAGGACGCATGACCATAATGCGTCAAACCTAAAGATTGCTTCTATAGCCTATATCGTGTTCTTACCAATAAATACCACCACATTAAAGGTTCAAGTTCAAGACATAGTTTCACTTCATGCCTGTGGTGATAAAATTGGATAACTATAGGGAAGGTTCAAATCGGAAGATACCTTCTCTGAAAGCATGATATGTAAAATCTTTATTACTTTCAGCTATGGAATTATGGGGGATTGTTGAAATAAATGAATCTTTGAGGGGTTTAATGGAAAGATATCATTTAATGTTTGGATTCTATAGCTAAAAATTAAAATGTGTTTAATTAGTAGTATGTGAGTTTTAGTTCCACGTTGGCTAATTAAATGCACTTAGTTGGTTTAAATTAACACACATATTATTTGTGGCAAAACAAATGTGTTAGTATTATATGCCTGTATTGGTATATAAGCGAGCGGGCACGTGCA